>NC_045439.1:147661020-147664660 GCF_002776525.5 Piliocolobus tephrosceles
GGAGCTTGCAGTGAGCTGAGATCCGGCCACAGCACTCCAGCCTGGGTGACAGAGCGAGACTCCGACTCAAAAAAAAAAAAAAAAAAAAAAAAAGAAAGAGATGATAGTACTTGAGAACTTTTTCCATTTAGGATGTAGAATACTGCAAGAAAATGCCCCTTCCATGCTAACAATGTGAAGAAGCATGTACAAAATCATAACTTTTCTTGAGCCCATCAGAAAGCCAAGGTCACAAGGCAACCAAATAAAAGAGAGATAGTGTTAGGGGAGCTGAGTCCATAGAAATGAATAGGAGTGAGAGGAAATAGGAGAGATAGTGACACATCAACTGTTTCAACTTTGGCAAAGATGTGGCTATCTTACAAGTGGGTAAGAAAAAACCAATAAAAATGTTAACAAATTTGTAAAGTCCACAGGTGGTCTAACATATCAGTTTAGAAGAGCTGAATAGGATTCTAGACACGGGAATGCATGCAAAGGCAACCTTTTTTCTATAGGCCTCCCCTGGGGTTCATGGGGAAAAGTGGGAGCAGGGCAGGAAACGGAGGGACTGTTCTTCCTTGGTGATTCATGCACGCAGAGGTTGATCAAGGCGGCCGCTGGTGGAAGACAAAAAGCCTCAACTTCCACAGTCCTCCCCTTTAAGCAAAAGCCTTAAGCCTCCGGGGGAGGGGTAACAAACTTTTGCTTCAGGGAGGAATAAAAGCAAAACTTATCTGCTTTTGGTGAGGTGTCAAAACCTTCTTGCCCTTCTTGAACAGGCAAAGACCCATTGCTCCTGGGACTAGAAGCAGAAACCCCCACCCAGGAGCAGAAGCAGGAAACTGTCCTGGGCTGAAGAGTCAAGTGAAGGTCCACTCTGTTGTGGGGAGGGCAAGAACTTTGGCTAATCCTAGATGAACCACATATAAGGCAGAGTTTGGCTGCCACAGGGAAGAGGGACAGAAACACTGAGAAAGTCCCACCGCTGAAGCTCAGGTACCTAGGACCTATTTAAGACTGAAGCTGGGCCAGGATAGCAGAATCAACCCTGCCCTGCCCTGCGTGAGCCTGGCACCAGATCACAAGCAACACATGTCTCTTACCGGCTGAAAAGCTGAGTGTGGGACAACAGCACTGAGGAAGCCCTGACACCCCAGTCCCCACTCTAAGCAGCCCACCACTAGAGGAATTTGAAACCTGGGGTGCACTGAAGGTAATGAGAGCACAACCAAACCCAAACCCTGTCCAATTCCTAACAAGACGGACTCAACTCCCCATACCAGCCCCCCAGACTCAAACTTCTGTCAGTGGGGCTGACAGACGAGGCAGCCTCACTCCCAGACAAAGATACTATTTAGCTCAGTCTCTGCAGTTCTATACACCATGGGCATTCAGTTAAAAAACTGCAAAACACAGGATGGCACTATGGCTCACACCTGTAATCCCTGCACTTTGGGAGGCCGAGACAGGTGGATCACCTGAGGTCAGGAGTTTGAGACCAGCCTGGTCAACATGGTGAAACCCCATCTCACTAAAAATACAAAAATTAGCCAGGCATTGGTGGCGTGTGCCTGTAGTCCCAGCTACTCCAGAGGCTGAGGCAGGAGAAGCACTTGAACATGGGAGGGTGAGGTTGCGGTGAGTTGAGATGGCCCCACTGCACTCCAGCCTGGGCAACAGAGCAAGACTCCGTCTCAAAATAAAATAAAATAAAAATAATAAAATAAAATGTAAAATAGCAAAACACACAAAACGGCAAGAAGAAAACAGCCCAATCCATTATCAGAAGATGAATCAATACAACCAGACTCACTGATGATGCAGATGTTGGCACTCTCGCAGAGGGACTTCAAATAATTACAATTACTATGGGGTCTAGTGGGGAAAGGTGGGCAACTTGCATGAACAGACAGGGAATTTTGGCAGAGACATGGAAACTAAGAGAAAGTGAAATGGGGCTGGGTGTGGTGGCTCATGCCTGTAATACCAGCACTTTGGGAGGCCAAGGCAGGAGGAGCACATGAGCACATGAGTTTGAGACCAGCCTGGGCAACATGAGACCCCATCTCACCAAAAAATACAGAAATTAGCCAGGCATAGTGGCTCGTGCCTGTAGTCCCAGCTACTTGGGAGGCTGAGGCAAGAGAATCGCTTGAACCCAGGAGGCAGAGGTTGCAGTGAGCCAAGATCATGCCACTGCCCTCCAGCCTGGGTGACAGGGTGAGACACTGTCTCAGGAAAAAAAAAAAAAGGAAAGAAAAAGGAAAAGTCAAATGGAAATGCTAAAAATAAAAAACATGATATTAGGCCGGGCGCGGTGGCTCAAATCTGTAATCCCAGCACTTTGGGAAGCCGAGACGGGCAGATCACAAGGTCAGGATATGGAGACCATCCTGGCTAACACGGTGAAACCCCGTCTCTATTAAAAAATATACAAAAAAAAAAAAAAAAATTAGCTGGGCGTGGTGGCGGGCGCCTGTAGTCCCAGCTACTCGGGAGGCTGAGGCAGGAGAATGGCGCGAACCCGGGAGGCGGAGCTTGCAGTGAGCTGAGATCCGGCCACTGCACTCCAGCCTGGGCGACAGAGCGAGACTCCGTCTCAAAAAAAAAACAAAAGCAAACAAACAAAAAACCATGGTATTAGAGATGAATTGCTTCCACAGGCTTTTCAGTAGGTAGGCATAGGTGAAGAACCAGTGAACTTGAACTGGTCAATAAAAATTATCTGAACCCTAAAACACAAAGAGAAACTGGGATAGGGGAAAAGAAACTGGGATGGGGGAAAAGCAAAACAAAGCAAAACCTCTAACAGCTGAGGGACAATAGCAGTCTAATATACATGTGGTTCCAGTCTCAGAAGGTGAAGAGAGAGAGAATGGAGCAGAATAAATCTTGGAAGAGATGATAGTTACATGAATGAGGTGTGGCAGCAAGGCTAGAGAGAAGTGGATATGGGAGCATTTGCAAGGAGAACCACTGGGGCTTGGTCACTGAGTGGAGGGAAGTGTGGCACCTGAGTGTCTGTCTTGGGAGCTGCAGGCTCTCAGCAGGTAGCAGTGGGTGGTTAGCTGGTGGTAGTGCCAGGAGGCAGAGCCAAGCCTAGCTCTCTGGCGCCTGTGCTCTCTGCTGGTACCCCACACCACCTCCTATAGGCCAAAGTGGAGCAGTAGCGGGCCTCTGCTCCTGGATTCCCTGGCCTCCAGCCTCAGCCTTTCCTGAGCCCTCAATGTACTGTTCCCATTAGTCAATGTGTGGCAGAGAGATGTTCATCTCCCCCCAGTCTCCCCACCTCCTCTGTCCCAAGTGTTGTGTCACACATTGCTCTAAAGGTTTTCTTTTCCCTCCCTTCATGTTTACCTAATCCACTTTTAAAAATTACTTCTTTAGCAGGTGAGATAAGTAGGGAGGAAGGAGGCAGAGGTGGAGGTGGGTGATAAGAGGGATTGTGTGTGTGTGTGTGTGTGTGTGTGTGTGCGCGCACACAAGGAGATAGATTACTGAGAGTTTATGAGCATTTTAAAGAATAGGTATCTCCAGGACCAGTTTTGGTTCTTTAATCTTATACCCTTTGGGGATGAGACCATCAACCATTGGCTCAGCAGAATGCCAAGGTGCAGTGTGGTCTTCAGCATGGTGCCTGATCAAGGCAGACAGGATG
>NC_045439.1:147664760-147699821 GCF_002776525.5 Piliocolobus tephrosceles
GGAGTCTGGCTCTGTCGCCCGGGCTGGAGTGCAGTGGCCGGATCTCAGCTCACTGCAAGCTCCGCCTCCCGGGTTTTTAAGGCATTCTCCTGCCTCAGCCTCTCGAGTAGCTGGGACTACAGGCGCCCGCCACCTCACCCGGCTAGCTTTTTGTATTTTTTTTTTTTTAGTGGAGACGGGGTTTCACCGTGTTAGCCAGGATGGTCTCGAACTCCTGACCTCGTGATCTGCCCATCTCGGCCTCCCAAAGTGCTGGGATTACAGGCTTGAGCCACCGCGCCCGGCCAACATTTTTATCAATGATTTAGTTGAGTGAATAGAAGGTAACCTTATCAAAAGTGAGAGGAGTAGGTAATTGATTAAATAACAGAATAACAATTCTAAAATTTTTCTATAGACTAGAGTGATGGGACAATGTTCTAGTGACAGAAGCCAAGAAGCCAGACCTTGGAAAGTTATCCAGGCGTAGTACAAAAAAAAAAAAAAAAAAAAAAGAAATCCAAGCCAGACTCAATTCTAGCCTAAGACATACAGAGCTGGCTTCAGTTAGCTGGACCCCAGGACTCCAGCAGTATCTTTAGCCTCTCTTCCTCCCACTGTTGACTATGTGTGTGTGTTCGTATAGCACAGGGAGCTCTGGGCTGACATCATTCCAGTTTAGGAACTCCAGAGGAAAGATAACACTTTCCAACCCCATATAACAGATCCCAGTGGGCTCAGCACAGTGGTTTAGGCTTAATAATCCCAGCACTTTGGGAGGCCAAGGTGGGAGGATCACTTGAGCCCAGGAGTTTGAGACCAGCCTGGGCAACACAGAGAGACCCCGTCTCTACAAAAAAATTTAAAAATTAGCCTGGCGTGGTACTGCATGCCTGTAGTCCAGCTACTCAGGATGCTGAGGTGGGAGGACTGCTTGAGCCCAGGAGGTTGAGGCTGCAGTGAGCTATGATTGCCTTACTGCACTCTATCCTGGGTGACAGAGCAAGATCCTGTCTCAAATAAATAAATAAATTCCAGGGGAAGGACTCAGATTGGCTTGGCCTGGGTCACATGCTCGTCATTGGAGCAGTGACTATGACAAGGGCAAGATCTGTGGGTAGGGGTACAGGATACTGTGGTTAACAGTTCCACCAGAACCATATGAGAATGGGAAGTGAAAGAGGATTGCTGTTGGCTGAAGAAAGGGGAAAGTGGTATGGAAAACCCCAAACAGGTGTTCAGTGTCTTAACAGTTCAATGGAGTCAGCAGTGTTACGTGCTGCTAAAAAAAAGTTATAATTCTAGGAATCAATAGTGGAAATGTACTTGGGACATAGTAGTGTAAACATATATTCTGCACTGGTCATGCCTCTCTGAAAGCATCATCTGGGCACCACATTGTAAGAGGATGTTCTGCAGTGAGCAGGTCTATGCAAACCCACCCCTAAAGGCCAAGAGAGCTGAGGGGCCAAAGAAAGAGGCTGACAAGGCCGGGTGCGGTGGCTCATACCTGTAATCCCAGCACTTTGGGAGGCCGAGGTGGGTGGATCACCTGAGGTCAGGAGTTCGAGACCAGCCTGGCCAGCATGGTGAAACCCCGTCTCTACTAAAAATACAAAAACAATTAGCCAGGCATGGTGGCAGGTGCCGGTAATCCCAGCGACTCAGGAAGCTGAGGGAGGAAAGTGGCTTGAACCCGGGAGGCGGAGGTTGCAGTGAGCCAAGATCACACCATTGCACTCCAGCGTGGGCAACAGAGTGAGACTCTACCTCAAAAAAAAAGAAAAAGAAAAAAGAAAATGCTAAGAACGACCAAGAATTCAAAGACCCTGAGAAGCCTCCCTCAAAGCCCGGGAGATACTTCAAAGATGGGAAATCATGGCACTGATGTTGGAGGCAGGGTTCCCTGCCAGGCCCTGAAGGCTAATCAAGTTGGCCCAGCCCTCCCGTTACCACTCCTCTGGCTTGCCCTGGTCAGAGCTCTGAGCCCGCCTCTCTCTTCCCTGATCCCTTCTCCCACCCTCTTGCCCCCACACTCTTGTCTGGTGTTCACTGTTCAGTCTGTCTTTTCCCTCCTCTTGCCCATTCATTACCTTCAGGGGCTTCATCATCTCTGAGGTTCACGCTTATTCCCTAGATTTTGACCCACTTTGAAAATCAACCCTGCTCAATGTTCCAATGCCTGGGCGAAGTGAGGCTGAGAAGGTATTTATGATGAGTTTGGGGTGACATGGAATCATGGGCAAGGAGCAGGGTGTGTGTGTGTGTGGCAACAAAATAACAATCACTGTTATTAGGGGAGGGCCCCTCTTAAGGTGGTAAATGTTGTCCAGCCAGAGGAACAGCTTGGACAGCAAATCAACTCAGAGAGACCCTGCCTGACATCTCAGACAGGATGAGGCCAAGAGAGACCTATTGGGCAAGGAAATTCCCTGGGATGGGAGAGCTGACTGCCCTGGTCTCTGCCTTTTGTCTCTTCCTCTGTCTGGCCTCTTGCTGTGGCGCCACGGGCCCCCGCATCCCCCATGCCTCCCTTTGTCTCTTGTCTCTGTCTCAGGCTCCGCTTTGCTTTATTTTTCCTGCAGTCTTGCGCGGCTGAGGCTGTCATCACCTCACTTCCTCGCACCTTCGCACTCTCCTGTCGCACTATGCCTGTCTCTGTTTGACTCTGTTAGTGTGTGTGCCTCTGACTGTATCTGTCTATCTTCCTGGTCTCTGTCGGTCTGTCTTATTCCCAAAGGCCCTGTAACTCCAGAACCCCTGGCAGGAGCAGCTTTTCTGAGGATGGAGCGTGGGACAGTCACCAGTGTGCTGAGTAGAGGTGGCGAAGGACATTTCCAGCCCAGCAGTCGTCATGGTAACAGCCAGGGCGGGCCAGGCAGGGATGTGCAGAACCACGCGGGCTTGACCTTTCTGTGGGTGTCAGGTTTGAGCGGGAGCTGGGAAAAAACAGCAACTGCTTCTCGCTGGCCCAGCCCTCAGGGCTTCTGGGCCGGGCTGAATGAAGAAAGGGAGTAGCTGAGAAGTGGGAGAGTTGGCGAGACAGACAGGGCTTTAGTCAGAGCCAGCTAGAGAACCCATGGGAAGAGGGACAGGCTGGTCACAGGCAGGTCACTGACGGTGAGCCGACCTACACCCCAGGCCCCCAGGCAGCAGCGCTCATGGGCGGGTATGAAAGGTCAGTTCCCTATACTCAGAGCTCCCCCAGACTCCTTCAGATCAAATGTCACCTTTTCCATATTGCAAAAGCCTTTATTGCTCTAAGGAAAATATGCTAAATTAAAAATAACCAAATTATTCTTTTAAAAATAGAAATATTATAAATGGAAAAGTTCAAAGAAAATAAAAGGCATTCCTATCCTCCCTCTGCTTCCCCCAGCTCTAAAATTCCTCCACAGTTGCTTCCCGTGCCTGCCAGGTCGGAGGAAAGGAAGCCGGATTGGTCGTTGCCTAAATGTGAGGGGGGCTTGGACTGACAGCCTTCCCCCTAATTCGAACCAGTGAAAGAGACTCATTTCCCTCTATGCCCTCTCTTTCTCCTATTGGGGAGGACAAACAGGCAACAGGAAGAGGTGCCCACAGGTGCCCTGTGACCCCGAGGGAGAGGCGAGGGGTGCAGGGCAGCCTCGGGTGAACTCTATGGAGAACACAGCTTACCGGTGGATCCCATTTCCAGACTTTCAAATCATGGCCATGCAAGAGATCTCAAGCTTTCTGGGACACACTGCTATGGAAAATAAGACCACAGCCTCAGAATAAAAAATGTGGTCTTGGCCGGGCGCGGTGGCTCAAGCCTGTAATTCCAGCACTTTGGGAGGCCGAGACGGGTGGATCACAAGGTCAGGAGATCGAGACCATCCTGGCTAATACGGTGAAACCCCGTCTCTACTAAAAAAATACAAAAAAACTAGCCGGGAGACGAGGCGGGCGCCTGTAGTCCCAGCTACTTGGGAGGCTGAGGCAGGAGAATGGCGTGAACCCAAGAGACGGAGCTTGCAGTGAGCTGAGATCCGGCCACTGCACTCCAGCCTGGGCGGCAGAGCAAGACTCCGTCTCAAAAAAAAAAAAATGTGGTCTTCTTATTTACTGAAAATCCACCTTCAGGAAAGACATGAAGGGGGCGCTCACCAGCCAACAGGTGGGTAACTTAACACAGCAGCACCACAGGCTTTCTTTTACACGGGATTACAACCTCAAATCCCCTTGGAGGACTGCCTTCGAGCCGCTCGGACAGGGGAAGGGGACACTTGGCAGGAGAGGGGACCGCAGACCTTGCAGTCATAAGTTAGCATGCTGCTAAAAGACTATTTGAAACGAGTGCTGATTACATATATTTGAAAGTGGTCAGCATTACTGAAGCTCCAGCCTTTTTTTTTTTTTTTTTTTTTTTGAGACTTTGAGTCTCACTCTGTCACCTAGCCTGGAGTGCAGTGGCACCATCTCAGCTCACTGCAACCTCTACCTCCCAGGTTCAAGCAATTCTCCTGCCTCAGCCTCCCCAGTAGCTGAGATTACAGGTGCCCACTGCCATGCCCGGCTAATTTTTCTATTTTTAGTAGAGACGGGGTTTCACCATGTTGGTCAGGCTGGTCTTGAACTCCTGACCTCAAGTGATCTGCCTGCCTCAGCCTCCCAAAGTGCTGGGATTACAGGCGTGAGCCACAGCGCCCATCCAAGATCCAGCATAGACTCGAACCTTTCTTTCTCTGACTGACATGTATTGTGAAGCTCAAAATAAGGGTTATGTATTTTGGGAGCTGGTCATCACTCTCTAGTTCTGCTCCTATAGAGCTATTACTGAACCTCCGGCCTCTTCCCTGGGTTCTGGAAACCTTCAGGTACCTGTGGCCCCCAGAGCAATGGGTAGGAGACAGGAAGGCTTCTGGTGGCCCGATGGCCCCACACGAGGCTGGGATCTCAGGACACAGGAACTGCATCATTCACTGTTCACTGTTTCCCTGCATGGGCTTCAGGAGTGGATGAGAGCCCAGGGCCAAGCCCCCTCCTCTTTGGTTCTGCCCAAGCCCCTTCCCTCCTTGAGTCCCTTGACTCCTTTGTGATCCCTGCCTCCAGCTCAGTACCTGGGGCTGACACCACTCCCCAGGGATCCCGATAAAGTCACAGAGCATCTGTCCAGTGCCTGAGATGGTGTAAGTTGGGGAAGGTGGGTCATCCTGTTAGTCGCTCTTGCCAGGCCTGGAGCCTCTGGTGGTCCTTTAGAATTCTGGATTCTCTAGGTTCCTTTCCCTAGACTCCTTCCCTTCTCACTCCACTCATGCTCTGGGCCAGGCCCATCACATCTCCTGGCAGCCAACTATCTTATGCCAACTGCCTTTGTTCTCTATTCCCTTTGCCAAAACCATATTTTCTGGCGAATCCCTCTTCTACTTCAAGGTTCAGCTCAAGTGCCACCATATAAGTGAAGCTGTCCTCAGTCTACCCTAGGTGACTCTGTGGCCCCATGGAACTTTTTCTCATCACCATCGTAGCAGTCATGACTCTGTTTTGACCTCCACCTCTCCACTGGAGAGTGTGTTCTGTGGAATGAACTGGCTTGTAGCGTGACCTGTGAACCTCCAGAGCTTGGCTCTGTGTTGCTCATTGAGTATTTGTTCTTGCAGTGGGCCCTCACCAAGAGAGCCCCCTGTTCTGGGATGTGAGCCAGAGAAGGTCCCAGACTCATAACTGCATGTGTCATACTCGCCGTCCACCCAGCTCCCCCTGGCCAGATCACAGCCCCCTCCTGCTGCAGGGCCTGTAGTGCCAGGCGGGTTGCAAGACAGGGGGTTCTCACCTCTGAGACAACCATGGCTTGGTCCACTGGCACCCCACCTGGGATGCAGAATGGAGCAGCAACAGCTGGCTGGTGTCTGAACACTATTTCCCCAGCCCTGGGCACCCATCTCCTGTAGCTGTTCCGTCATCCCATGGCTTTACCAAACCCCCTTGCTGCACTGAAGAGCCTGGACAGCAAGTGGGTTCAGAGTGGGAAGAGAGGGCTAAAGGCATCTTCCCTGTCTTCTCTCCTTCCCCTTCCTCCCGGCAGCTGCAGCTGTGCTGCGTGATGTGGAACACAGCACAGTCTTAATTACTGCTCAGCCCTGCTCGTTAGTGCCTCTGGAAGCCCAAAAGCCAGAGTTAGGAAGCCTCAATCACAGTGGAGACTCAGGCTGCAAGCCTCCTGGGTGATCGCTAATCCTGTGTCTCCTGAATTGTGTCTGTGTGACTTGGGACCTCTTTGGGGGAATCCAGCAAAAGACACTCCCCCCAACCCAGAGACTGGGGAAGGGCTGAAGCTGGAGGGAGTCACTGCTGGATTAACCTTCCTCATGCACAACTCTGATCAAATACCTATAATGTTTCTCTTGCTGACAGCATAGAGCCTGGAGTCCTTGGCTTAGCAGTCAAGCTCCTCTACAATCTGGTCCCACAGGACTTTCTCAACCTGATTTCCTCCTTCAATCCTGGCAGACAAGGAGGGAAGGCAAAGGCTAGGCCCCCTCGTGGGCTCTCACTGGTGTGTGCAGAGCATTTCAGGGACAGCATATGGTGGAACATGTGAAACTCCACTGTGATCAGAGAAAGATGAACGAATGATTAAATAAACCAAATGTGCTCAAATCCCGCACATTGATGACTTCCCTGCTTTTGGAGGGACTTAGCAAGGAGCCCGGTGTGTTGTTCAGCATGCACTTTTTTTTTTTTTTTTGGTTGTGAAAAGGAATAAAGAACCATGAAGTGCCTGAAGACTGAGCGAAAGGAAGCTGAGTGGAGGACGAGAGAAGGGGCAGGCGCTGAAAACTATAAATCTATAGGCCCAATTTCAATATCTGGAAAAACTCCTTCAAAATATCAATTTGTAAACAGCCTAGATCAAATGAGATAATGCTCATGAAAGCACTTTTTGAACTGCAAAGGGTTAGAAATATAAAGCATTATTCTGTAATATTTCTGTTCAGTGCAGACTTTAAGACAGATGCTATGGGGAGGCTGGAGATTTATAATGGCTCATCACCCACGAGGCGCTCACACAATTTGGGCTGTTTCATTTAATTAGTCATTGCCTCTCATGTAGACTACTGCAGAAGCCTCCTAAGTGGCCTCCCCACCTCTGCATTCTCCCCCGTTCCATTCATCTTATATGCCACCATCAAGTTAATCTTCCTGATGCACAGCTCTAATCAAATACCTGTAATGATTCTCCTGCTGACTGCACAGAGCCTGGAATCATTGGCTTAGCAGTCAAGACCCTTCACAGTCTGGTCCCCCCGGACTTTCCCAAACTGATTTCTTTCCTTCCATCACGGCAGGCATGGGCTCAGGAAGATTAAGTCACTAAACCCAAGACCACACAGATACCAAGTGGCAGATCATAGAGTCAAACCTTCAGACCCCAACACCTGACTCCAAGACAATTCTGAATCCATCACTTCCTCACTTTGATGGTGCAATGGACTGTGTGTTTGTGTCCCTCTAAAATATACATGTTGAAACACTAATCCTGATGTGATGGTATATGGAGGTGGAACTTTGGGGAGGTAATTATGTCATGAGAGTTGACCCTTTATCAATGGGATTAGTGCCCTTACAAAAAGGGGCCAGAGACCTAGCTAGTTCTCTTCTGCCACGTGAGGCTACAATGAGAAGTTGACAGTTGGTGATATGGTTTGGCTGTGTCCCAACCCAAGTCTCAGCTTGAATTGTAGTTCCCACAATCCCCACATGTGGTGGGAAGGACCCAGTGGGAGGTAATTGAATCATGGGGGCAGTTTTCCCCATGCTATTCTTGTGATAGTAAGTTCTCACGAGATCTGATGGTTTTAGAAGGGGTTTCCCCCTTCAACTGGCTCTCATTCTTCTCCTTCCTGCTGCCCCGTGAAGAACGTATTTGTTTCCCTTTCTGCCATGAATGTAAGTTTCCTGAGGCCTCCCCAGCCATGCCGAACTGTGAGCCAATTAAACCTCTTTCCTTTATAAATTACCCAGTCTCTGGTATGTTCTTTTTTTTTTTTTTTTTGAGACGGAGTCTCGCTCTGTCACCCAGGCTGGAGTGCAGTGGCCGGATCTCAGCTCACTGCAAGCTCCGCCTCCCGGGTTCACGCCATTCTCCTACCTCAGCCTCCGGAGTAACTGGGACTACAGGCGCCCACCACCTCGCCTGGCTAGTTTTTTGTATTTTTTAGTAGAGACGGGGTTTCACCGTGTTAGCCAGGATGGTCTCGATCTCCTGACCTCGTGATCCGCCCGTCTCGGCCTCCCACAGTGCTGGGATTAAAGGCTTGAGCCACTGCACCCGGCCTCTGGTATATTCTTATAGCAGCATGAGAATGGGCTAATACAGTTGAAGACCCAGAAGAGGGCTTTCCCCCAGAACTGGACCCTGCTGGTCCCCAGATCTCAGACTCCAACCTCGGAACTGTGAGAAATAAACCTGACTAAGGTTAGACCTGACTAAGACAAATGGATACTGCTGCAGTGATCTTTCCACATAGAGCTTTTTCTCTTCTTTGCAAAAATTTCCTTAGGACAAATTCCCAGGAGTGGGATTACCAGGTCAAAAGACATTAATATTCTAAACGGCTGTGTGAATTGACATAATGCTTCACAAAAGAACTGGGCTGATTTATATTTTAGCCAATGATGTAGATATACACAAGTTTCACCAGCCCCTCTTGGGATCTTAGCCCTTCTAATGCCTGCTTCCTAACGGCATAGTTAGAATGTATTGTAAAAGTCATTTGATTTGTTCATGTGTTATTCAGGGATTTCTCTCATCTCCTCCAAGTCTTTGCTCAAATGTTCTCGGTGTGGTCTACCCCAACTACTCTATTTCAAATGAAAATACTCCCTCCTCCTGCACCTGTTACTCTCCTTATTCTGCTGTTTTTTCCATATTATTTGGCATCTTATAATATAATACATACTTTTTTATTTATTATGCATATCCTTTTTTAAAAATGTGCTGAAAACTCTTTATAATAATGCGGGACAATGGCCAGGCACGGTGGCTCACGCCTGTAATCCCAGCACTGTGGGAGACTGAGGTGGGTGGATTACAAGGTCAGTAGTTCGAGACCAGCCTGGCCAATATGGTGAAACCCCGTCTCTACTAAAAACACAAAAATTAGCCGGGTGTGGTAGTGCACACCTGTAGTCCCAGCTACTCAGGAAGCTGAGGCAGGAGAATCGCTTGAACCCACGAGGCAGAGGTTGCAGTGAGCTGAGATCACGCCACTGCACTCCAGCCTGGGCAACAGAGGGAGACTCCATCTTAAAATAAGTGAATAAATAAAATAATAATAATAATGCAGGACAAGTATGTATAGCAAACTTTCAAAATTTAAACTCCTTCCACATTTAATTCTTCAGCATTATGTATACTTTTGATTGTACATCTCCCACCTACCATGACCCCTACTAGAATGTAAGTTCCATTTTGTCTATTTAATTTGCTGATGGGTTCCCAAGACTAGAACAGAGCCTGGGGCATAGCAGGATCATGAGGGTCAAACAAGATGATGCCCATATATGGCCTGCGGTGGGCAGCACCTGGCACAGAGCTCATGATGAACCAGTATCCTCTTCCTCTTACATGTCCACCAACAGGATAATAGAAATTATGATATATAATATTGTAAATTGGCCAGGTGCAATGGCTCATGCCTGTAATCCCAACACTTTGAGAGGCTGAGGCAGGAGGATTGCTTGAGCACAGGAGTTTGAGACCAGCCTGGGCCACATGGTGAAACTCCCCTCTACAAAAAATACAAAAAAAATTAGCCAGGCCTGGTGGCATGCGCCAGCCTGGGGTGGGAGGATCAACTGAATCCGGGAAGTCAAGGCTGCAGTGAGCTGTGATCATGCCACTGCATTCCAGCCTGGGTGACAGAGTGAGACTCTCTCTTTCAAAAAAAAAAAAAAAAAATCAAGTAAAAAAGTTAAATTATAAATCATTAAAATGATAATTACAAAGAATATGAAGCAGTATGGAAAACAGTTTATAACTAATGTTAGGTGAAAAAAAGCAGACTACAAATTTGTCCATGATTACAACTGAGTAAAAATAATTTAAGATCTATACAAAAATAAGGAGAGAAGATGATGGGCTCATGGTGAGGAGCTGTTAAGCAGGGGTGAAAACTGATGTGCCCAGAAGCAGATTTTAAAAGCAGATTCTCTTTGAAGCATCTTTTTTCACACTACCTGATAAGCATCTTGCTACATGGCAGTAGCAGCAGTAAGATGGGTGATATCAAAGGGAACTATCTGGAAACATTTATTTTCAATCCAAAATGGAGCCTTATGTTTGCCATAAATCTACATACTCTACTTTTCCAGATGACTACAGTTGCAAAGTAAACTTTGCTTTGACAACGGATGCCAGGACAATAGTATGTTACTATCCTTCTACAGACATCCATATGAACGCACAAAATCTATCCCTTGACCAGATCCTGTGTATAATAATGAAGAAACACATGGTCAAGAGCTCAAAACTAGAGAAGAAAAAAGTGAACACCTTGAGCGAGAACCCCTAATAGAACAACTTAGCAAAATGTTATTTATACTAAGGACAGTTGGTATCTTCGTGGACATTATCACAGATGTCAGAAGAAACTGAATCCTCCAGAAGACAGATGATATTGAGGTTCTTAGGGAATTAAAGAGAAATATTGCCCTCTGCCTCATTTGCCATTGGAGAAAGCGCAATGTGCTGTATGCACTAATAATAATGATAACATATCTTTTCATATTTTAAAACCCCCCCACAAAATCTTTAGGAGGCTGAGGTGGGTGGACTGCTTGAGCCAGGAGTTTGGGAGCAGCCTGAACAACATAGACCCCATCTCTAAAGAAAATTAGCCAAGCATGGTGATATGTGCCTGCGGTGCCAGCTACTTGGAAGGCTGAGGTAGGAGGATTGCTTGAGCTCAGGAGATTGAGGCTGCAGTGAGCGGTGATCATGCCTCTGCATTCCAGCCTTGGTGACAGAGCAAGACCCTGTCTCAAACAACAACAACAACAAAAATCAAAATCTATGCAAAATTTAAACCCATTCTTGTGCTAGTCTTGTGGGAATGAAGATTAGTTTACCTAAAAATGCTCCTCTGGTTTTTGTAATTCTTTTTGTTACTTTTTAAAAATATAAATTTGGCCAGGCACAGTGGCTCACACCTGTAATCCCAGCTACTTGGGAGGCTGAGGCAGGAAAATCGCTTGAACCCAGGAGGCGGAGGCTGCAGTGAGCAGAGATCCCACCACTGCACTCCAGCCCAGGCAACAGAGTGAGAATCTGTCTCAGAAAAAAATAAAAATAAAAAAATATATATATATATACACATACACACACACACACACACACACACACATATATATATATATAAATTTAAGGGATACAGGTGGAGTTTTATTACATAGATATATTACACAGTGGTGAAGTCTGGGCTTTTAGTGTAGCCATCATCTAAATAATGCACATTGTACCCCCTGATTTCCCATCCTTTACCCACCTCCCACCCTCCTACCCTCCCAAGTCTCCAGTGTCTACTATTCCACACTCTATGTTCATGTGTACACATTATTTAGCTCCCACTTATAAATGAGAACATGTAGTAAAAAATATGGAACACTTCACAAATTTGCACATCATCTGTATCAGTCCACTTTGCATTGCTCTAAAGGAACGTCTAGTCAGGCGCGGTGGCCCATGCCTGTAAACCCAGCACTTTTGAAGGCCGAGATGGGTGGATCGCTTGAGCTCAGGAGTTCAAGACCCGTCTGGGCAACATGGCAAAACCCTGTCTCTACAAAAAATACAAAAATTAGCCGGGCATGGTGGCACACGCTTGTAAACCCAGCTACCCAGGAAGCTAAGGTGGGAGGATGACTTGAGCTTGGGGGTCAGATGTTGCAGTGTTCCAAGACTGTGCCTGGGTGACAGAGTGAGACCCTGTCTCAAAAAAAGAAAAAAAAAAAAAAAAGGAATACCTGAGTGAGACTGGGCAATTTATATATAAAGGAAAGTGGTTTATTTGGTTCTGCAGGCTGTATGAGAAGCATGGCACCAGCATCTGCTGCTGGTGAGGCCTCAGGAAGCTTACAAACATGGTGGAAGGCAAAGTGGACCCAGTGTGTCACATGGCAAGAGAGGGACCAAGCAGGAGGGAGAGAGAGAGAGAAAGAGGGAGAGAGCAGGTGCCAGGCTCTTTTAAACAACCAAAGAGAGAGAGAGAGTTCACATGAACTCAGAGTGACAGCTCACTCACTACCATGAGGACAGCACCAAGCCATTCGTGAGGCAGCCGCTCCCACGACCCAGATATCTCCCATTAGGCTCACCTCCAACATTGGAGGTCACTTTTTTTTTTTTTTTTTTGTGATGGAGTTTCGCTCTTGTTGCCCAGGCTGGAGTGCAGTGGCATGATCTTTGCTCACTGCAACCTCCACCTCCCAGGTTCAAGTGATTCTCCTGCCTCAGCCTCTGGAGTAGCTGAGATGACAGGTATGTGCCACCACACCTGGCTCAGTTTTTGCAGTTTTAGTAGAGATGGGGTTTCACCATGTTGGCCAGGCTGGTCTCTAACTCCTGACCTCAGGTGATCCACCCACCTCAGCCTCCCAAAGTGCTGGGATTACAGGTGTGATCACCGCACCCAGCCTGAGGTCACATTTTCACATGAGATTTGGAAGGGACAAAACGTCCGAATCATCTGATCGTCCTTGCGCAGGGCCGTGCTAACTCTGCACGTTCCAATTTTAGTACATGCACTGAGGAAGAGAGTACTCGCTTTTTATTCTGATACAATTTCAAATTTACAGAAAAGTTGAATGTACCAGGAATTTCCAAATACCCTTTACCCAGATTCACTGATGTTACCACATTTGCACGTGCTTGCTCGCTCTCTCTGCTTTTTCTCTCTGCATATAAATGCATTTCCTAAGAATAAACACATAACCAACCAAAGAATGGAGTTTCCATTATTTGTACTATTTTCTCAAATAAAAAGGCTGAGGAAATGTGTGTTCTTTTCCTGTGATCCTGGGCCACAATTTCACCAGGTTCAGGATGCAAGGCCCTTTTCTGTATTCTTCGGCCCTCTGTCATCTGAACATACTGGCAAACCACCACTCCAGTGATGCCGCCATGTGTTAAGCTTCCCTTTAAGACCCCTGGCACAGAGTAGCATATTGTGTACCAAGGTTGTGTGGGAAAAGGGGCTGAGACGAAGCCATCCCTGCAGAGCGGCTGCTTCTCTTGTACATGTGGGTCCACAGAGGTTTCTGTGACCCTGGAAGCCTGTCCACTTGAGCTGGCCTTCACTGGGGAACAGAATCTCCAGAGAAAGGCACTTGGCTGCCTACTGGGTCCCCACCCAGAGAACTGCTGAAAATATTTCTTCAGAATGCTGAGCGCTGAGGACCACTCAGCACATGCTGGAGCCAGAGGTGATTAGACACAAGTCTGTCCTTGGAACTCCCAGGCTCAGAGCCACCATTATGCAAAGAGGACTGTTTAGGGGTTTTCTTTTACTTTTCTTTCCTTTTTCTTTTTTTTAATAGTTTTTTGAGAAATGGGATCTGTGCTAAGGGCTTTGGGCAGGCCCGCTAGGAGGATGGAAGAAGTTTCCCATTCGCTTGTGCACAAGGCCTGCTCCCATATAATCAACTCCTACACACCTCCGACGTCAGCAGGGTAACATCCTGCCCACTCTCTCCTCAGGCCTTCTGTGTTACCAGACCTGGGGCCTTCCCCTCCCTGGATTTGAGGGCTCTGGACTCTTTGCAGCCTCTACCTCATGCCCAACCAGGACAAGCCCTGAGCACAGGCAAAACAGATTCCACAGTCTGCAGCCCATGGCAAAGAATTTCATATCATTTCCTCCTCCACTCCTCCCTTGGTCTGGCCTGGCCTTGAGACCCAGCCCTGGCTCCACACAAATTCCAGGGTTAATGATGGCCTTGCCTCTGCTACTCTTCCCTTCACTCTCAGACTCCCCTTACCCCGGGCTGTTACTTCTTAACTTTTTGATTTAGGGAAGTTAGTCTGTCTGGGTCTGTTTCCTCATCTGAAAAAATGAGACAATGATATTTACCTTAGAAGGTGGTTGTGAGGGAGAAAGAAGACCAAGTGTGTGAACGTACATGACGGACTGCACAAGTGTTAGCCAAATCCAAATCTTCCCCATGAGAGTGGCCAGAGCTTCGCCTCTCTCAGTTTACACTCTAGAAGTGCCCTGTGCTGAAGGTTGTAAACTGCTCAGTCAGTATCGACTGCTCAGGCTGATTTCTGCTGAAAAGATTATTGCCCATTTTTATCTACCAAATTGACAAAATTACTGAAGATAGGCAACAGGGAGTCGGGGAAAGGGCCCTCTTGTACACTAGTAGTAGCAGAATGAATGGGTACAATCTTGATACCCAGTATCTTAGTCTGTTTTCTGGTGCTTATAACAGAATATCTAAAACTGAGCACTTTATAACAAAAAGAAGCGTATTTCTTACTCTTATGGAGGCTGAGAAGTCCGAGGTCAACGGGCTGTATCCAGAGAGAGCCTTCTTGCTGGTTGGAACTCTCTGCAGCATCCAAGGGCAGAGCACAGCACCACACGCTGAGGCGGGCTGAGCACGCTCATGTGCTAGCTCAGGTCTCTCTTCCTCTTCTTATAAAGCCACCAGCTCGCCTCCCATAGTAACCCATTAATCCATGAATTTATGAATGAAAGAACCCATCTGTGAGAGCAGAGCCCTCATTATCCAATCACTTCTTTTTTTTTTTTTTTTTGAGACGGAGTCTCACTCTGTCGCCCAGGCTGGAGTGTAGTGGCGCGATCTCGGCTCACTGCAAGCTCTGCCTCCCAGGTTCACGCCATTCTCCTGCCTCAGCTTCCCGAGTAGCTGGGACTACAGGCGCCCGCCACCTCGCCCAGCTAGTTTTTTGTGTTTTTTTTTAGTAGAGACGGGGGGGGTTTCACTGTGTTAGCCAGGATGGTCTCGATCTCCTGACCTCGTGATCCGCCTGTCTCGGCCTCCCAAAGTGCTGGGATTATAGGCTTGAGCCACTGCGCCCGGCCCAATCACCTCTTAAAGGCCCCACCTCCCAATACTGCCACACTGGGGATTAAGTTTAACAAGAGTTTTGGAGGGTACAAATATTCAAACCATAGCATCTATGTACAACAATTAAGAACATTCGGTGGGGTGCAGTGGCTCTCACCTGTAATCCCAGCACTTTGGGAGGCCAAAGCAGGTGGATCGCTTGAGATCAGGAGTTCCAGATCAGCCTGGGCAACATGGTGAAACCCTGTCTCTACTAAAAACATAAAAATTAGACAGGCGTGGTGGCCCACATCTGTAGTCCTCGCTACTCGGGAAGCTGAGGCAGGAGAAATGCTTGAACCCGGGAGGCGGAGGTTGCAGTGAGCTGAGATCGTGCCACTGCACTGTAGCCTAGGTAACAGAGTGAGACTATGTTGCAAAAGAAAAAAAAAAAAAAAGCAGTTCGAGACCAGCCTAGGTAACACGGTGAAACCGTGTCTCTACTAAAAATACAAAAATTAGCTGGGCATGGTGGCCTGCACCTATAATCCCAGCTACTTATAAGGCCTAGATGGCAGGATCATTTGAAACTGGGAGGCAGAGGCTGCAGTGAGCTGAGATCACATCATTGTACTGCTGTTGTGTGGGTGTACTGCTGCTCTGGCAAGACCCTGTCTCAAAAAATAAAATAAAATAAAATAGTCAGTATATTTACTTTATTTCATTATTATTATTTGTATGAGTCAGAGTCTAACTTTGTCACCCAGGCTGGAGTGCAGTGGCACTCACTGCAACCTCCGCCTCCTCAGCCTCCTGAGGAGCCAGGACTACAGCCAAATGCTACCAGCTAATTGTTGTACCTTTAGTAGAGATGGGGTTTCGCCATGTTGGCTAGGCTGGTCTTGAACTCCTAACCTTAGGTAATCTGCCAGCCTCAGCCTCTGAAAATGCTGGGATTACAGGTGTGAGCCACCATGCCCAGCCAGTACATTTGCTCTAATTAAGCAGTTTCCCTTATAGGAATCTATTAGACATATTTGCAAATGTAAGTATTACAAATGTGCACAAGGTCATATGACAAAGGTATTCACTGCAGCATTATTTGTAATGGAAAAGTATATGGAGACAATCTGAATGTCTAAAACTAGTTAAATTCTGGAGTTGTGATACTGCCTGCTATGGAATACCACGTGACTGTTAATAATAATGACGAGATCACTATGGACTGATGTGGAAAGATTTTATGCTTTTAAGCAAAAACAAGTTACAGTATTATTTTCAGTTATATAAAACAGTACCTGGCATATAGTAACTAATCAATAAATATTTATTGAGCTGAAAGAGCATGGGCCCAGCCTGTTAAACACAAATGACCCCCCCAACACACACTTATAAACAAGCCCACATATTTTCATGAAAAAAATGTTCGGAAGGACAGTGACCACTGTCAACTGTGCTTATCCCTAGTTCATGAGCAGCTTTAACTTCCTCTGGCTCTCATCTACACAGCCCACGCTGTGTGAAGCGAGGCTGCAGTGGGCCCACGCAGGCACCAGGCAGCTCACAGGTGTTGTTCAAGAGGCCTTTCGTCTGCACTCTCGGTGGGAAAGAACAGTAGAGCCTAACCACCCCAGCCACCATCCAGGGTGACTTGCAGGTCATGCAGAGAAAAAAAAAAAAAAAAAAAAAAGCCAAGGACAAAGATACATAATTATTGACACTATTTTATTTATATCTAAGGAGAGACACCAAAGTATGAGCTCCCAAGGGCCCGGGCCTTGGGTGGACCAGAAATTGTGGGCAGGTGGCTTCTAAGGCTTGGAGAACCCAGGCCAGAGCCACCCAGTATTCCCTGAGCACTGAATGTCCTGGGTCTCTGCACTCAAAGCTTAAGGGAGAAACAAGGGGTATCAGGCAGGGTCAGCTCTGAGGAGCAGGCAAGGTCCCAGTGGCCTGCCAGGGTGAGGTCAAAAGAGCTGAGCTCTGGGTAAAAGGACACTTCAGGTCGGTTACAGCGGCCTGAGAAGGACTGGCAGGCCTCCCTGAGGTCTTGGAAATAAGTCTAAAAGAGTGTGGCTTTAGAATATTTAGGACTTTTTCAAGGACACATAACGTAGTTTGGTGAGACTTTAGAAGAAGAGGGCTCAGCTGGGCACGGTGGCTCATGCCTGTAATCCCAGCACTTTGGGAGGCTGAGGCAGGCGCGTTACCTAAAGTCAGGAGTTTGACACTAGCCTGGCCAACATGGTGAAACCCCATCTAAATTTACAATTACAAAATTTGGCCGGGCGCAGTGGCTCACGCCTGTAATCTCACCACTTTGGGAGTCCAAGGCGTGTGGATCATGAGGTCAGGAGTTCAAGACAAGCCTGGCCAAGATGGTGAAACCCCGTTTCAACTAAAAATACAAAAAAATTAGCCAGGCGCAGTGGCAGGGGCCTGTAATCCGAGCTTCTCGGGAAGCTGAGAAAGAAGAATTGCTTGAACCTGGGCGGCAGAGGTTGCAGTGAGTCGAGATCGTGCCACTGCACTCCAGCCTGGGCAACAGAGTGAGACTCCATCTCGAAAAAAAAAAAAAGAACAGATTGGTTGGGCATGGCAGCTCATGCCTGTAATCCCAGCACTTTGGGAGACTGAGTGAGGGGACTGCTTGAGCCCCAGGAGCTGGAGACCAGCCTGGGCAACGTAGTGTGACTCTGCCTCCACAAAAAATTTAAAAAATAGCTGGGCATAGTGGCATATGCCTGTAATCATAGCTACACAGGAGGCTGAGGCAGGAGGATTGCTTGAGCCCAGGAGGTCGAGACTATAGAAAACCTGGGCAACTGGGCAACAGAACAAGACCCAGTCTCCAAAAAAAAAAAAAACAAAACAGCTTGATGAAGTTTTCCAAAGGTATACACCCATGTAACCACCACCCCAACGAAGACAGAGCCTTTCCATCATTCCAGAAAGTTCTCTCATGCCTCTTTGCAGCCAATTGCCCCACCCCCACAAGCCCCAGGCAACCACTGATCTGCTGTCCCTATAGTTTAGCTTTGTCCATTCTAGAATTTTACATAAATCCAGTTATATAGTACATACTCTTTTGTGTCTGGCTTCTTTCACTCAACATAATATTTTTAAGTGCATGTTATGTGTATCAATAATTTGTTCTTTTAAAGTATTGACCTGTCTTTAATTGTTCTGGATATACCACAATTTATTTATTCATTCTCCTGTCAACTGATATTTGTTTCCAGTTTTTGGCTATTGTGAATAAAACAGCTATGAACATTCATGTACAGCTTTTCTGTGAATATACATTTTCACTTATCTTGGGTAAATACCACAAAATGGAACTACTGTTACGTCTGTTAGTTTCATTTTTAAAAACTGCCAGTATGTTTTCTAAAGTGGTTGTCCCATCTAACACTCCCACCAGCAATGAATGAGAGTTCTAATTGTTCCATGTGTTTGTCAGGACTTGGTAGTATCAGTCTTTTTAAGTTTAGCCATTCTGGTGGGTGTGTATTTCACTGTGGCTTTAATTTGCATTTCTCAGTTGGCTACTGATAATGAGATATTTTCATTTGTTTATTGACCCTTTTTATGTCCTATTTAATAATATCGTTTACCTGTTTTTATAATTCAAAAAATTTGTTCAACACAATTTTACTAAGTAGTTGAGGTAATTATGGTAGTTTCCTTTTTACAGGTAAGGAAAATAAATTCAGAGAGACTTACTCACTTTTTCCTTTTTTTTTTTTTTTTGAGATGGAGTTTCGCTCTCGTTGCCCAGCTAGAGTGCAATGGCAGGATTTCGGCTCACCGCAACCTCCGCCTCCCGGGTTCAGGCAATTCTCCTGCCCCAGCCTCCTGAGTAGCTAGGATTACAGGCATGTGCCACTACATCTGGCTAATTTTGTATTTTTAGTGGAGATAGGGTTTCTCCATGTTGGTCAGGCTGGTCTTGAACTTCTGACCTCAGGTGATCCGCCTGCCTCAGGCTACCAAAGTGCTAGGATTACAGGCGCGAGCCACCGCGCCCAGCCCTTACCCACCTTTTCTTGTAGCAGATAACCAGCAGCTGCCCAGGTGCAGTGCCTCACTCCTGTAATCCCAGCACTTTCGGAGGCCAAGGCGGGTGGATCACCTAAGTGAGGTCAGGAGTTTGAGACCAGCCTGACTAACATGGTGAAAACTCCATCTCTACTAAAAATATAAAAATTAGCCAGGCATGGTGGCATATGCCTGTAATCCCTGCTACTCGGGAGGCTGAGGCGGGAGAATCACTTGAACCCGGGAGACAGAAGTTGCAATGAGTGAGATCGCGCCACTGCACTTCAGTCTGGGCAACAAGAGTGAAACTCCGTTTCAAAAAAAAGAAAAGAAAAGAAAAGAAAGGCCGGGGGCGGTGGCTCACACCTGTAATCCCAGCACTTTGGGAGGCCGAGGCGGGTGAATCACGAGGTCAGGAGATCGAGACCATCCTGGCTAACACCGTGAAACCCCATCTCTACTAAAAATATAAAAAATTAGCCGGGCGTGGTGGCTGGCGGGCGCCTGTAGTCCCACTATTCCGGAGGCTGAGGCAGGAGAATGGCGTGAACCCGGGAGGCGGAGCTTGCAGTGAGCCGAGATTGCACCACCTTACTCCAGGCTGGGCGACAGAGTGAGACTCCGTCTCATAAAAAAAAAAAAGGAAAAAAAACCAGCGGCTTGTGGCAGCACCTCTGAGTTATGCTGAGCAACTGTCTGTACTGCAAAGGTATGGACTGTCCTCCTCAGGCTTTGCTGAGTGGCATCTACATGCTTAACGGGCTTTACTCAAGGTACCCAACTGTTTGAAAATAAATAGAACCATCTGATATTTTAGCTCCCTGCCCAGTAACATTTAAAAAGCAGGTGTACAGCTAAATTAGTGGAAAACCATCCTATGTTCATGGATCAGAAGACGTAATGTGGTTAAGATGCCAGTTTTCCCCAAAATGATCTACAGATTCCATGCAATCTATAGCAAAATCATAGTGGGTTTTTTTGGTAGAAATTGACAAGCTGATTCTAAAATTCATACAGAAATTCCAGGAATCCACAATAGCCAAAACAGTCTTGAAAAAGAAGAACAAAGTTGGAGGGCTCACACTTCCTAATTTCAAAACTTCCTATAAAACCATAGTAATCAAGACAGTGTAGTACTGGCATAAGGATAGACATAAAGCAACAGAATAGAATTGTGAGTCCAGAAACATACCCTTACATTTATGATTAATTGATTTCCAACAAGAGTGCCAAGACAATTGAACGGAGGAAAAATAGTATTTTTAACAAATGGTGCTGGGACAACTGGATATCCAATTGCAAAGGAATGAAGTTAGACCCCATCTAACACCCTACATGCCATATATTTCTTTTATTCTTTTTTTTTTTTTTTTGTAACCCACATTACTTTGGAGAAACCATATATTTCTTAGAAGAAATATAGGAAGAAAATATAGGAATAATATTTGTGACCTTGGGATGGGCAAGAGTGCAAGTAACAAAAGAAAAAAATAGATAAACTGGACTTTGTCACAATTATAAATTTTGGTGCTTCAAAGACCACCACCAGGAAGGTGAAAAGACAACTCACAGAATGGCATAAAATATTTCTGCAAATCAGATACCTGATAAGGGACTGCTATCTAGAATTTATGAAGAACTTTAACAACTCAATCATAAAATGACAACCCAATTAAAAAATGGGCAAAGGATATGAACAGATATCACTCCAAAGAAGATATGGAAATGGCCACTAGCCATCATAGAAATGCAAATCAAAACTACAATGAGATACACTTAACACTCATTAGGATAGCTCTTATCAAAAAGACAGACAATAACAAGAGCCTGCTAGGATGTAGAGAAACTGAAACCCTCATACATTGTTAGTGGGAACGTACAATGGTGCATCCACTTTGGAAAACAGTCATATGATGCGGCAATTCCAATCCTAGGTATATCCCACACAGAAACTTGTATATGAATATTCATAGCAGTATTCTTCATAGTAGCCCAAAGTGGAAATAACCCAAATATCCATCCACTGATAGATGGATAAATAAAATTCCATACAATGGAATGTTATTTGGCACTACAAGGAATGAAGTACTGATACATGCTACAACATTGATGAACCTTGAAAACATTATGCCAAGTGAGAAAAGCGTCACAAAAGACCACGCGTTGTATAATCCCATCTATACGCAATGTCTAGAATAGGCAAATACACAGGGGAAAGTGAGGAGTGACTGCTAATGGATATAGGGTTTCTTTTTTGGGGGTGATGAAAATACAGTTGACCCCTGAACAACATAGGTTTGAACTGCACTGGTCCACTGATAGACGAAGTTTCTTCTGACTGTGACACCCCAAGACAGCAAGACCAACCCCTTTTCCTCCTCCTCCTCCTCCTCTTCCTCCTCCTCAGCCTACTCAACGTGAAGATGACAAGGATGAAGATCTTTATGATGATCCACTTCCACTTAATGAATGGTAAACATATTTCTTTCTTATGATTTTCCTGATAGGATTTATTTTCTCTAGCTTACTTCATTGTAAGAGTATAATACATACAGCATACAAAATATGTGTTAATCAACTGTTTATGTTATTGGTCAGGCTTCTGGTAAACAGTAGGCTATTAGTAGTTAAGCTCTGGGGGAGTCAAAAGTTATACATGGATTTTTAGCTGTAGGGAGGCTGGTAGCCCTAACCTCCACGTTTTTCAAGATTCAATTTTATTCTAAAATTGATTGTGATGATGTTGTAGAACTCTGTGAATATACTAAAAAACAGTGAATTTTACACTTTAAACAATTCCATGAATTATGAAAAAGATTATGCAAATGTCCACTTTTATAAACGACTGAGTATTTTCTTAATTGGAAAATGATTGTATAAATAAAGTTGCATTATTGCTTTGTAGATGAAGTACTTCTATTATCAGCCTACAGACCAGAATGCAAAATGATGCCATTTATGCATTCAGTCAGTAGTTGAGTTATTTGCTGAAATTATATCAGTATAGTGCATTGATTCTGCTTCAAAGCAGGTATAGAAAGGATTTCCAGTATGTTGAACAATGTGTGGACTGAAAAGCAGAAGAAAATATGCATAGAATTGGGTACAAAGTAAATGTATTTTCTTCAACATTGTGTTCTGTACATACTGTCCTGAAATAAAAGAACAGGTTCTAAACATTAAAACAAGTACACAACATCCAAGAAATTTGATATAATAAGCTAAACATGCAGAACACACACACACACACGCACAAAATATCTGGCAGCTGGAGCCACATCTAGAGACAACAGTTGTTGGGGGAAGCCTCCCAGTTTCCTCCAAGGAAAGGACATTCTCAATTTGTCGTCTCCACTCCCCTGTCATCCTCGACTTCCGTGCAGAGAGGGGCGGGGCAGCTGTGCACACCAGGTTGTCTCTTCTTGCAGGGGGTGCCCATGTGTGTTGGGGTAAAAGGGAAGCTGGGGGAGGGGGCACTCTCCGGGCGGGGGGCTGGCCCAAGAGTGCTCAGCCCAAGGGCAGCCTCAGCGGGCAGCACTGCCACCTTGCGGCTCGGATTGGTCTCAGCTCTGATTAAGGGTCCAGGCACCCACAAGGGGGGCTCCTTCATGTTCTTCAGAAGAAAACATTTGGTAATTCAGTAGCCTTCCTTCAAATATCATTTTTATGTTTTTTTCTTTTTTTTTTTTTTTTGAGACGGAGTCTCGCTCTGTGCCCAGGCTGGAGTGCAGTGGCACGATCTCGGCTCACTGCAAGCTCCGCCTCCTGGGTTCACGCCATTCTCCTGCCTCAGCTTCCCGAGTAGCTGGGACTACAGGCGCCCGCCACCTCGCCCGGCTAATTTTTTGCATTTTTAGTAGAGACGGGGTTTCACTGTGTTAGCCAGGATGGTCTCGATCTCCTGACGTCGTGATCCGCCCGCCTTGGCCTCCCAAAGTGCTGGGATTACAGGCGTGAGCCACGGCGCCCGGCCATTTTTTTCTTAATTTAAAAGTAATTCATGTTCACTTTATAAAATTTTTAAAGTAGATATAAGGAAAAATAAAATAATAAAAATTATCTGTAAATCCAACCTCCAGAAATAACTAAGATTAGGCACTTGAGTGTATATTCTTTCGGTCTTTTTTCTAAGTCTTTTTTTTTTCTGTGTCAACAAAAACAGGATTATGTAGTACATACTGTTGTTTCATAAACTAAATATAGTGTACGAGTATCTTTCCACTTGTTAAATACATTGTACGAGTATCTTGCACTTGTTCTGCAATACCTTTTATTTCATTTTATTATTTGGAGACACGGTCTTGCTCTATTACCCAGGAATGCAGTGATGCAGTCTCTGGTCACTGCAGCTTTAGCCTTCTGGACTCAAGCAATCCTCCCACCTCAGCCTCCTGAGGTAGCTGGGATTACAGGCATGCACCACCGCCCCTGGTTAATTTTTGTATTTTTTCTTTCTTTTTTTTTTTTTTTGAGACGGAGTTTGGCTCTGTTGCCTGGGCTGGAGTGCAGTGGCCGGATCTCAGCTCACTGCAAGCTCCGCCTCCCGGTTTTACGCCATTCTCCTGCCTCAGCCTCCCGAGTAGCTGGGACTAAAGGTGCCCGCCACCTCGCCTGGCTAGTTTTTTGTGTTTTTTAGTAGAGACGGGGTTTCACCGTGTTAGCCAGGATGGTCTCCATCTCCTGACCTCGTGATCCGTCCGTCTCGGCCTCCCAAAGTGCTGGGATTACAGGCTTGAGCCACTGCGCCCGGCCAATTTTTGTATTTTTTCTAGAGACGGGGTTTCGCCATGTTGCTCAGGCTGGTCTCAAACTCCTGGCCTCAAATGATCCATCCACCTCAGCCTCCCAAAATGCTGGGATTACAGGAAAGAGCCACCACACCCAGCCCACAACTTCATTTTTGATGGCTGTATTGTACTCCTTTCTTTGGGTGACTGGGCCATAGTTTATTATTGTTGGAACATTTAAATTATATCCATTTTTTTCACTGAAGTAAATAATGCTGGGATGCACTTCCTTGTTGCTGAATCTTTACAGAAATCTATGGTAATTTTCTTAGTGAAATTCCCAAGACAAAGTGGATATGAGGTTTGTAACGTGTTTCATATAATACAATATATTAGTTAAGACTTTCTAGAGAGGCTGAATTAGGAGGTTTTCTATCTTATTTAATTTTTTTGAGACAGGGTCTCACTTTGTCGTCCAGACTGGAGTGCAGTTGATCATAGCTCACTACAGCCTCAAATTCCTGGGCTCAAGCAATCCTCCTGCCTCAGCCTCCCAAAGTGCTGAGAGTTCGAGGCTACAGTGAGCTGTGATCGTGGCACTGCACTCCAGCCTAGGTGACAGAGTGAGAACTTGTCTCTAAAAAAATTAAGATAAAATAAAGTAAAAATTAAGGGCTTTCTCATGTTAGTGGAGATTAAACAGAGAAAATTATAATGAGTTAAAAAATACTGTAAGTTCAGAAACATTTTATTCTTTTTTAAAATAACTTTTTTTCCTCCTCATGTTACTTTAAGATAAATGTAGAAACGTTTTAAAGTGAGTTTTTTTTATTTATTTATTGAGACCAAGTCTCGCTCTGTTGTCCAGGCTGGAGTGCAATGGCGCAATCTTGGCTCACTGCAACCTCTGCCTCCCAGGTTCAAGGGATTCTCCTGCCTCAGCCTCCTGAGTAGTGGGATTATAGTCGCCCACCACCATGCCTGGCTAATTTTTGTATTTTTAGTAGAGATGAGATTTCACCATGTTGGTCAGGCTGGTCTTTTTTTTTTTTTTTTGAGACGCAGTCTCGCTCTGTCGCCCAGGTTCGAGTGCAGTGGCACGATCTCCGCTCACTGCCAGCTCCACCGCCTCCCGGGTTCACGCCATTCTCCTGCCTCAGTCTCCCTATTAGCTGGGACTACAGGCGCCCGCCACCACACCCGGCTAATTTTTTTGTATTTTTAGTAGAGACAGGGTTTCACCGTGTTCGCCAGGATGGTCTCGATCTCCTGACCTCATGATCCGCCCGCCTCGGCCTCCCAAAGTGCTGGAATTACAGGCGTGAGCCACGGCGCCCGGCCAGTCAGGCTGGTCTTTAACTCCTGACCTCGTGATCCGATCCGCCCGCCTCACACTCCCAAAGTGCTGGGATTACACATGTGAGGCCACAGAACTCAAGATGCTTTATTTTTATAAATTACAACTACACCCTACACTTATTTACTTTTCCTATTTGTTTTTATTTCTATGAATTTCAAAAACAGCAAATTTGAAAGAATAGTATTAACACCCCTCCACTCTCCACGAAGTTTCAACATTTTAAGCATTATAAAACTTTGCTCTCTCTCTCTTTATATATGGATTTTTTTTTTTTTTTTTTTTTTTGAGACAGAATTTCTCCCTTGTTGCGAGAGTGCAATGGCGCAATCTCGGCTCACTGCAACCTCCGCCTCCTGGGTTCAAGCGATTCTCCTGTCTCAGCCTTCCGAGGAGCTGGGATTTCAGGCATGCGCTACCACGCCCAGCTAATTTTGTATTTTTAGTAGAGACAGGGTTTCTCCACGTTGGTCAGGTGGTCTCAAACTCCCGACCTCAGGTGATCTGCCTGCCTCGGCCTCTCAAAGTGCTGGGATTATAGGCATGAGCCACCTTGCCCCGCCATGAATACTTTTTTGCTGAATGTTTTGAAAGTAAATTGCAAATGTTATGTCACTTCACCTCTGAATATATTTGCATGTATCTCCTAAAAGAGGGACATTCCCCTACGTAACTACAAAACCATTATCGCATCTAAAAAGTTAACAATAATTATCTAATATCATTTAATATTTAGTTTATATAACATTTTACTGAATTGTCCCTAATTACAGATTTTTAAAAATCAGATTCAATCCAAGTTTATGAATTGTATCCTTTAAGCTGAAAGAGTCATTTCTTTCTTTTTCTGTAACATTGTCTTTTTGAAGACTCCAGGCCAGCTTTCTTACAGAATGTTCCACATTTTGGATTGACTGAGTGTTTCTTCACGGTGTTGTTTAACTTGTTCCTCTGGTCCTTTCTGTTTTCTGTAAATTGGAAGGTTGGTCCAGAGAACCTGTATAAAATAATTATACCAGCTGGGTGCAGTGGCTCACACCTGTTATCCCAGCACTTTGGGATGCTAAGGCAGGTGGATCACCTGAGGTCAGGAGTTCAAGACCAGCGTGGCCAACATAGTAAAACCCCATCTCTACTAAAAATACAAAAAATTATCTGGGCGTGGTGGTGGGCGCCTGTAATTCCAGCTACTCAGAAGGCTAACTCAGGGGAATCGCTTGAACCTGGGAGGCAGAGGTTGCAGTGAGCCGAGATCGCACCACTGCACTCCAGCCTGGGCAACAAGAGCGAAACTGTTTAAATTAAAAAAAAAAAAAAAGAATTCTACCATAGTTGGTTGCATTATTGGTTCTGATTTATTCTATCCTTTCCTGTGAGGTGATTATACAATCCTCTCCTTTTGCTATGTGACTTGCAGCACTCCTTTTTAGGAGGAATACACTTCACTGTCCCATTAATGGTGGGCATGGTCACAGGACTTGCTTTGGCCAATAAATATAAGTAGAAATGACTATGCTTTTTCCTGCAGAAGGCTTAAGAACTATGGCAGACTTCTGTCACTTTCCTTTTCCCTCTGCCATGAGGATGACGTGTTCTAAACAGAGGCTATGTCTTCTACCCAGATCCCAGAATGGAGAGGACAACACAGAGCAGAACCATCAATGACCACAGCCGACATAAAATGTACATAAGAAATAAATCCTTATTATTGTAAGCCACTGAGAGTTTTGGGTTATCTGTTACTACAGTGTAACTCAGAGAAAGCTAACTAAAATACAAACACATATGTCGGCAATATTATTTCTTTCATCACGGAAGAGCCTTGCTGTATCCATAGAGTTGAGGGCAGGTCTCCTTGTTACACTCTGGGTACCCTAGATTCCAGAACCACTGCCTGTATCAGCTCTTGCCTTCAAGCAGCTGTGTCTCTGTATCAGTTCCTGCCTTCAAGCAGCTCAAGAAATGGCTTTGGGGACCCAAGCCTGGGGCCAGTCTGTCCAGGACGACTAAAGAGGGAGTTAGATGGAGAAGGCAGGGTCTGGAGCAGTACCTGGCACATGCAGTACTCAAGGATTTGATAGATAAATGAGTAATTTGCTCGCATCCTTGTGCCAGGGTTTTTAAGAGTCAGTCCAAAATAACGATTATGTTATAAATTTTTCAAAAAGCCTTTTTTCCTTTAAAAGACTTATTGGCCGGGCGTGGTGGCTCACGCCTGTAATCCTAACACTTTGGGAGGCTGAGGCGGGCGGATCACAAGGTCAGGAGTTCAAGACCAGTCTCACCAACAAAGTGAAACCCCATCTCTACTAAAAATACAAAAAATTGGTCGGGTGTGGTGGGGTGCGCCTGTAATCCCAGCTACTTGGGAGGCTGAGGCAGGAGAATTGCGTGAACCTGGGAGGCGAAGGTTGCAGCAAGCCGAGATCATGCCATTGCACTCTAGCCCGGGCAACAGTGCAAGACTCCCTCTCAAAAAAAGAAAAAATAAAAGACTCACTTGGAAAGATGTAAAATGAAGATTTTATTTCCTTTAAAAGACTTATTAATCCACTTAAATTATTTACTAATTACAAAGGGGAAAATAGTAATTTGACAGTGGAGAAATCTGGTGGCCACCCTTTTAACTAAGAGAGTAAAGTTAACATCTCTTAAATAGGACAAACCAATGTCATATGCCTTCTGATGTCATGCACTGAGAAAGGACGTATCATTTCTGTGGTATGTTGGCAAAAACACATTACCTCAGTGTAACCATGAGCAAACATCAGACAAACTCCAACTGAGGGGCCTTCTACTCAATAACAGGTCTGTACTTTTCATACACACAAATGTCAATGTCATGAAAGACTAAAGAAAACCTGAGGAAACTGTCAACAGATTGAAGGAAACTGAAGAGACATGACAACCAAAAGCAACGTGTGATCCTAGAGTGAAAGAGAAAGCATTCCAGAGAAAGCAATGCCTAGAAGAGGAAAAAGAAAAGAGGAGAAAGAGGGTGTAGAGAAGGAAGAAGAAAAGGAGGGTGGGTGGGGAGAAGGGGAGAAGAGAGAGAAGCAGCAGCAGGGGGAAGGAGAGGGGACATTATTAGGATAATTGGCAAAATTTTAATCAGTTATGTAGATTATAATTTTATATCAATGATATTAAGTTTCCTGGTTTTGGTGATAGTACATAAGTATTTCAGGGTAAAGAGGTGCAATGTCTATAATTTACTCTCAAATAATTCAGTAAAGAAATTTATATAAACAGAGTATTCTGTCTTGTGCGTGTGTTCTCTTTCTCTGTGTGTGTGAATGCAGAGAGAGGGAATTGTAAACCAAGACTGAGCACAGTAGCTCATGCCTACAATCCCTGCACTTTTGGAGGCCAAGGCAGTAGATCATTTGAGTTCAGGAGTTCCAGACCAGCTTGGCCAACATGGTGAAACCCTGTTTCTACTCAAAATACAAAAATTAGCTAGGCATGGTGGTATACACCTGTAATCCCAGCTACTTGGGAGGCTGAAGCAGAATTGCTTGAACTCGGGAGACAGAGGTAGCAGTGAGCCGAGATTGAGCCACTGCACTCCAGCCTGGGTGACAGAGTGCGACTCTGTCTCAAAGAAAATTTAAAAACAACAGAAACTCATAAACCTAATATAGCAAAACATTAGCAATTGGTGAATCTGGGTGAAGAGTATATAGGAATTCATGGTACTATTGTAGCAAATTTTATGTGTGAAATTATTCTAAAACAAAAAGTTTAAAAAAAGTAAATTAATCCTAAAATGATGTCATTTCCATATTTTTGGAATTAGAAAGTCTGTTTATTTATTAACTGATGGGATAGTAGATGGTGGTCTCTTGTTTTGTTTTGTTTGAGATGGAGTGTCTCTCTGTTGCCCAGGCTAGAGTGCAGTGGCAGGATCTCAGCTCAATGCAACCTCCGCCTCCCCAGTTCAAACAATTCTTGGTGCCTCAGCCTCCCGAGTAGCTGGGATTTCAGGCACGTGACACCACTTCCAGCTAACTTTTGTATTTTTAGTAGAGACAGAGTTTCACCATGTTGCCCAGGCTGGTCTTGAACTCCTGACCTCAAGTGATCTGTCCACCTTGGCCTCCCAAAGTGCTGGGATTATAGGCATGAGCCACCACACTCACCCAATAGTAATTATTTTGAATGAACTTGCTTGGCAAAGTAAAAAGTTAGCCATCCCCTGTTGGCCCCTCCCTCCAAAGTCTTTCATGGTGCAAGAAATCCTCAAATGTGGGAAGCAGTATTTTAGTGTGAATTCCCAACACGATGGACTCCTGCTCTCATCCAGAATCCAGAGGCAGGACACAGCGTGTCCTCAGTGATGGGCCAAGAACAACTCTGCAGAGGCCTCCTGGGGCAGGAGAGACCCATGAACACACACCTTCTTGGGCACATATCCACCACACACACCGTGAGAGCCCCTGGAAAGGGGAGACCAGTCTCCCTTGGCAAGTGATTGGCTGTCCAGCTTAAGATATGGCAGGTACTCCAGAGCTGACCAGAGGGAGAGAGTTGACATCACTGTCTCTTTCTGGAAACAGCAATGACAGAGAAGACTACAGTGAGTGATAAAGGCAGGCTGTAATTAAGCCCTCAATGTGTAGGACTTGGGCCTTGATGAAAGGGGTAGGATTTAGTTAAGCCAGGAGAGAGGACAATGCTTTCTCCTTCTGGGAGTCCCTTAATATACTCAGTACGTACTCAGACAGTGACGATGTAGTCACTATCAATTTTAGGAAACAGGAGCAGCCAAGACTCTGAAGATCAAACCAGCCTTTGTTTCCTTTACCAATTCTTGGTGGTATGTTTGGCTGACCCAACAGCATCCCTGGGTGTGCCAGGAGGAAGGATGAGGCTAAGTGCTGCTCCTCCTTCACCATGAAGGCTAGTAAAACTTCTGTCCCAGGAAGATCCAGGAGGATGCAGGACCCTTAATGGCAGATGAGATTAAGAAATGGGGTTCCAGCTAGGCGCAGTGGCTCACACCTGTAATCCTAGCACTTTGGGGGGCTGATCACTTGAGGCCAGGAGTTTGAGACCAGCCTGGCCAACATGGTGAAACCTCATCTCTAGTAAAAATACAAAAAAATTTAGCTGGGCATGGTGGCACCCACCTGTAATTCCAGCTACTTGGGAGGCTGAGGCATGAGAATTGCTTGAACCCAGCAGGCAGAGGTTGCAGTGAGCCGGGATGGTACCACTGTACTTCAGCCTGGGTGTCAGAGCAAGACTCTGTCTAAAAAAAAAAAACCAGAAGAAAAAAAGAAATGGGATTCCAATTCCTTCGGCAGAAGCAGCAGGAGCTGGAATTTGTTCTGTGGACTGTGGCTGGCAGGTCTGGGAGCACACATGAGGATGTAGGCCAGGGTTGGGGCCTGGAGCAGGGCAGCAGCTGGAGTCTCAACATGCGGACACCAGCAGGACACACAAACTCCATCAGGCCAACATCAGAAGATTCTGTGCTGGGCTGGGCCAGTGATCCCAGATTCAAGGGAAGTGGGGGCCCCACTCAGGAGGGAAAGTCTGAATCAGGGACCATGAAGATAAAAAAGTTGGAGGGCAGCATGTGGGGGCATGTTAAGGATGGAGATTAGTGAGCATGGGGAATAGAGAGCCAGAAATAACCACAGAATTGTGAAGTCTAAGAAATGACGGTAAGGATGGCTGTGAGAGTTGAATTCTAGAGTTACAGCTGAAGGAGCTGAGTGATCCTGGGCTGATGGTGGATGGTAGTTACTTTTAATGAAGTTGCTCAGGCATCAGGATTGGGGCTGATGAAGGGACAGGGGCGTTGGAAGGAGATTGGGTCACAGGGAAAACAGGGTGATGGTGAGGTGGGGGAGAAAGTAGGACAAAGACCAAGGTCTATGGCTAAAGCCAGAAGCCCGAAAAAAGAGCGCCCAAACACGTGTAGGGCAACCCCAGATCCTTGCAGAGGGACATTCATCAGGTGGGATGAGTTAGAGCCAGGAGAGTTAATACTTATCCCCAAAGTAGAGGTTTGGGGAGCAGAGAGGAGGGCAGAGGCGGGTGAGATGCAGACCTGGGGAGGGGTCGCGCTCCTCTGTGGGTTTGGAGGGCTGCCTGCTCAGGCGTCGCCTGCCGGAGGCTTGGCGCTCAGCCACAGTTGCATCACCACTAAACGCACTGAGTCTGTGACCCTGTTTTTACACACGCTTGTACCCAGTTCAAGCGGCATCGGGAGAGTCGTCTTAAAACCCCAATCTAAAACGTTCTTTTCCGTCCGATCAGGCAGAGCGCAGGCCCCACGGGCCGAGGTGGAAGGCATATACAAGCCCACACCGCGCAGCCGCCCAGCCCGAGGCCTCCGCTCCACCCTGCCGCCGGGTCCAAGCGGGCAGCCAGTCTCCGCCCTGGCGGCAGCCGCGGAACCGGCTACGCGAGGTCGGCGCTGGGGCGGCCCTCACGTTCCCGTGGGCTCCGCGCCAGGGGGCGGCGCTGCGGACGGGCAGAGAGCGGAGACCTTGACCCGGACCGGGGCCCTGGGGAGGGAGCGTCCGGCCAGGGAACCTGCCCCTGCGCGCTCCTCGGCTCTCACGCGGCGGCTTGAGGCGTGAGGCCAGAGCCATGAGCAGAGGACGCGCAGTGAGGACGCCCCCGGCCCGCCTGGGAGCTTGGGGCCGCGCTGGAGTCAAGCAGAGCGCACAGGAGCCTGTTATCGGCCGGGGTGAGAAGCCACCGTGGCCAGGTCCTCTGGAGCGGGCCCTGGACCTGCGCGGCCGCTGCGGGACAGGAGAGCGGAGACACGATTCACTGCCCGGCGTCTACGACCAGCGTGAAGCTAAGTGGCGAGTGGAAGAGAATAATTTGCCTCCAAAAGAGGGAGGATTTGCTGGTCTACTGGCGAGGCGGAACTGGAACCCACTATACCCACATCCCCATTCACAAGCGCCCACCTTGAAGGCGCAGAGACGCCATGGTTGTCATAGAAACACTCGTGCTGGGCCGCTGACATGAGCCTGCGGCGTGGAGGCAAGTTTTTACCAGAATGTGTGCACACATATAACACGACGTAAAATGTCTGTCACTTATTACGCACATACCCTGAACCTAGGACTGTGCAAGGCACATTACAGAAGTAACTCAGATGTGGGTGTTTTGCAACCTACATTCCTCCCTGTGGTATCCTCGAAGCAGGGTTTACCAATTCTCTCACCCCTCCCAAAAGAATCCACTTGCACAGGTGGATTTTATTGAAGGCTTATAGCGGAAACCAAGGAAAGAGGAGATTTTACATACATACAGCAATAGAGTGAAGCATTTCTTTACATTAAACATCTCTTCCCTTGTTTTCCTTTTAGACTGTTTCCCATGGACCCTTTCTCTAATCAATCTCTGAATCTTTCGCAGCCCCAGGTGCTCCTTCCCGGAGCTTCCTCTGAACTCTCTCTCTCTCCCCTTTCCCTAAGATCACCCGGTCCTGCCTTTCCAAGACTGCTGGTGGGAATACACACTCTCACCCACACGAGACAGCCTGCTCAACAAGTACTTGCATCGCCAGCATCCACAGTCTGCAGAGGTCGGCAACAGTTTTTATTTCTGAAACACATAGCTTTTCTCATCCAACTTGCCCAGAAATCCAGGAGGTAGATATCAGTCCCATTTTACAGATGAGGAAATAGAAGCCTGGGGAGGTTAAGTAACTCCCCCAGTATCACATGTAATAAGTGACAGAACCAGCATTCAAACCCAGGGGGTCAAGATCTTTCCCCTCCCCAAGGAGTCTCACAGAGCAGCAGTTTAAAGAACCATGTCTGGGTGATATCTTCTGGTGCATCTATGAGCATTCATGGAATTGTTGCATATGTGATGTGCAGGTCATGAGAATGTGTGATGTGCTTGCATCATTTTATGCTGCTTTGGACTTGAAGCAGCATTTCCCAGATATAGAAATTATGTTGGCAAGTTAAGTTGGATGACCACTATCTACACTTGTATTTTCTTTTATTAATCAAATACAAATGTAGCTGAGGTATATGGCCTCATTTGATCCTCACAACCCCTTATGAGACTGAAACCGTGGTAAAGTGATCCCTCCTTCCAAATTGTGAATTTCCTTCATGGAAAATTCTGAACATAGAGTACTTCAAAATGTAAATATTTTCCACAGTGTCACAGATTTCAGACTAATTATAAATACTGTATGTAAATGCTGTGTAAATACTATATACACACACAATAAATTCTATATGACTATGTATACGGTAACATCTATATGCCAGGTACTGCTCTAAACACTTTCCATAGTAACTCATTTAATAATTACAAACACCCTAAGCAGTAAAAATTATTATTTTTTAAAAGATATTTTTAAATTATTAATTTTTATGGCTGCATAGGTGTATCTATTTAGGGGTACATGAGATATTTTGATACAGGCTTATAATGCATAATAATCACATCAGGGACTGGGCACGGTGGCTCATGCCTGTAAACTCAGTACTTCGGGAGGCCGAGGCAAGTAGATCACTAGGTCAAGAGATCGAGACCATCCTGGCCAACATGGTGAAACCTCATTTCTACTAAAAATATAAAAAGTAGCTGGGCATGGTGGCGTGCGCCTATAGTCCCAGCTACTCAGGAGGCTGAGGCAGGAGAATCACTTGAACCTGGGAGGCAGAGGTTGCAGTGAGCCAAGATCGTGCCACTGCACTCCAGCCTGGTGACAGATCAAGACTCTGTCTCAAAAATAAAATAAAATAAAAATGACATCAGGGTAAGTGGGTTATCTACCACCTCGAACGTTTATCATTTTTGTGTTAAAAACATTCCAATTATACTCTTCTAGCTTTTCTTTTTAATGGGGTTTCGCCATGTTGCCCAGGCTGAAGTACAGTAGCATGATCTCAGCTTACTGCAACCCCTGTCTCCCAGGTTCAAGCAATTCTCCTGCCTCAGCCTCCCAAGTAGCTGAGATTACAGGCATGTGCCACCACACTAGGCTAATTTTTTTTTTTTTTTTTTTTTTTTGAGATGGAGTCTCACTCTGTTGCCCAGGCTGGAGTGCAGTGGCACGATCTTGGCTCACTGCAAGCTCCGCCTCCTGGATTCACACCATTCTCCTGCCTCAGCCTCCCAAGTAGCTGGGACTACAGGCGCCCACCACCACACCCAGCTAATTTTTTTTTGTATTTTTAGTAGAGACAGGGTTTTACCATGTTAGCCAGGATGGTCTTGATCTCCCGACCTCCTGATCTGCCCGCCTCGGCCTCCCAAAGTGCTAGGATTATAGGTGTGAGCCACCGCACCTGGCCTAATTTTTGTATTTTTTGTAGAGATGGGGTTTCACCATGTTGGCCAGGCTGGTCTTGAACTCCTGACCTCAGGTGATCTACTCGCCTCGGTCTCCCAAAGTGCTGGGATTACAGGTGTGAGCCACTGCGCCCGGCCTCTTTTAGCTATTTTTAAATGTACAATAACTTATTGCTGACTCTAGTTACCCTGCTGTACTATCAAATGCTAGATCTTATCCATTCTATCTGAGTATATTGTTATACTCATTAACCCCACTACCCTCCCCACTACCCTTCCTAGCCTCTCATACCATGGTTCTACTCTTTAGCTCCATGAGTTGTTCAACTGTTTTAACTTTTAGCTCCCACAAATGAGAACATGCAAAGTATGTGTTTTTGTGCCTGGCTTATACAGGTATTTTAAGCTTATCTCTACAACAAATGAAACAATTAGCTGGCTGTGGTGACACATACCTGTAGTCCCAGCTACTCTCAGGAGGCTGAGGCAGGAAGATTGCTTGAGCCTAGGAGGTAGAGGCTGCAGTGAGCCGTGATTGTGCCACTGCATTCCTGCCTGGACAGCACAGCAAGACTCTGCCATAAATAAATAAATAAATAAATAAATAAATAAATAAATAAATAAATAAAT
>NC_045439.1:147699831-147719262 GCF_002776525.5 Piliocolobus tephrosceles
AATAAATAAATAAATAAATAAATAAATAAATAAATAAATAAATAAATGTACTTTAAATTTGAGGCTTAATTCACATACAGTAAAATGTACAAATTTTAAAGTACAATTCTGAGTTTTGACAAATGTATGTACTCATGTAACCATCACCTCAGTCAAGACATAGAACATTTCCATCACTCCAGAAAGTTCCCTGTGCCCTTCTCAGTCTGTACTATGCAAAGAAGCCACTGTGTTTTCAGACCTTCATACGGAATTGTACAGCGGTTTATTTAATCCAGTGCTTTTGAAATTCGTTCATGCTGTAGTACATATCAGTAGTTTGTTCCTCTTATTGCTGAGTAGTATTCCATCATATGAACACATGACAATGTATTATGACTTTACTTGCTTATGGACATTTGGTTGGTTGTAGTCTTTGGCTATTATGAATAAACCTGCTATGAACATTTGTGGGCAAGTGTTTCGGTGGACATAGATTTTAATTTCTTTCTCTCTCTTTCTCTCCCTCTCTTTCTCTGGTCTCCAACTCCTGGGCTCAAGCGATTCTCCTGCCTCGGCCTCCCAAAGTGCTGGGATTACAGGCGTGAGCCACCACACCCAGCCTAACTTTATAAGAAACTACCAAATAGTTTTCTAAAGGGATTGTCAATTTGGTATTACTACACAGAAAAAAGGAAACTGAGACCCAGCCACGTTAATTGCCCCAGAATAATTCGCCCAAGCATATGTGTTCTGGAGTCTCTCTAGGTGGGGAAAAGGGGAAATTTGGGGCTGGGAAAAGAAAAGGTTGTGAGGTGGGAGGGAAGAGATGCTAACCCGGGAGAGCCAGCCTTTACCTGTCCTGTGTGCTGGGGGAGGAGCCCCGGGTACAGGCAAGAGACAGGGCTGTCCCGGCTGAGCTCTGGGGTCCTGCCTGAGGTTGGCTGACATCACTCCTCACCAGCTTTTCGGGCCCCCTGGCTTGCCATGGCTCACCCAAATTCCCCCATTGGGAAGCAGTGAGCGGGGGGGCGGGGCACAGCACTAAGCTGTCTTCACAGCGAGGCGCCCGGGAAACGCGAGGCCCGAACAGAAAGCCCAGGAGGCGTCTCTGAAGATCCTGCAGGGGGAGCTGCTCCCACCGCCAGAGGCTGGCGGAGGGCGGGTTTCCACCGCTTGGAGGGGAGGCGGGAGCCCCCTTGGCCTTGGCGGGAGTGTTCCAGACGCCTGCTCCGCTGACACAGTCCCCGCGGTCTACACAGCGCGCTGGACTGTTAGGTCTTTTTCTCTTTTCTCCAGTAAGTGATTTTGTTGGAAGCTGCTTACATGGAGAAGTGAGATCACATCGAATCGTAAAATCAAACATCTCAGCTGAATTATCCTTTGGTTCCAAAGACACCAACTCGCAGATTCTACCAACAGAGTTGTCGACATTGAAACAGGAGTGGAAGAGAAAGATTTTTAAAGGTTGGCATTTTATACAGACAGCCATTTGAACCACGAAATACCATCTAATATACAATGGGTAATTGAATAGAAAGCAAACACATTTTCATCAATAAGATGGAAACTGCCTTTTGTTAAAAACCTGAAGATACACTCTGAGGAGCCCCAATTTACCTGGCAACTATGTGCCTGTCTGACTTGTTCTTGTGCATTAATATTTTGATTTACTTGAAAAGTTGAAAATATATGGTAAGTGTTATGATGAAATGGAATGAAAGTCTGAGAGCCCTAATCAACCAACCAGTTGTCCTCAGATATTCACTGCGTACCCAGGTTAAACACTGCAGAGGTTCCAAAAGAGGTGAGGAGGGCTAGCGACTGATTCCACTGGGAAGACAACACTTAGACACAAGAAGCAATTAGCTATACAGGATGGTCTGTACCATGTAATTATGTCACTAATCATGAAGATTCAAATTTTCCTAAGACCACCATCATCCTACCAAAGTAGAATTAAAAGTTCACTGAGCCAGGCACGGTGGCTCATGCCTGTAATCCCAGCATTTTGGGAGGCCAAGGTGGGTGGATCACGAGGTCAAGAGATCGAGACCAAGATGGCCAACATGGTGAAACCCCATCTCTACTAAAAATACAAAAATTAGCTGTACATGGTGGCACATGCCTGTAATCTCAGCTACCCGGGAGGCTGAGGCAGGAGAATGGCTTGAACCCTGGAGGCGGAGGTTGCAGTGAGCCGAGATTGCACCACTGCAATCCAGCCTGGCGACAAGAGTAAGACTCCATCTCAAAAAAAAAAAAAAAAAAGTTCACTGAAATCATGTGAATTTTTTACTTTTAATTTTTTGCATAGGCAATATGTTAACAAGATTCAACCGTCAGGAGATATTTAAAACATTTTCACAAAGTCTCCCTCCTATGGCATCTCTTAGCCACCCTTCCCATCTGTTTTCCTTCTACTTTATTAATCTGATCCCAGAGTTGCTTTATGCACCAACACACACATAGGAATAAGCTCCCCTCCTTTTTACACAAAATACAGCATACTCTTCACACTGTTCTATATGTTGCTTTTTCCCCTTAATGTACTTTGAAGAATTTTTCATTTATTTATTTTTAAAATGTATTTATCTAGAGACAAGGTCTCACTCTGTCGCCCAGGCTGGAGTGCAGTGGTGCAATCATAGCTCACCTAAACCTTAAACTCCTGGACTCCAGAGATCCTCTCACCTCAACCTCCTGAGTAGCTGAGACTACAGGAATGTGCCACCACGCCCAGCTATTTTTATTTTTTTGTAGAGATGGGGCTCACTTTGTTGCCCAGGCTGGTCTCGAACTCCTGGGTTCAAGCAGTCCTCTCGCCTTGGTCTCCCAAAATGCTGAGATTATAGGTGTTAGCCACCTTGCCCAGCTGAAAATCTTTACGTATCAGCTTACAGAGAGCTTTCTCATTAAAAAATATTTTTCTCGTAATACAGTATTATCTCAGCGTATGAATGTACCATAAATGAATTATCCAGTCCTTTTATCTGTGGGCATTTAGATTGTTTCCAATGTTTTGCCATTACAAACAATAATGCAGTGAATAACCTATTATACATGTCATTTTACACATATGAAGTTTACCTTTAAGGTAAATTTCTAAAGTGGAGTCTGCTGGATGGAAGGAAGTGCATTTTCAGTTTTGACAGATATTGTCAAATTGCTCTCTGTAGAGGCTGTCCCACCTCGCCCTCCTATGCCCTCACCTACAGAGTGTGTTATCAAAGGTTTGGATGTTTGCCAAACTTTTCGTGAAGAAGGTTTTCAGTGTAGTTTTAATTTACATATATCTTACAAATGAGGTTGAACATCTTTTCATATATTTAAAGCTCACTGTGTTTTTTCCTGTGTATAGATTCTTATACCCTTTGCTCATTTTTTAATGGGTTATCAGTTTCTGGGTTTTTTTTTTTTTTTTTTTTTTTGAGACGGAGTCTCGCTCTGTCGCCCAGGCTGGAGTGCAGTGGCGCAATCTCGTCTCACTGCCATCTCCACCTCCCGGGTTCACGCCATTCTCTTGCCTCAGCCTCCCAAGCAGCTGGGACTGCAGGCACCCACCACCGTGCCAGGCTAATTTTTTGTATTTTTAGTAGAGACGGGGTTTCACGGTGTTAGCCAGGATGATCTCAATCTCTTGACCTTGTGATCTGCCCGCCTCAGCCTCCCAAAGTGCTGGAATTATAGGCGTGAGCCACCGTGCCCAGCCTCGGGTTTTTATTTCTAAGAATTCCCATGTAACAGAGAAATTAAGTTTTTTGTTTGTTTGTTTTGAGACAGTCTCACTCCGTCGCCCAGGCTGGAGTGCAGTGGCGCGATCTTGGCTCACTGCAACCTCTGCCTCCCAGGTTCAAGTGATTATCCTGCCTCAGCCTCCCAAGTAGCTGGGACTGCAGGCATGCACCACCACACCGGGCTAATTTTTGTATTTTTAGTAGGGATGGGGTTTCACCATATTAGCCAGGCTGGTCTTGAACTCCTGACCTTGTTATCTGCCCGCCTCGGCCTCACAATGTTGATCCCTACTCCTGCCCTACATTAGTACATAAAATAAATAAGCATATGATATGATAAAATGATCCAAGGTGACTTTTTTTTGAGATAGGGTCTTACTCCGTCACTCAGGCTGCAGTACAGTGGCACGATCACGGCTTACTGCTGTCTTGACCTTCCCAGGCTCAGGTGATCTTCCTGCCTCAGCCTCCCAAGTAGGTAGAGTAGCTGGAACTATAGGCACATGCCACCATGCCTGGCTAATTTTTTTTTTTTGTAGAGATGGGGTTTTGTCATGTTGCCCAGGTTGGTCTCAAATTCCTGTGCCCAAAGTAATCTGCCCACCTCAGCCTCCCAAAGTGTTGCGATTACAGGCATGAGCCACCATGCCCGGCTGTGACTGCCTTTTAAAACAAATATCCATCTTCAGATTTTTAAAAGATAATTTTCTTTATTATGTTCTAATTAACATAAAAAACAAATTTAATTCCTTAGCCAATCACCAGATTCAGAGCTGGAGAGCAGATTCACAACTAAAGACATGGGGACACCTCAATTTAGAGGACATTTTTATAGAATGCATTCATTTCACATCAAAGAAAGAAGTATCCATGAAGAGAATTGATGCCTATAACATATGTAAAACTTAAATATTTTAGAACAGAAGACTCAGATAAAGCACAATCATAACAAACTGGATCCACTTACATCCATCAAAAATCAACACACATCTAGCAGGTGCCTGCTGTGGTAAGGCACTGCTAGGCACTGTGGGGAATATAAAGAAACGAGGGGTCATTGTTCATGTTTACCCTTTCACAGTTTACATAAATGTGCACATAATTATATGACATATGACAATGTGGGTGTTAAGCCATCTTTCCAAGGTTTTCAGCTAGCAAGTCATCTAGAAACTTTGGCCAGGAGAGAGCAAATACGAATAACCATATGATTTTTGTTAATAAAATTGAGAGGAAAACAGTTAATACTTCTTTACTAATTTTAAGAGCAATAAGGAGACCAGACTACAGCCTCCCTCATATGGAATCTTCTTGCCCGGTCTTTGCATCTGCCCCCAATTCAGTGAATGGATGTGGAGATTGGTCACCCTGCCACTCCTTTATCCTCCTATGCCTCCTCATTCCATCTTGGTGGTACACTTTTTTTTTTTTGAGGTGGAGTCTCGCTCTGTCACCCGGACTGGAGTGCAGTGGCTGGATCTCAGCTCACTGCATTCTCTGCCTCCCGGGTTTACGCCATTCTCCTGCCTCAGCCTCCCGAGTAGCTGGGACTACAGGCGCGCACCACCTCGCCCGGCTAGTTTTTGTATTTTTAGTAGAGACGGGGTTTCACCATGTTAGCCAGGATGGTCTCGATCTCCTGACCTCATGATCCGCCCGTCTCGGCCTCCCAAAGTGCTGGGATTACAGGCTTGAGCCACCGCGCCCGGCCGGTGGTACACTTTTATGACCACTGCCTTTGGTGCAATAAATGATTACATGGTCTTTTTTTTTTTTTGAGACGGAGTCTTGCTCTGTCGCCCGAGCTGGAGTGCAGTGGCCAGATCTCAGCTCACTGCAAGCTCCGCCTCCCGGGTTTACGCCATTCTCCTGCCTCAGCCTCCCGAGTAGCTGAGACTACAGGCGCCCGCCACCTCGCCCAGCTAGTTTTTGTATTTTTAGTAGAGACGGGGTTTCACCGTGTTAGCCAGGATGGTCTCGATCTCCTGACCTCGTGATCCGCCCGTCTCGGCCTCCCAAAGTGCTGGGATTACAGGCTTGAGCCACCGCGCCCGGCCTACATGGTCTTTTATTATCCCTATTTTATGCAATGCATTTTAAGTGTTATCTAATGTGTTTAGGGGCAGTGATGGTAGGTAAGTTGGATGGTGAAGTCTGGAATACATCTCAACATTTTGCATTCATCCTTATAGAAATAATTTCCATGTATAAGTTGTAGCAGAGGACAGACACGGCGGCTCACACCTGCAATGCCAGCACTTTGGGAGGCCAAGGTGGGTGGATCACCTGAGGTCAAGACCAGCCTGGCCAACATGGTGAAACCCTGTCTCTACTAAAAACACAAAAAATTAGCTGGACGCAGTGGCATGTACCTGTGGTCCCAGCTGCTCAGAAGGCTGAGGCAGGAGAAGTGCTTGAACCCAGGAGACGGAGGCTGCAGTGTGCCAAGATCGTGCCACTGTACTCCAGCATGGGTGACAGAGTGAGACTTCAACTAAAAAAAAACAAAAAAAAAAAAAAAAGTGGGCCAGGCGTGGTGGCTCACGCCTGTAATCCCAGCACTTTGGGAGGCCGAGGCGGGCGGATCACGAGCTCAGGAGATAGAGACCATCCTGGCTAACAGGGTGAAACCCCGTCTCTACTAAAAATACAAAAAATTAGCCGGGTGCGGTGGCGGGCGCCTGTAGTCCCAGCTACACGGGAGGCTGAGGCAGGAGAATGGCGTGAACCCGGGAGGCGGGGCTTGCAGTGAGCCGAGATTGCTCCACTGCACTCCAGTCTGGGCGACAGAGCGAGACTTCGTCTCGGAAAAAAAAAAAAAAAGGTTGTAGCAGGGATGGAGAACTGTTTACCAGACTTTATGCTCCTCTTTGTAATGCAGTGTATTGCTAGGAAAAAGCTTCCCATCCAGGAACTGTCTTTCCGCTCCCCTTGTAGCTAGGTGGGGTCAAGTACTAAATTCACATGATAGAACATAAATAATTGTGTATCACTTGCAGGCCAGTTTAAAGAAACATGGGCTGTGCGTGGTGGCTCACGGCTATAATCCCAGCATTTTGGGAGGCCGAGGCGGGCGGATCACAGGATCAGGAGTTCGAGACCAGCCTGACCAATATGGTGAAATCCCGTCTTTTACTAAAAACACAAAAATTACCTGGGCGTGGTGGCGGGCGCCTGTAGTCCCAGCTACTCGGGAGACTGAGGCAAGAGAATCCTTTGAACCCAGAGGCAGTGGTTGCAGTGAGCCGAGATCATACCACTACACCCCAGCCTGGGCGACAGAGCAAGACTCCATCTAAAAAAAAAAAAAGGAATATGTGTGCCCTCTCCAAGTTCTCTCTTTGGTGACTGGCTGCATGGATGACAAAGCCAAGGAGATAATGAAGCTATGTGATGAGGAATTACCTGGGCCTGCATCACCAGAGGAGGAAAGGCACCCAACTGACCAGGAATGTTAGCACTGGATTGTTACGGGAAGTAGAAATAAACTTGTTATATTAAACTTGTTATATGTTGGAATTATGTGTTACAATAGCTAGTGTTACCCTAAAGAAAACAAAAGTGGCCGGGCGCGGTGGCTCAAGCCTGTAATCCCAGCACTTTGGGAGGCCGAGACGGGCGAATCATGAGGTCAGGAGATCGAGACCATCCTGGCTAACCCGGTGAAACCCCGTCTCTACTAAAAAATACAAAAAACTAGCCGGGTGTGGTGGCGGGCGCCTATAGTCCCAGCTACTCAGGAGGCTGAGGCAGGAGAATGGCGTGAACCCAGGAGGCGGAGCTTGCAGTGAGCTGAGATCTGGCCACTGCACTCCAGCCTGGGCGACAGAGCAAGACTCCGTCTCAAAAAAAAAAAAAAAAAAAAACAAAGAAAAGAAAACAAAAGTAAACAAAAAATCCTTTCATTGTAAATTGCATTTTCTTGGAATTTAACTTCAACATGGAATGTAGACCAGTCCTCTATTTCAGGTATGTAAATTTGGGCCCTCTGTCCTTATGGAATTTAGTTAACTAGTCTATCTTTAGTCATGTCTTCTTTTATCATTTAGTGACCTGAAGGAATTACAGAAAGTATAAAATGAAATTTGCATAAAAACGTAAGGTAGAAAGGGATAGTATGATGTTCATTGAGAAAATCAGGATCCAAAAGTATCCAGGCTGGAATGATGGGTAAAACTAAGAACACAAACTTTAGGCATGCCTTAAAATGATATGCTTTCACAGATAGTGGTTTGAAACAGTAAGGATTCAGGCATTATTCTGAATTGGAATATGCAACATTAGATAAGTAATGTGGCGGGAGGGAAGGAATGATTTCCATCATGTGCAAGGGAAAAGTGATTCTGTGCTCAAGATGAAGGTTACTCTCCAGTTACCTGAATAAGGTATGTGGGTAAGAATGTTTTAAATTGTCATTTATATATTTGAGTGTGTTAATTTCTCCAGACATAGGGACTTCTGTCTCCTTGGAAGACTCTGTGTATTTGAAAAATGACAATAAAATACATATGAGAAGGACTGGACTCAAAAGATGAATCCTTACAATTTTTTTATATACTAAAACTCACATTTATAGAAAAGTGGGGACTCATTCTATGGCAGACTCAGTCTAGGTGCTGACCTCAGTGACGAAATGGAATACTGTTCTGAGTGAAATTACCGTAACAATAATAAATCATATTTACAGGGCTCCAGAGCAGTGCTGTAAGAATAGAAATGTAATGTGAGTCACATATGTAATTTTAGATTTCTAGTAATCACATTTAAAAGTAAAAAGGAATAGGTGAAATTAATTTTAGTAATATATTTTATTTAACCCAGTATATCCGAAATATTATCATTTCAACATGTACTCAATATAGAAAAATTATTGAGATATTTTACATTTTTTCCCACTAAGGATGCAAAACCCAGTGTATTTTTTACACTTATAAAACATCTCAATTCAGACTAGCCACATTCCAACTTCAAAAGCTACACATGGTTAATGGCTGCTGTATCAGACAGTGCAGTTCTAAAGCATTCATCCACACCGTCTCATTTAATCTTTGCAGAAATATTCTGCCATAGGTGTTATTATTCACATTTTACACATAATGTTTTCACAGAAATAAGGTAAAGACACACAGCCATAATGGAAGAGCCAGGGCTTGAACCCAACTTACCTGAAAACCAGTGTATCCCAAGGTTAAGTGGCTTGATGTCGAGTCCAACAGAACTAGCTTCAAATCCTGACTCTGACATTTATTAGCTGTGTTACCTCAGGCACATTTTTTCACTCTGACACTTGGTTTCATTATGGAAAATGTTGGTAATAAGAACCCTAGTTGGCCAGGAGAGTGGCTCTCATCTGTAATCCCAGGGACTCAGAAGGCTGAGGGAGGAGGATTGCTTGTCCTAGGAGTTTGAGACCAGCCTGGGCAACATAGCAAGACCTGTGTCTACAAGAATTAAAAAAAAAAAAAGGCCAGGCGTGGTGGCTCACGCCTATAATCCCAGCACTTTGAGAGGCCGAGGCGGGCGGATCACCTGAGGTCAGGAGTTTGAGATCAGCCTGGCCAACATGGTGAAACCCTGTCTCTACCAAAAATTAAAAAATTAGCCAGGTGGGGTGGTGCACACCTGTAATTCCAGCTTCTTGTGAGGCTGAGACAGGAGAATCGCTTGAACCCAGGAGGCGGAGGTTGAAGCGGGCCGAGATCACACCACTTCACTCCAGCCTGGGTGACAGAGTAAGTCTCTGTCTCAGGAAAACAAAAAACAAACAAACAAACAAATCTTAGCTGGACATGATGACATACACATGTAGTCCCAGTTACTCAGGAGGCTGAGGTGGGAGGATGATTTGAGCCCAGGAGTTTGAGACTACATGAGCTATCATCACACCACTGCATTCCAGCTTGGGTGACAAAGACCCTGTCTCTAAAAAAGAAAAAAGAGAAAGAAAGAAAGAAAAAAAACCTCATAGATTACTGTGGGGTTAAATGAGACCATGCATGCAAAGTGCTCAACACAGCACCTGCCCCTGGCCAGTGTTCCATGGAAGTGAATGGTTATTGCCTTGGCAACAAGACCCTTTCCACCTTCACACACTGCTTCCCAGGAGCTTCTCCTTCCATTCCACAAGGGTTCATTCTCAATATGTGCCAAGATCCAATGAACTGGATGATGTTTCTGACTCCAAGTCTAGCCTCATCCTTCACATCACAACCGCTTTGTTGTCATTTTTGGTTAACATATTATCATCGGCCAGTAGCATACAGTACGATGACTTGACGAACTACAAAGCAAACCCGGAAATATCCAAAGTCAAACCATACACTCCCATTCTGAGACCCCCTCCAAAGAGCCCCCTCATGACTCTGGGGATTGCAGGAATCCGTGCCACTCAGTGCTCAAACTGCCTACATCCCTTCTTCAAGCCCTCCGCAATCTGCGAAACTGAAGGCGGGGAAGTAGTATTCCCCAAGCAGGAGCTGGGCATCCTCACAGCCTCTTCCCTGCCTGGCACTGGTATCCTCACCTATCTGCAGTGTGATAACATGACCCCTTTCCCCCAGAGCCAGGTTGCCCGCAAGCCAGTAACGAAGCGTTTTTTTTACAGCCCTGAAAGAAATACTTTAATAAAGTATGTGGCTGAATTATCAAACCCACAAGTATAAAAATACTGTGGTGCTCACACATGCAATGCATACTGGTTAGTGACTGCCTCCAAAAATGTTTTACTTGACATCACAAAGAAATGGGTTTATTGAAGACAAACGTTTTTAAAAGACAGACACATAATGAAGTGAATCATAGTTCATTCACACCTTCAGCAAATACTGAGCCCTACCATGGACCATACGAGCAGCATGCCGGTGATGCAGTGGTAGGCAAGAAAGACAGAACTGCTGCCTCTGATGACCTCACCTTATTGAGGGGGATACAGATATGCACCAAATATAGAATTACAAGCTGTTGTAAGAGCTACAGAGGAGAGGGACACAGTGATCAGGGAGCAAACCACGGAGATCTGATCTGGTCTGCAGGTCAAAAAGAGGCTGCCCAGAAAAGTAATGACTGAGCTGAGGGGGCATAGACTATGTGATAGAATGGGGGTCTAGGAGAGAAGCCTCAGCATAGGCGAGAGTGTCCAGGGATTATGCTAGGGTCATCTCAGGGTCTGGGATAACAGAACTGTCTATCAAAAATGTCTTTTATCCAGAGGCCCACTGGGGTGTCTTGGGAAGTGGCAGAGAGGATGCTGAGATTCAAGGCTGCGTTCTGGGGGCCAGGCACGGTGGCTCACTTTGGGAGGCTGAGGCAGGTGCATCACCTGAGGTCAGGAGTTCAAGACCAGCCTGGCCAACATGGTGAAACCCCGTCTCTACTGAAAATACAAAAATTAGCCCGGCATGGTAGCGCACGCCTGGAGTCCTAGCTACTTGTGAGGCTGAGGCAGGAGAATCGCTTGAACCCGGGAGGCAGAGGTTCCAGTGAGCCAAGATCGTGCCACTGCACTCCAGCCTGGGTGACAGAGCGAGACTCCGTCTCAAAACAAAGGTTGGGCTCCTAAATAAGAAAGGTAGAAAAATGCTGCCCCAAACTTCTAAGGGAAGCAAACTGGGTGGGCAGGAACTCATCCTAAGGTAGGAGAGTGCTGGGCCACATGAACGCCATCTGGAAGAGCTAGCTGGTGTCTTGTTCACAAGCCAGACTATTCAAGGTCTGGCCCAGACTCAAGAGAGCTGGGCTTGATGACAGTGGAGAAACCATCCCTCCCCTCGCATTAGCAGAGATGGCAGCTGCAGCTGAATGTCACGAGGGCCAGGGTAGTGGCCCTGTCTCTTTTTGGCAGCCAGTGGCTAGAGCAGTAAGAAAAGGGCAGCTATACAGAGTGGTAGACATGAGAGAGGCAGGAGGAGTAAGGGCAGCTTCAGCTGAGAGTGAGCTGGCAGAGTCAGCGAGGGAGAGGAGGGGCCCATAGTGCTGAGGTCTTACCCAGTGACTTCAATGTGCTTAGAGATCACGGAATTGTTTTATGTCATTAACTGAGCTGTAGGTTGTCAGATTATGAAAACATGATGATACAGCTTAGAAAATGTCCAGAATTGGGAGGTTACATGGCTCATGGTCCCTCGAAACAAGTGGCAGTCTCTTGGGGAACATTTTCAGCAGCAGTGATGAGTCAGAAATGCAATAACACCTGTGACATTCAGGGTTTAAGTAAGACCTGGGACATCAAAAACCTCATATACTGCAGGCTCTGGCTCTTCGGGTGCCTACCACTTCCTCCCTTTTTGTAGATCCATTCACGATTGAGAAATGTATCAAAAGAGGCAAGTAGAAAACCTTTATATTTATGGTTATTTAAGGAAATGCAAATACAAACCCGCTAAAACATTTATTATTATTTTGTTTTTTTAGAGACAAGATCTTGCTCTGTCACCCAGGCTGGAGTGCAGTGGTGCAATCACAGCTCACTGCAGCCTCTAACTCCTGGGCTCAAGCGATCCTCCCTCCTCAGCCTTCCAAGTAGCCAGGACTACAAGTACATGCCATCACACCTGGTTAATTTTTAAATTTTTTTTTGTAGAGAGGAGGGCTCACTATGTTGCCCAGGCTGATCTTGAACTCCTGAACTCAAGCGATCCTCCTACCTTGCCTCCCAAAGCGCTGAGATTAGAGGCATGAGCCACCTTGCACAGCCACTAAAATACTTTAAAGCAAAATTGAAAAACCGCTTTTATTGTTCAACAGTTAACATTCTTAGTATTTGCAATAGCTAAGCTGAAGGCACAAAGGTAAGCAGAATTAGATATATGGTGTCTATCTGCTTCAAATTCATTGGCTAATTGGGAGCCAGCCATTAATTAAATAATTGCCCGAGGAGATATATAATCACATATAGACAGGAGGGCCATAAAGAAGAGGTACATCTCACTGTGAAAGCTTATGGCAGGCCAACTTATCTACTGCAGGGGGTCAAGGAGGCTCCCCTGAGAAAGTGACAACTGGGAAGGTCTGAAGGATGACAGGCAATGAGGCAGATGAGGGAAAGCATTTCAGAGGGAACAGCATGTGCAGAGGCAGGGAAGCAGGTGTAACTGAGCACCTGAAAGGCCTATGTGGCTAGAGAAAGTGTCCTAGGAAGTGGAGGTCAGAAAGGAAGACAGGGTGGACCATGCAGGGTCTATGGCTGTGCTGAGTATATGGTCTTTATCCTAAGAGTGGAGGGAAGCTATTGAAGGATGTAAGCAGAATTGGGCTGGAATGGGACAATGGAGATTTGGGAAGATAGAAAAAGGAGGCTACTGCAATAGTTCAGACACAAGACAGCATTAGTCCTTACCTTAATTGTGGCACTAGAGATGGAGTAGAGATATAGAGAAGTGGAAGCATCTTGAAGATAAAACAAGATTGACGACCGACTGGAACATGGGGAGAAAAAGGGGTTAAGCAAGATTCCCAGGTGTGTGGCCTGTGGAACTGGATGAATAGAGGTCTTGTTCATCATGATAGGAACAGAGTACAAAAGCAAGACTTGGGCTGTGTGCAGTGGCTCATGCCTATAATCCCAGCACTTTGGGAGGCCGAGGTGGGTGGATCATGAAGTCAGGAGATCCTGGCCAACATGGTAAAAACCCGTCTCTAGTAAAATACAAAAATTAGCCAGGTATGGCGGCGCATGCCTGTAGTCCCAGCTACTCGGGAGGCTGAAGCAGGAGAATCGCTTGAACCCAGGAGGTGGAGGTTGCAGTGAGCCGAGATTGTGCCAGTGTACTCTGACCTGGTGACAGAATAAGACTGTCTAAAAGAAAAAGAACAAAACAGAATCTGGCACCTTCTCCTCTCTCTCTTGCTCCCTCTCACCATGTGATGCACGTGCTCCCCCTCCTCCTTCTATTCTGAGTAAAACCTTCCTGAGATCTCACCAGAAGCTGAGCAGATTCTGGTGCCATGCTTGTAGAGCCTGCGGAACTGTGACCCAAATAAAACTCCTTCCTTTGTAAATTACCCAGTGTCAGGTACTCCTTTATAAGCAATGTAAAACAGACTAACATACTTCCTCCTCTCCTCCTTTTTCTTGGGAAAAAAAGCATGAATTTTGAACATGTCTAATTGTAAGTACCTTTGAGATGCCTAAGTGGTGGTGCTAATTAATTAGCATCTGGATACATGACTCTATAACATAGAGGGTGAGCCCTGGGCTAAGGATCTGTATTTGGGATCACTGGCATATATGCTACTTGAAACATCAGGCATTTGGCCAGGAATGGTGGCTCACACCTGTAATTCCAACACTCTGTGGGAGGCTGAGGCAGGATTGGTTGAAGCCTGTAGTTCGACACCAGTCTGGGAAACAAAGCATGACCCCATTTCTAAAAAAAGAAAAAAAGAAAATTAGCCTGGTGTGGTGATGCACACCTGTGGTACAAGTACTCAGGAAGCTGAGGAAGGACTGCTTGAGGCCAGGAGTGGAGAAAAAGGAAACATTGGGCAAGAATGAGAGAGCTGGGAGAAAACATACAGTAAGAGAAAGAGGACTGGGGAAGACCTTGACAAGCCTCAACATTCAGTGACTGAATGTAGGAAATAACCCACAGAAGAGCCAGAGGAGTAGGAAGCGGTCAGAGAGTGAAGAGCAACACTAGCAGAGGGGGCTGTCCAGAAAGCTAAGGGAGGAGGGTGTTTCAGCAGGGAGAGTGTGATTCTCAGGACTGAATCCTGCTGGGAGGTCAAGAAAGAAGCCTGAGGATGCTCACCGAATCTAGTAAGACAGAGGTCACTGGTGACCATGGGGAAAATGATTCTATGGAGTGATGGGGGCTGGAGTCGAGGAATGAATAGGAAGTTCAGAAATGGAGACAATGCATATAAACAACTCTTTCTAGAAGCTTGGGTATTCTATTAGCACATGCAATTGTGACGTTGAAACCACTGTATTAGGATTCACTGAGGCGAATAACATATTTCAATGGAAAGAGAGCCACTCAATGGGAAACCCACATACTAAAAGAGAATTGGTGCGCCTCTTGATGAATCTGTGGAGTGCTGATTCTGGTAGGATTGCTACATATATCCTGACAGCAACAAGACAGATGTTCTTCATTTTGGGTATGCACCTGTAAACCTAAACAGCATGATCTATACGTACAGCTGGTTTGGTAGACAATTACTGATACAGGGCATTTTTAGCCCTTTGATCTACTAGGAACAGGAAGTGGCAGAAAAAGAGACTAATCACAGCGATGGATGTTTCATCAGAACTACTGACTCACAGCACATATCAGCACCCAGTTCTCGCCACCATTGCCTGTGGCACTTCAAACAGCACGGAGACCACTTCAAAACCACGAGGCAAGGTCTGCTATGGAAACACAAGCATGCGGCATTCATTCAGTCCACAACTACGAGGGAATGGGAGATTTGGGGACTGAAACATACACTAAAACCCACACTTTGACACCTGATCATGTCAGAAGCAGGAGATTATTTCAGTCATTCTGGATCTCAATACTTGACACATTTTGACCCACTTGAAGACACTGACAACATTCACTTGGTACCAAATAGGAATCCGCACATTTTTCTGATCTGTGTTCATATACCAAAAATCTCCTAACCCTAATTTCTGATATCTGAAGTTTCTGTTTCAGTGGCAGGTAGCCCTCCTTTTATTTTATCCTTTTTACCTAAAAAGCAGATCCTGAAAAGCTGAAATACATGTCAGGAGAATAGAGTGTTTGAAACTTTCAAACTGGTGTTCATTAAGGCAAGTATCTCACTGGCACATCATACGGACAGCAGCAATGCCTTGCACTAAGAGCGTTGGTACTTAAAAACGGCTTTGGGCACACTTGAAACATATTTACTCATAAGCTGAGCATATATTAAAGGGAAGGGTTTTCAGAGACAGTTATTTGACAGTCACAGTTATCTATATTCATACATCAGGTATTTGCTTCTCCCCATCTGTAAGCTCCTCCCTGGGTTTAAGAAACACACCAGGGGTGGTTCACACATGTAATGTCAACTTTGGGAGGCCGAGGTAGGAGGATACTTGAACCCAGGAGTTCGAGACCCACCCAAGAAACATAGCAAGACCTTTACTCTACAAAAAAAAAAAAAAAAAAATTTTTGAGCAAAGGTCTGTTACCCAGGCTGGAGTACAATGGTGTGATCTTGGCTCACTGGAACCTCCACCACCCAGGCTCAAACAATCCTCCCACCTCAGTCTCCTGAGTAGCTGGGATCACATATTCGAGCCAACATGTCTGAATTTTTTTTTTTTTTTTTTGGTAGACACCAGGTTTTGCCATATTTCCTGGGCTGGTCTCGAACTCCTGGACTCAAGTGATCCGCCTGCCTCAGCCTCCCAAAGTGCTAGGATTACAGGCATGAGCCACTGTGCCTGGCCTCAAATTAAAAAAAAATAATAATAAGCCAGGCATGGTAGCATGTACCTGTGATCCCAGCTACTTGGGAGGATGAGGTGGGAGGATTGCTTGAGCCTAGGAGGTCAGGGATACAGTGAGTCGAGTCTGTGTCACTGCACTCCAGCATGGGTGACAGAGTGAGACCCTGTCTAAAAAAATTTTTTAAAGAGTATCTATTAACGTTTGTTTTAGTCAGAGTTCTCCAGAGAAACAGGACAAATGGAATATATACATAACATAGAAAGATTTATCCTAATGAGAAGTCCCAAGCTCTGTAGTTGGCAAGCTGGGGACCCAGGAGCATCAAAGGTATAGCTCCAGCTGGAGTCCAAAAGCCTGAGAAGCAGGAGAGGCAACAGTGTAAATTCTAGTCTGAAAGCTGGCAGGTTTGAGACCTGTAAGAACTTATGTTTCAGTTCAAGTGTGAGGCAGGAAAAGACCAGGATCCCACTCAAAGCAGTTGGGCTGAAGGAGTTACCCCTTTACTCTAGAGAAAAGGTTAGCATTTCGGTTTTATTGAGGCCCTAAACTGATTGAATGAGATCCACTCACGTTAGGAAAGGCAATCAGCTGTACTTAGTCTACTTATTCAAACGTTAGTCTCTTCTCAAAACATTCTCACAGAATAATGTTTGGCCAAATATTTGGGCATCTTGTGGCCCAGCCAAGTGGACATTCAAAATTAACCATTACAAAAGTAGAGCACAGGAAGACCTGCTGCTGCACCTAAAACCAACAGTCACTCATTCTACCTGCCAGTTCACAAGATTACATTCAACAATGGTGCTGGTAAGTACTTTATAAAAATGGCTGCAATTTATAGAGTATTACATGCATTATCCCAATCTAAGTCTCCAAACCCCGTTCTACACATTCAGAAACCAAGGCTGCAAGAAGTGAAGCAATTTACCCAATGTCATACTGACAAGTCATGAACTGTGAATCTGAACACAAGTCTGCCTGATTTCCCACTCTGTGCTTTTAACCACTATGCCAGACACCCCAAGGAGATGATGTCTTTACAAGGATAGAGGAGGAAGTGTTCTATTACGTGGTATACAGTTAAACTGAATAATATTTACAGGCATTCCAAGCATCAAAATCTTCTTATGCATAGCTTGAAAAAAGAAATTTAGGCCGGGCGCGGTGGCTCAAGCCTGTAATCCCAGCACTTTGGGAGGCCGAGACGGGCGAATCACGAGGTCAGGAGATCGAGACCATCCTAGCTAACACGGTGAAACCCCGTCTCTACTAAAAAATACAAAAAAAAAAAACTAGACGGGCGAGGTGGCGGGCGCCTGTAGTCCCAGCTACTCGGGAGGCTGAGGCAGGAGAATGGCGTAAACCCGGGAGGCGGAGCTTGCAGTGAGCTGAGATCCGGCCACTGCACTCCAGTCCCGGCGACAGAGCAAGACTCCGTCTCAAAAAAAAAAAAAAAGAAAAAAGAAATTTAAATAGGTAAGTGAAAAAAGAATTTTCTTTTTTAGCACAAACCAAAAACGGTCAATGTTTATTATAATTTAAAACTTGAGGCCAGGTGCAGTGGCTCATGCCTGTAATCCCAACACCTTGGGAATCCAAGGAAGGCAGATCACCTGAGGTCGGGAGTTCGAGACCAGCTTGACCAACATGGAGAAACACATCTTTACTAAAAATACAAAATTAGCCAGGAATGGTGGCACATGCCTGTAATCCCAGCTACTCGGGAGGCTGAGGCAGGAGAATCGCTTGAACCTGGGAGGTGGAGGTTGTGGTGAGCAGATATCATGCCATTGCACTCCAGGCTGGGTAACAAGAGTGAAACTCTGTCTCAAAACAACAACAAAAACAAACTTCAGGAAGTTCATTCTCCATTTCTATTTATTTATTATTATTTTTTTTTTTTCAAATATGGTCATGCTCTGTCGCCCAGGCTGGAGTGCAGCCGCACGTTCATGGCTCCCTGCAGCCTTGACCTCCTGGGCTGAAGAAATCCTCCCATCTCAGCCTCCTGAGTTGCTGGGACTACAAGTCCCGCCACTACTCCCTGCTAATTTTTGTATTTTTTTGCAGAAATGGGGTTTTGCCATGTCTCTACAAAAAAACGAGACTTCTGGGGTCCAAGAAGACTTCCGCCCGCCTCGGCCTCTCCAAGTGTTGGGATTACAGGCCTTAGAACCAGGTGCCCTCCTGGTTTTACATTTTTGAAGTCAACAAATAACAGCATGTGTACTGTAAAAGCTCCAGTGATTAATATTAAAGCAAGAGAAAAACAAAACTTTTTTTTTCTTTATTAAGGTGATGTCTTGCTTTGTCGCCTGGGCTGGGGTATGGTGGTGCGATCTCGGCTCACTGCAACCTCTGCCTCCCAGGTTCAAGCCATTCTCCCGCCCCAGGCTCCTGAGTAGCTGGGATTACAGGTGCCCACCACCAGGCCCGGCTAATTTTTGTATTTTTAGTAGAGACGGGTATTCACCATCTTGGCCAGGCTAGTCTCGAACTCCTGACCTCAGGTGATCACCAGCCTCGGCCTCCCAAAGCACTGGGATTACAGGTGTGAGGCACCGTGCCCAGCCGAAAAACCGAACTTTAGGGGAAAAAAATCCATTCAAGGGAGTACACATAAAATATACGCACAGTTGGAAGAATAATACAATAAAGGTATTGTATTATTTAAGGTAGAGATAAAGGTACCCCCTCTGTCCACCTGGGCGGGAAGGCTGCCTAGAGGTTGGCACTCAAGCACCTGGGGACCGGCTTCCTCCAGCGAGGCGCTACTGAGCACCCGCTCTGATTGAGCCTCTCCGCAGGCTGGTCTCGAACTCCTGCCCTCTGGCGATCTTCCCTGGAGCCTCTCCTGGAAACAAGGAAGTTTCCAGGGCCGGGGATAGCAGTCCGCCCACCGCCCCTTTTGTCTCTGCCAGTCCTGGGGAATGTGGCTCCCCTCAGCAGGCACCACGTTTTCCATGGCTGAGGCAAGGACAGGCCTCCTGCCAGGAAACCCAACATGGCGGGAAACCTGGTTGACACTTGCGCCTCACTTTTCTCACCCTGGAACCCGAGCGCCGGGGGAAGTTTCCCGGTGCCTGGTTCCTGGTGCAGGGCTCAGCGGCGGAGAGGGGCGTGGCGGCTATGGCGGATGTTGCGGCTGTGGAAACCCGATTGTCCTACCGCCTGCTCGGAAGATTTTCAGTTCTCCGTGTCCCCGGGATCTGTCTCATCCTCTAATCTGAGCTCTAGGTTGTCACTGGGGAAAATCTCAGGGTCGCATATTTGTTTTTGGCTTTCCGGAGGGCGGGGAAGTCAAGCCGCCA
>NC_045439.1:147719272-147725822 GCF_002776525.5 Piliocolobus tephrosceles
TAATCCCAGCTACTCGGGACACTGAGATGGGAGTATCACTTGAGCCCAGGAGTTCCAGACTAGCCCGAACAACATAGCGAGACCTCACCTCTACAAAAACAATTTTTTTTTTAGACGAGTTCACACTCTGTCACCCAGGCTGGAATGCAGTGGCGTGATCTCAGCTCACTGCACCCTCCGCCTTGTGGGCCCAAGTTATCTTCCTTCCTCCCGAGTAGCTGGGACCACAGGTGTGGGCAGCCACGCCTGGCTGATTTTTTAGTTTTGGGTTGTTGTTGTTGGGATGATGACAATGTTTTTTTTTTTTTTTTAGTAGAGATGGGGTTTCGCCATGTTGCCCAAGCTGGTCTTTGTAGTCCTGGACTCAAGCGATCTGCTAGTCTTGGCCTCCCAAAGTGCAAGGATTACAAGCCTGAGTGGCGGTGCCCAGCGAATTTTTGTATTTTTAGTAGAGACGGGGTTGCACCATGTTGGCCAGGCTGCTCTGGAACACCTGACCTCAGGTGATCCGCCGGACAGAGCCTCCCAAAGCGCTGGGTTTATAGGCGTGAGTCACCGTGCCCGACCGAAAAAACCTAACTTTTGGGCAAAAAAATACATTCAAAGGAGTACACATAAAATATACCCTCAGTTCGAAAAGTAATACAAGAAATGCTCAGGTACCCACCCTCTCTGTCTACCTGGGCGGGAAGGTTGCCTGGGGTTGGCGCCCAAGCACCTGGGGACCGGCCTCCTCCAGCGAGGCGCTGCTGAGTACCCGCTCTGATTGGCTACAGAGCAGTTTCCAGGGCCGAGGATGGCGGTCCGCCCACCGACCCCTTTGTCTCCGCCAGTCCTGGGGATGTGGTTCCCCTCAGCAGGCACCGCGTTTTCCATGGCTGAGGCAAGGACAGGCCTCCTGTCAGGAAATCCAACATGGTGGGAAACCTGGCTGACACTTGAGCCTCACTTTTCCCACCACTGAACCTGCGCACGGAGGGAAAGTTTCCCCGCGCCTGGTGTGGGGCTCAGTGGTGGGGCGGGGCGCGGCGGATGTGGAAGGCTGATTTTCCTACCGCCTGCTTGGAAGATTTTCACTTCTCCATTCTCTCGGGATCTGTCTCATCCTCAAATCTGAGCTCCAGGTTGTCGCTGGGGAAAATCTCAGGGCTGCATATTTGTTTTTGGCTTTCTAGAGGGCGGGGAAGCCAAGCCGCCATTTTTTTTTTTTTTTTTTTTTTTTTTTTTTTTTTTTGGTCCGTCACCGTCTCTCCCTCTCTGGCCGGGGCTGGAGTGAGAGGGCGTCACTGCAAGCTCCGCCTCCCGGGTTCACGCCCTTCTCCTGCCCCAGCCTCCCGAGTAGCTGGGACTACAGGCGCCCACCTCCACGTCCGGCTAATTTTTTGTATTTCTTTTAGTAGACATGATGTTTCACCGTGTCAGCCAGGATGGTCTCGATCTGCTGACCTTGTGATCCGCCCTTCTCGGTCTCCCAAAGTGCTGGGATTACAGGCGTCAGCCACTGCGCCCGGCCCAAGCCGCCATTTTAAAACCGGAAGTCCCCTTTCTGCCTGAATCATCATCTGGCTCAGCCAGAAGTTAGAAGATGGAGGCGCCCACGGGGTTCCTGCCTGGAATCCCAGCAATGTAGGAGGCCTAGGAGGGAGGATCGCTTGAAGGCAGGAGTTCGAGACCAGCCTGGTCAACATGGAGCGACCCCTCCTCCAGCGCCCCCCTCCCGTCTCCACAAAAGTTAACCAGACGGTGGCCCGCATCTGTAATCCCAACTGCTGGGGAGGCTGAGATGGGAGTATCGCTTGAGCCCGGGGGGTCGAAGCTGCAGTGAGCAGTGATTGCGCCACTGCACTCTAGTCTGGGTGGCAGAGAGGGACCTTGTCTCACCAGAAAAAGAAAAAAAAAAAGTATGTGAGAACAGTTATTACATGTATTTATCTATAGGAAACAATAAAAATGGCAAAGCTGATTTAGGAGCTGATGTGAGTCTCCTAGAAACTTGTCTTTCCCCAAGCGGATTCAGAGGAACTCCACACTTGTGAAAAACGGGTTACCTGGTCAAACAAGTTGAGAAGAAGAACCGTGTATGTTCTGTTGTCTACACCTCTCATGCAAATATAGGAGACACATTAACGTATCAGGAAAAAGAAACATTCTGCAGTCATCTTTTAAATGTTGTGTAACTCTGGATTTCCCTAACATATTTGACCACCAAAACTTTTCTTCTCACGAGGCCTGTCACCAGAATGCAACTTGTATTGTTCCTCCGGGGAGATGCTAGTGCCTGGCTCAAGGTAGGCACTCACCAATGACCCTGGCATGCATGAATGGTTTTCTGACCAGTGATGCTCGTGACAGCACACTCTGAATGGTAAAGTAGCTCTAGACCCCTGAGAAAAGTTGTGGCTCTGGAGGGAAAAGGAATGAGGACAAAACAACAGCCACTGTAGTCAGAGAGAGGGGCAGAGGGGGAAAACCAACACAAGATCGGCAAATTTGCTTTGTGGGTACAAGGAGGCATCATTCTAATGTTTGCAACATTATCCTAATGTTTCAGGTGGTGCTTTCCAGGAGCAAAGGAATGTCTTGAATTATGAAAAATAAAGCATAAGATCTTATTTCACTTGTGTTTTAACTAACAAGAGTCTCATTAACAATTAAATTTACAATTATTTTAAAAATGTTACTGTTCCAATAGCAGTTTAAGAATACAAGCTATTGAGCAAAATGTGTAAACACATTGTGAAGCTGCTTCCTAACCTGCTGGACATGGCCAGGGAACATATACACAAGAAACATTTTCATCACAAAAACCTACACTTAACAAGATTAGAGCAAGGACAATTAAAACTGCTACTGTTAGGCCAGGTGCAGTGGCTCATGCCTGTAATCCTAGCACTTTGGGAGGCCAAGGTGGGCGGCTCGTGAGATCAGGAGATAGAGACCATCCTGGCTAACACTGTGAAACCCCGTCTCTACTAAAAAATACAAAACATTAGCTAGGCGTGGTGGTACACACCTGTAGTCCTAGCTGCTCAGGAGGCTGAGGCAGGAGAATCACTTGAACTTGGGAGGTGGAGGTTGCACCACTGAACTCCATCCTGGGAGACAGAGCGAGACTGCATCTCAAAAAAAAAAAAAAAGATACTGTCAGGGCTAGGCGCAGTGGCTTATGTCTGTAAATGTCTGTAATCCCAGCACTTTAGGAGGCCAAGGCAGGCAGATACACTTGAGTTCAGGAGTTCAAGACCAACCTGGCCAACATGGTGAAACCCTGTCTCTACTGAAAATACAAAAATTAGCTGGACGTGGTGATGCACGCCTGTAATCCCAGCTACTCCAGAGGTTGAGGCACGAGAATCTCTTGAACCTGCGAGGCAGAGGTTGCAGTGAGCTGAGATCGTGCCACTGCACTCTAGCTTGAGCAACAGAGTGAGACTCTGTCTGAAAAAAAAAAAAAAAACTAGCGGTCCAGAGAGGTGGCTCACCTGTAATCCCCGTGCTCTGGGAGGCCAAGGCACGTGGATTGTTTCAGTCCAGGAGTTCAAGACCAGCTTGGGTAACATAGCAAGACCACGCCTCTACAAAAAATACAAAAATTAGCCTGGTGTGGTGGTGCATGCCTGTTGTACCAGCTACTTGGGAGGTTGTGGGAGGATTGCTTGAGCCTGGGAGAGGGAGATTGAGGCTGCAGTGAGGGGTGATTGGGCCACTGCACTCCAGCCTGGGCTTTTAACAGAGCAAGATCCTATCTCAAAAGCAAACACGAAAAAAATAAAATTGATACTGTCCAGTTCCTGTGGGACTTACAGCCTAAGATGATACACCACCAGAGAGCCAAACAGAAAAGGGACAGGTTTTGAGAAAAGTGGACATCCATTTTAGGGCAAAATACTATCCATTGCAATAATCAGTTAATGTTCTCTATGTGATAAACTCTTATGTGAGTGTATAGATTAAGACAGCAATATTTTCCCCAGAGTGTCACAATGCTAACTGAACAAATCCAACAGCAACAATAGTAAGTAATAATAAAGTCAGATTGGCTGGGCATGGTGGCTCACACCTGTAATCCCAACACTTTGTGACTAAGGTGGGAGGAATACTTAAGGCCAGGAGTTCAAGACCAGCCTGGACAACACAGTGAGACCCCCCCCCCATCTCTACAAAACAATTTTTTAAAATTAGCCAAGCATGAGCCAGACACGGTGGTTTACGCCTGTAATCCCAGCACTTTGGGAGGCCAAGGCAAGTGGATCACAAGGTCAGGAGATGGAGACCACCCTGGCCAACATGGTGAAACCCCGTCTCTACTAAAAATACAAAAATTAGCTGGGCATGGTAGCATGTGCCTGTAATCCCACTTCTCAGGAGGCTGAAGCAGGAGAATTGCTTGAACCAGGGAGTCAGAGGTTGCAGTAAGCCAAGATCGCACCACTGCACTCCAGCCTGGCAACAGAGCAAGACTGCATCTCAAAAAAAAGAAAAAGAAAAAAAAAATTAGCCAAGTGTGGTGGTGTGCACCTGTAGGCTTAGCTACTCAGGAGGGTGGGGAGGAGAATCACTTGAGCCTAGGAGTCTGAGGCTGCAGTGAGCTATGATTGTATCACTGTACTCCAGCACAGGTGACAGAGAGACCCTGTCTCAAAAAAAAAAAAAAAGCTGGATTTGTATTCCATGAGCTTCTTTGAATTTGATGCTTATCTGTGATTTCCCCTTGCATCATGACAAATCTACTGCCCATGGCCATTACTCTTGACTTTGTGAAGTGTGGAATTAGGAGCCTAGACTGTAGGCTCCTGGGAACCCTCATATGTCTCAGCAGCGACCAGATAAAAATGCTTATCAGCAGAAACACAAAGTGTCAGGGGCCCTCAGCACCCTCAATGCCATCCAGGGATTCTGAGACCACAGGTTAAGGAACGCTGGTCTACCAATGGCAATCTGAGAGAGAAGAACAAAGCTAGAGGCCTCCCACTTCTGGATTTCAAAACATGACAAAGTTATAGTAAACAAAATAGTATGGTGCTGGCATAAAGATAGTCATATAGACCAATGGAACAAAATAGGGAGCCCAGAAATAAGCCCACACATATATGGTCAAATGATATTCAGCAAAGATGCCAAGACTACACGATGGGGAAAGGAGAGTCTTCTCAACAAATGGTGCTGAGAAACAACATCCACATGTGAAAGAATGTAGATGGACTCTTACCTTATGTCATATACCAAAATTAACTCAAAGTGGATTAAAGCCCTAAACATAAGATCTTAAACTATAAAACTACAAGAAAAAAACATAGGGGGAAGGCTTCATGACATTGGAATGGGCACTGGTTTCTTAGATGTAACACCAAAAGCACAGGCAACAAAAGTAAAAATGAGACTACATCAAACTTAAAGACCTCTGCACAGCAAAAGAAACAATAGTGTGAAGCGGCAACCTATGGAATGGGAGAAAATATTTGCAAAGCATATATCTGATAATGGGTTAATACCCAGAATATATAATTTCTACAATTCAGTAGCAAACAAACAAAAAAACCCTGATTACAAAGTGGGCAAAGGTCTTGAATGGACATTTCTCCAAAGAAGATATACAAATGGTCTGCGAGCCTATAAAAGGCTAATTAAGGAAATGCAAATCATAAGCCACAGTGAATTATCACCTCACATCCATTAGGATGGCCACCGTAAAAAACAAAACCAAACCAAAAACAATGGTAGTCAGGGACAGTGGCACATGCCTGTAGTTCCAGCTACTCAGGAGGCCGAGGCAGGAGGATTGCTTGAGCCCAGGAATGTGAGTCAAGCCTGAGCAGCCTAAGGAAACCTCATCACAAACAAGTGTTGATGAGAATGTAGAGAAATTGAAAACCTTGCACACTGTTGGTAGGATTGTAAATAGTGCATCTATTATGGAAAACACTATGGAGGTTCCTCAAAAACTTAAAAATAGAGCTACCATATGATCCAATAATCCCACTTCTGGGAATATATCCAAAAGACTTGAAATAAAGATCTCAAAGAAATATTTGCATGCCCACATTCATTGCCGCATTATTCGCAATAACCAAGATGTGAAAACAACCTAATGTCTGCCGGGCGTGGTGGCTCAAGCCTGTAATCCCAGCACTTTGGGAGGCCGAGGCGGGCGGATCACGAGGTCAGGAGATCAAGACCACCCTGGCTAACATGGTGAAACCCTGTCTCTACTAAAAAAATACAAAAAAAAAAAAAAAAAAAACTAGCAGAATAATTTATAATCCTTTGGGTATATACCCAGTAGTGGAATGGCTGGGTCATATGGTACATCTAGTTCTAGATCCTTGAGGAATTGCCATACTGTTTTCCATAATGGTTGAACTAGTTTACAATCCCACCAACAGTGTAAAAGTGTTCCTATTTCTCCACATCCTCTCCAGCACCTGTTGTTTCCTGATTTTTTAATGATTGCCGTTCTAACTGGTGTGAGATGGTATCTCATTGTGGTTTTGATTTGCATTTCTCTGATGGCGAGTGATGATGAGCATTTTTTACAAAGACACATGCACAC
>NC_045439.1:147730822-147741532 GCF_002776525.5 Piliocolobus tephrosceles
TGGAGAGGATGTGGAGAAATAGGAACACTTTTACACTGTTGGTGGGATTGTAAACTAGTTCAACCATTATGGAAAACAGTATGGCGATTCCTCAAGGATCTAGAACTAGATGTACCATATGACCCAGCCATCCCACTACTGGGTATATACCCAAAGGATTATAAATTATGCTACTACAAAGACACATGCACACGTATGTTTATTGCGGCACTATTCACAATAGCAAAGACTTGGAATCAACCCAAATGTCCATCAGTGACAGACTGGATTAAGAAAATGTGGCACATATACACCATGGAATACTATGCAGCCATAAAAAAGGATGAGTTTGCGTCCTTTGTAGGGACATGGATGCAGCTGGAAACCATCATTCTTAGCAAACTATCACAAGAAGAGAAAACCAAACACCGCATGTTCTCACTCATAGGTGGGAACTGAACAATGAGATCACTTGGACTCGGGAAGGGGAACATCACACACTGGGACCTATCATGGGGAGGGGGGAGGGGGGAGGGATTGCACTGGGGAGTTATACATGATATAAATGATGAATTGATGGGTGCTGACGAGTTGATGGGTGCAGCACACCAACATGGCACAAGTATACATATGTAACAAACCTGCACGTTATGCACATGTACCCTAGAACTTAAAGTATAATAATAAAAAAAAAAGTAAAGAACATTATCACATTTACTCAAAACGAACCTCCTTACATCTCAGTTATCAATATAGTTTGCTATAGTCATAACTACCTATATAAAACAATGTATTTTAATCTCAGACAAAATCATAAATTACATGTTTGGAGTTTGTTCTCTGAAGTCTGTCCTTACTCAATAGTTTTAAACAATGACTGTTTTTTATAAAGGAAGAATGTCTTACCTAAACTTAAAAATAACGTTTGGGCAATAAATGTTAATAAATTTGCTACAAGCTATTCTGTTTTCCAACTGTAAAAAAAAAAAAAAAACTAGCCGGGCGAGGTGGCGGCGCCTGTAGTCCCAGCTACTCTGGAGGCTGAGGCAGGAGAATGGCGTGAACTCAGGAGGCAGAGCTTGCAGTGAGCTGAGATCCAGCTACTGTACTCCAGCCTGGGTGACAGAGCGAGACTCCGTCTCAAAAAAAAAAAAAAAAGAAAACAACCTAATGTCCATTGTTGGATGAAAGAAAGAAAATGTGGTGTAATAATGGAATATTATTCAGCCTTAGAAAGAAGGAAATTCAGGTACGTATTACAACATGGATGAACCTTGAGGTATTATGCTAATAATATAAGCCAGTCAAAAAGGACAAATACTGTATGATTCCACTTAGATGAGGTATCTAAAGTAATCATACTCATAGAAACAGAAAGTAGAGTGGTGGTTGCCAGGGGATGGTGGGGAGGGAGGGGAAATGGGGAATTAGGGTTTCAGTCATGCAAAATGAAAAGGTTATGGAGCTCTACTGTACAACAGTGTGTATGTAGTTAATACCGTGCTGTACATTTTTAAATTGTTAAGAGGGTAAATTGATGTTACATGTTTTTTTATCACAAAACAAAAACAAAACCGTGGTCTAGAAAAATCCTGTCTTTCTTTGCCACGTCTACTGTGAGAATGAAGACCATTTTCAGCAATCAGACTATCGACATTCCAGAAAATGTCGACGTTACTCTACAGGGACGCACAGTTCCCGTTAAAGGCCCCAGAGCAACCCTGTGGAGGAACTTCAATCACATCAATGTAGAACTCAGTCTTCTCGGAAAGAAAAAAAAAAAAAAAAGAGGCTCTGGGTTGACAAATGGTGTGGTAACAGAAAGGAACCGGTTACCATTCGGACTATTTGTAGTCATGTACAGAACTTGATCAAGGGTATTACACTGGGCTTCTGTTACAAGATGAGGTCTGTGTATGTTCACTTCCCCATCAACATCATTATCCAAGAGAATGGGTCTCTTGTGGAAATCCGAAATTTCTTGGGTGCAAAATACATCTGCAGTTCAGATGAGACCAGGTGTTGCTTGTTCAGTATCTCAAGCCCAGAAAGATAAATTAATCCTTGAAGGAAATGACACTCAGCTTGTTTCAAATTCAGCAAGCCACAACAGTTAAAAACAAGGATATCAGGAAATTTTTGGATGGCATCTATGTCTCTGAAAAAGTAACTGTTCAGCAGGCTGATGACTAAGATCTAAGAGTTGTCCAGTTACAGAAACAAGATGCCAGATGGCTCCTAAAACCTACTTGTGATATTTAAATGATGCAATAAAAGACCTATTGATTTGGAAAAAAAAAAAGAAACATCGTTTAATGCTGTTCTGGGTGACGTTCCTCAAGCTGTATCCTCCAGCCAGGTCCTGGAAGACTTATTTTCCAGGTTTCTTCTAGAAAAGGAATGTAAAACTGAACTTTCTAGACACTTCAAGAACTGGAATGATAGAAGAGAAACCACCCGATATCAAGGAGTCAGGTGTGGTGATACAGGGACTTGTATTTTTGAGTAAGGACACGACACCACAGAGAAAGATGGCAGAGCAGAGAGTGTCTCCTGAGGGCAGGGAGGAGGCAATGCCAAGAGGAAGGTACCTGCAAAGAAGGGCACAGTCATGGGACTAGAGCACTGTCCAAGACTGGCCACCACTCCACAGGCTGTTGAGTAGCACGGAAACATACAGTGAGGTCACCAGAACAATTGGAAAAGCTACCATGTTGTGGGGGGGCAATGTGAGCAGCTGGGATGTTCAAAAGATTAGTAGGGGAGCAGGACCGAGAGGAGTCTGCACTTCTGGGAATGACAATGCCATCTTATTGGTCTTAGAGTCCGCTAAGGGCTACATACCATTTAAAAACACTAACTGGTAAATTGCTTGATATTTGATCTTTGAGGGGGTCAAAGTGAATCACTACTTTCTGAGTCCTTTGAGACAGACTTTAAAGTTGAATCCTCTGACATTTTGTAGGTTTTCTAATTTTCATTATGACAATTATAGGCCTGGCCACAGATTTAAGAAAGAATATATCAGCTGGGCGCAGAGGCTCATGCCTGTAATCCCAGCACTTTGGGAGGCTGAAGCGGGTGGATCATGAGGTCAGGAGATCAAAACCATCCTGGCTAACACGGTGAAACCCCATCTCTACTAAAAATACAAAAAATTAGCCAGACATGGTGGCGGGTGCCTGTAGTCCCAGCTACTCGGGAGGCTGAGGCAGGAGAATGGCGTGAACCCGGGAGACGGAGCTTGCAGTGAGCTGAGATCACGCCACTGTACTCCAGCCTGGGCGACAGAGCGAGACTCCGTCTTTAATAATAATAATAATAGTAATAATAATAATAAATAAAGAGGGAAACGTGAAGAGTTATCAGTAAGTAACAGAGCGCAGCATTTCTCGTGCGTGAGTTAAGTACCCCCAATGAAAGAATAAGAAAAAATGCCCAGATCTCTGGGCATGTACTCAAGCAAGAACAAACATGAAGCTAAGGACACATATGCTAAGTAAAAAAACCCAAAACTTACAAATTCAAACAAAATTACAACAGAAACAATTCAGATTAACATCATTAACTTTATATGGCAAATGATACTGTGTTTTCTGCAACTGAATTCTACCCACCTGACTATGGTGCCAACCGCTACAGTACAGGTTTTTTGAGTTTAGCAACTTCGTTATGCTAAGGGCTCAACTTCTCCACCACTTTTTAAATATCATCACCATTTACTTATTAGGTCTGCCCGTTTTTTTCCTAATTAGAATGGAACAATTTGGGTGGAACTGCTTGGCTCCACCTCTGTTGTCAATGTAAACTCAGAAACGGCAGTGGAGTGGCAGTGCTCTGTATAAGGCAGTCATTCCAGCTACTAGGAATATTATATAATAATTTGTTTAATTACCATCAATATTTAAAGTTCAAAAGTAGAAGACTCCCAAAAATACTTCCTTGAGTCCTCGTTTGACAAAAACCCAAGACTCTTAACCTTTTTTTGTACCACAGCCCCCTTTGGTGGTTTGAAGCCTCAGAAAAATGCTTTGCATAAAAAACACATCAGATTGCAAATGAAACTAATTATATTGAAATGAAACTAATTATATTGAAATTATCAAAATTTAAAAAATATTTTATATAATACTATATTGATATGTATAGCATTCACTGTCCCCTTATCTGTGGTTTTGCTTTCTGCAATTTCAGTTACTTGCAGTCAACCATGGTCCAAAAATATGAAGTGGGAAATGCCAGAAATAAACAATTCATAAATTTTAAATTGCACACCATTCTGAGTAGCATGATGGAACCTGGCACCATCCCACACTGTCCCTTTCTCTTCACAAGAAGAAAAGAACACAAGAATATAGTACAATAAGATATTCTGAGAATAAGAGAGATATGTCACATTCATACAGTTTTTATTACAATATAATTTATTTATTTTATGATTGTTATAGTTGTCAGTCTCTTACCATGTCTCATATATAAATTAAACTTTATCATAGTTATGTATGTATGTATAGAAAAAAAACATAGTATATATTGGGTTTGGTACTAGTCACAGTTCCACTGGGGCTCTTGGAAACATTTCCCTCGTGGGCAGAGGGGACTACTGTACCTATGAACACATGAAGGATCTCATGACAGATTTAATAATTCCAGTAATTTCTTTTTTTCTTTGTTTGTTTTTTGTTTTTGAGACGGAGTCTTGCTCTATTGCCCAGGCTAGAGTGCTGTGGCGCAATCTCGGATCACTGCCATCTCCGCCTCCCGGGTTCATGCCATTCTCCTGCCTCAGCCTCCTGAGTAGCTGGGACTACAGGCGCCCGCCATCACGCCTGGCTAATTTTTTTGTACTTTTAGTAGAGATGGGGTTTCACTGTGTTAGCCAGGATGATCTCGATCTCCTGACCTCGTGATCTGCCCGCCTCGGCCTCCCAAAGTGCTGGGATTATAGGCGTGAGCCACCGTGCCCGGCCAATTCCCTTAATTTCTAAGTGGTGGTGAGTATAATTGACATTTCAACAACTGTAAAGTTATATAAAAAATCTATGATTTCTATAAATGACAAAGTCACAGATTTTACTATTTCATAAAATATTTTATATATTTCAAAAGAAGTTAGTGAAAATAGGTAACTTTCCCCCCAACTTTACCAATGCCTTGAATTCTGTCCACAGACCCCTAAGGGATCCTGAACACCCCAGGTAATGATGCTTAGCCTAAACTTTACCCAAACAAGAGGGTTAAAGTAATACACATATATTCAAGAGTAACTGCAGACTTGGATAATTAGGATCTGCCCAGGCATATGGACCATCCATCTCTCTCCTTTCACAGAGAAGCATGGCCAGGCCCCAAACCCAGCACTCCTGGCCAGCAGGTCTCTGAATGTCTGTGGAACCATTCTATGAGAAGCTTAACTCTCCTGGCATGATGAGGTTCTTACCTGGATCTTCTCCTTTCACCCTTTTCTCTTAAAGAGTCACTGCAGGGGGAGGTGTCATCCTCCCCTTAGCTCTCAGGCACTCTGCCCAGAGAGGAGCTCCATATTCCATGGCCTACTTGTGTGGCTCCCAACCTGGGAGGAAAGACCTTAAAGAGATTGCTCATCCCCTGCGAGTAGGAAGGTAACTCCCCAGAGTGCAAGGACCACCGTGGCTGTTATGCAACTGATCATGAGGAGACCCCCCAGAGTAAGAAGGTACCAGCCAGCCATGTGGTTGCCCCCTCCACCCACTCTCTGGCTGGAAAGGGCTGAAATGTCCTAGGGTTGCTAGGCAACAGGACAGAATTCCGTGATGACTCTACCCAGAGGATTGTTACATCCTAAGTACTGTGTGTGTGTGTGTGTGTGTGTGAGATGCATCACTTTCCCTGGAGGTCTAGAAGGGTCAGAAAAAGTCATATTTCTAAGGTAGCCTAAAAGGACCATTTGGGGTGGAGGGGTTCCAGACAGGGCTGACTATGGAGGCCAGGGCTCACTGCAGATGGTATGTTGCAGGTGTCCCCTGCCCTGGATTACGTTTCTTTCTCCCAAGCCAGACCCTGTCAAACTCTGCTGTTCATTTGTGGCTAAAGGGGGCTGTTCAAGGTGCTAAAGGGGGCTGATAAATGAAGCCATCATAAAAAGAATCCAACTGCTAAGACATCACAGCTGAATGAGATATGAGGGCACAAAGCAAACTACCAGCATCCAGTCCCAGGGCAGCCTCTTAGTAGCATGGGACAGCCCTCTCTGAGCCTCAGCCCCCATTTCCATAAAATGGAGTCAAAAAACCTGTCAGAGTTACTATGAGGATGAAATGTGCAGGTCCACCGGAATCTGACATGAGGAAGCCATCAGAAAATCTAAATTAAGGGATGTTCTGCAAAACAGCAGATTTGAATGCTTCAAAATGGCAATGGTATGAAAGACCAAAATAATAATAATAATAAAATGAAGGCTGTTTTCGATTAGAGGAGGCTGAGAAGCCATGACAACAAAATGTAGTGCATGACCCTTGATTGAAAGCTGAATTTTTTTTTCTTTAAGAGATAGTGTGTCGCTAAGTAGCCCAGGCTGGTCTCTATCTCCTGACCTCAAGTGATCTGCTCTGCTCGGCCTACCCAAGTGTGGGGATTACAGGTATGAGCCACCGTGCCCTGCCTAAATCCTGGATTTTTTTTAAAGTCATAACACGTGCTATTCAGGCAACTGGGAAAATTTTAATGTGGACTTATATAATACTGTTGCATTAATGTAAAATGCCTTAGTGTTGAGTACGGTATTTAGTTAGATAGCAGAGTGTTCTTTTCCTTAGGAGACACATACAGAAGTTTTTTGGGATGAAGCATCATGATGTCTGTAATGGAGTGTGAAATGGTTTAGCCTAACATACATATAGAGAGAGATAAAACAAATATGGCAAATGTTCAATGGTGAATCTAGGTCGTGGATGTTCATTGTTATAAAATAGTTATAACTATAAAGTAGTTCAATGGGCATCTTCAAAATAAAGAAAAGGAAAAAGGTGTACTGACCCCTCTTAGCGCAGGGTCTGGCACAAAGAAGTAATCGGCAAATGATGGCTCCTTACTATGATGAGCTGACTTTTGCATCTACATAGGGATGATTTCCTAAACCAAGAGAACAATGCCGTAGAATGGTGGAATGACAGGCTTCTGGCATGGGCTGGTGGCAGGACGTTGAGTGCTGGAGGCTTCCCACTCTGCCTGGCTCTTTAAGGAGTGTGAACAGTACTCCCAGATGCAGAGGGCTCCTCCGCCTCAGATGGCGGCATCATGATCTTCATACTGTGGGAGGAAGATGTCTGGGCCCAACCAGATTAGGTCATCAGCCAAGTTCAGAGTCTGGCCTTCAGACTTCTCTGTGGAAGGTAAGGAATTAGAGCTGAAGATGATACTTTTCATCCCAGCCTTGTTGGAGGCAGCCCCCTAGGTGCAGAATTCAGAGAGCAGACAGTACCTTTGTGAGAATGAGGAGGTGTTCCTTCCTTCCTCTGGAGACCCAGCCTGTGTCCTGGTATCAGCTGCACAGATACACACAGCAGCCCTGATCAGTCTACTGAATGTAATATTGGCTTCCGCCGGGCGCGGTGGCTTAAGCCTGTAATCCCAGCTCTTTGGGAGGCCAAGACGGGCGGATCACGAGGTCAGGAGATCGAGACCATCCTGGCTAACCCGGTGAAACCCCGTCTCTACTAAAAAAATACAAAAAACTAGCCGGGTGAAGTGGCGGGCGCCTGTAGTCCCAGCTACTCGGGAGGCTGAGGCAGGAGAATGGCGTAAACCTGGGAGGCGGAGCTTGCAGTGAGCTGAGATCTGGCCACTGCACTCCAGCCTGGGCGACAGAGCGAGACTCCGTCTCAAAAAAAAAAAATTGGCTTCCATGTATTGGATGTCAGGCACTTTCTGTGACTTATTTTGAAACCTCACAACAATTTGTCAAGATAGATATTATTTTGCTCATTTCACTTGGGAGGAAACAGGAGGTTTAAAGGCTTGTTCAGCTGGCCCAGCCAGTAAGTGCTGAAGCAACAGAGCAAGAATCTGAATCTAGGACTTCCTGACTCCTAAGCTCTCATGCCACTGCTGCACTCCATTCTTCTGTGCGTGGAGTTTTATGCTGTGCAAAACTCCCTTCCTCATGTGGTCTGCAAGATCACATAAGGTGGTGAAGGTGACAAGTGAGGAGACTGAGACTCAGAGAAGGGACTTGCTCAAGATCATCAGAAGCTTGTGGCAGCGCCTGGACTAGAATGCCAGAATCTGCTTGCTCTGTCTCCTTTATAACCAAGAGACTCTAACAACCATCAGAAGTCAAGCCCAGGACCCAGCCCTGCCTTGACCACTTCTTCCATCCTGGACCCCAAGCTCCTGCTATTGCTTCTTTAGTGCAACATCTCTCCTTCCTTCCAGTTGTCTCATTTTAAGAGGCAATATGCCAACCGCCAGATGTCCATTGAGATTTGTGATTTCTCTTCCTGCAGAAGTTCCTCTTCCCATCCATCATTCCATTAATCCATTTATCCATCCAACTACTTATCTACCTGGTCATCTATCTTTCCATTCACACGTGTTACACACATACCTCTCCCTCCATCCAATCAACCATCAGGCCTTCCACTGATTCAACATTTATCAAACACTTGCTACTACTATGTACCAAGTACAAAGAGAAGACCTGGCTCTTGCCTTTGGAAAGCCTCAGTTTGTAGGATAGACAAGTAACAGCATGGGTTGAAAGCTGTCCTAGAAGTATGCACTAGGAACCATGGGACTTCAGAGGAAGAAAAGGCTAACTAGTCAGTAGCTGAGAAAGGCCTCAGGGAGGGCCAGCATCTGAGCTGCAATTATGGGCCTCCTTCCTTTTCTCATCCTCCTCTGCGACCATTGCTCCCCCAGTCCTCTATCTAGTCATTTTTTTTTTTGAGACAGAGTCTTGCTCTGTCGCCCGGGCTGGAGTACAGTGGCCGGATCTCAGCTCACTGCAAGCTCCGCCTCCCGGGTTTACGCCATTCTCCTGCCTCAGCCTCCCGAGGAGCTGGGACTACAGGCGCCCGCCACCTCGCCCGGCTAGTTTTTTGTATTTTTAGTAGAGACGGGGTTTCACCGGGTTAGCCAGGATGGTCTCGATCTCCTGACCTCGTGATCCGCCCGTCTCGGCCTCCTAAAGTGCTGGGATTACAGGCTTGAGCCACCGCGCCCGGCCCATTTTTTTATCTGTTGGTACCTGGGCTGAGGATAGTCTCAGTGGGCAAAACTCAAATACCCCTCCCCAAAAGTTGCACAGGGGCTAGCGTTTTCCTTTCTGGCTTTCCTGCCATAGTTAGGCCAGCTCATTCTTTCATCTGTCAGAAAAGCTCTCTCTTTTTTTATTACTGGACACCTGTACCCAGGCAGCAGAACTTCCAGGAGACTGGCCTGCCACTGTGTCTGTCAGCTCCTATGGAAGAGGTTTATTATAAATTCTCATGGGGGAGAGAGGGGTGCCTGTGCTGCCAGGAGTCAGCTGACCCCCAACTCTGCTTAGTTCCTCAACCAGAAAGACTGGCCCCACCCAACCAACCCCCCTATTCTTGGGTCTGTTTCCAGCGCCTTCCACCAGGCAGCCTGTGGCCCTTCAAAGCAGCACATTAAGAGCCCAGCCTGATCTCCACCTCCCACGGACTCCTCTGCTCTGGTGGCCCCTCTGGCCACGATGCTTGGATTCTGAGGACTCTGCTGCCTGTGGGCTCTGGTGGGAGTCACAGAGGCAGCTCAGTCTCTCTAGCACTGAGAACAGAAAAATAATCAGGTGATGCTTGGTGGGCTCCTGCTCCTTGGGCTGCTGTGAGGCTGAATATCTGCTTTTCTCCATCTGCAACCAGGCAGTGAGGCAGCAGCCCAGCAAGTCTGGGGCCACTGCTGGGCCACTGGCAGGAATGGCTCCTCCTTCCCGAACCCTTGAAGTTCCTCATCTCTCTCTGCTCCCCAGTGCCCTACCCCAAGGCTGGCACAGCTTTCCTGCTAGAGGGCTCAGGGGGCAGTAAATGACCGGCCTGAACTTGGTCCTCCATGTCCCCTCACAGTGGCAGATCAGGGCTGATCCTGTGACTCCCTTTGCCTCTATGAGTTCTCCTCTGTAGATGAGTCCTCTGCTGAAGCAAGGATCAGGCAGTGATGAGCTGAAGAGCTCAGTAGAAGGACGCTACAGAAAATCTGACATTCACATGTATGCAGGTCCCTGGACACTCTCTTTGAGGGAACTTCGCTTCCCTCTCAGGCTGTCCCTGGAGTTTAAGTCCAGCCAGATAATCACATTGAGAATAAGATTGGACTATATCCTGGAAAGGTCCATGACACTAGCATCTAGATTCGGCCTCTGAGTGAGTCTGCTCCCTCCACCCCAGCTAAGGATGTGAGCCTATGAGAGAGGAAAGTAGACAAAGGTGAGCATCAATATCCACCAATTAATGACAAAGACATAAACCAAACATAATCAAAACCTTCAGTGAGTTGGGTAAATTGCAGAGAAAATGTCCTGAATATTATAGCATGAGTATTTCAGCACAGTGATGGTACATGTCTTCCATGGTCAAATGAAGGGCAGAGGCCAGGTGTGGTGGCTCACATCTGTAATCCCAGCACTTTGGGAGGCCAAGGTGGGTGGATCACTTGAGGTTAGGAGTTCAAGACCAGCCTGGCCAACATGGCGAAACCCCATCTTTTTTTTTTTTTTTTTTTTTTTTTTTTTTT
>NC_045439.1:147741632-147773073 GCF_002776525.5 Piliocolobus tephrosceles
CTCAGGCTGGAGTGCAGTGGCCGGATCTCAGCTCACTGCAAGCTCCGCCTCCTAGGTTTACGCCATTCTCCTGCCTCAGCCTCCCGAATAGCTGGGACTACAGGCGCCCGCCAAATCGCCCGGCTAGTTTTTTGTATTTTTTTAGTAGAGACGGGGTTTCACCGTGTTAGCCAGGATGGTCTCGATCTCCTGACCTCGTGATCCAACCGTCTCGGCCTCCCAAAGTGCTGGGATTACAGGCTTGAGCCACCGCGCCCAGCCTGAAACCCCATCTTTACTAAAAATACAAAAATTAGCGGAGCATGGTGGCACACACCTGTAGTCCCAGCTACTCGGGAGGCTAAGGCACAAGAAATGCTGGAACCTAGGAGGTGGAGATAGCAGTGAGCCGAGATCATGCCACTGCACTCCACCCTGGACAACAGAGCAAGACAGTTTCAAAAAAAAAAAAAAAAAGAGGGCAGAGGCAGTGGTCCAGCTATAAAGCCAGGGGATGGCCATGGGGGAGAGTTTAGTTCAGTATCCCTAGGACACCGAGAGCTCTTGCTAGGCCCACAACTGTTTTTGGTTGTTCGAAAAGTCACTGTGTCAACAAAACCCCTGGGGGCCAACTCCCATAAGTCACAGCAGACATGCCAGGTCTGCGCAGAGGTGCACTGCTCTGCTTGTTCTTCAAGAGAACTTGCTGTGAGAAATGCAGCTGGCTGAGAGCCTCCGGCTGCCACACCTTTCTGTCTGGCTCAATATTCAGGTTTCCCCTGGCTGCTTCTACCCAACGCCTGAACATGCCTGGGGTGCTAACGCTGCACCATTTCTGCCCACAGAGAACCCCTCTAATAGGCAATGTTTGCCTGTGATTCTCCACTGGCCTTACAGAGACTTTCTCAAGATGCACTGTAATCTGAGACTCTTCCTACCCAATGCTTCCTTCCTTCTCTCCTTTCACAAATGTAGGCTCTTTCTGCCTCCTGCTCCTCCCTTCTCCTTTATCCTTCACAGGTGTTTTCTCCAATAAACCTCTTGCGCATCTAATTCTGTCTTTGTGTCTGCTTCTCAGAGGATCTGAACTAATAGTCTAGTACATTCATGGTCTGGGTCCAACAGTACTGGAAAGCTGATCTTCAGGTAGGAAAACCTAGGGGATTTTATAATAGCCGGAGAGACTTGTGAACAGAATCATTTGTGCAGTGTTGAGAAAGAGGGCTGGAGAAGGGTACACGAATCAGAGAGAAGGAACATGAGGCACATCAGCAAATCCAATAAGCTGGGTAGTTTATAATGCATATTCATTTTGAGGGGAACAAACCTTAAATGGACAGCAGTGGATTGGTTAAAGAAAATGTGGTACATACACACCATAGAATACTACACAGTCATAAAAAAGAGCAAAATCATGTCCTTTGTAGCAACATGGATGGAGCTAGAGGCTATTATCCTAAGAAAATTAACACCAGCAACAGAAAACCAAATACTTCACAGTCTCACCTATAAGTGGGAGCTAAACATTGAGTAAGCATGTCCGCAAAGAAGAAAACAATGGACGCTCGGACCACTTGAAGGTGAAAGGTGGGAGGAGAGTGAGGATCCAAAAACTGCCCAGTGAGTACTATGCTCATTACCTGGGCAAGGAAATAATTTGTATGCCAAACCCCTGCAATATACAACTGACCCATGGAACAAACCTGCACATGTATCCCCTGAACCCAAAAGTCAGAAACAAAAGTAGAAAAAGAAAAACCTTAACTGGAGCTGAGTTTTAATCCCATCCCCGCCATCAATTTTGGGCAAGTCACTTTGGCTCAATTTCCTCATCTAGAAAATGGAAATAATTTTACTTACCTTGCTGGGTTGTAAGAATGGAGAGGATGACGCAGGTAAAGCACCGGCATGGGCACTCTCAGTCCACAGTAGCTACTGTTCATTATTAGTCTTTCTCTTTAGGAAGAGAAAGAATGTCTTCCTCTTATTTAGAGCCAGGCAGGGGCTCATTCAAAAACAAAGATCCTTGCAGCCTGGGCAACACCAAGTCTCTACAAAAAATAGAAAAAATTAGCCGGGCATAGTGGTGTACATCTGTAGTCCAGCCACTCAGGAGGCTGAGGTGGGAGGATTCCTTGAGCCTGGGAAGTTGAGGCTGCAGTGAGTCATAATTGCACCACTGCACTTTAGCCTGGGCAACAGGGCAAGATCCTGTTTCAAAAAAAAAAAAAAAAGAAAAGAGAAGAAAGATCCATCCTGAGCGGGGGTCTTGGGAGCTTGGCCCTGTGGTGATAGGCCCATGGAAAGGTGAGGGTTCAGTGTTCACCCAGGGGGGTGGGTCAGCTGCCCGCCTCTGCCCTTATCGTGTCGTGTCCTGAAGGGGCCCTGTGTGGTGTGATGCTCCTGGGGTGTGAGGGCAGAGGCGAGAGTGGGAAAAGGAGCGGGAAGACCCTCCAAATTTAAGGTGGTTTCTGGGCAGTACCTTCAGATGAGATGAGAAATGGACAAGAAGTGGAGCCTGGAAGTAGAATCAGGGTCGAGACAGGAAGGCCCGCCTGCTTTGGGCTCCTCCCCTTCCCTTTGTTCATAGGCCTCAGCTGTGAGAGAAGTTAACTGCCCCTGTGCCTAGGGGACCTGGGTTGGGTTGTCCGGGGAGTAAGTTCTAAAGAGGCCCCTTGTCTTTTGAGGGGACAGGGGGTAGGGTAGGGCATAGCTCCAGAGGGTAGGAAACCAGAGCAGACACAATGAAGAGGATGAATCCGCCAGGTGTGGTGGCTCACGCCTGTAATCCCAGCACTTTGGGAGGCTGAGGAGGGCAGATCACAAGGTCAGGAGTTCGAGACCAGCCTGGACAATGCAGTAAAACCCCATCTCTACTAAAAATACAAAAATTAGCTGGGCATGGTGGCAGGCGCCTGTAGTCCCAGCTGCTTGGGAGGCTGAGGCAGAAGAATTGCTTGAACCCAGGAAGCGGAGTTTGCAGTGAGCCGAGATTACGCCACTGCACTCCAGCCTGGGTGACAGAGCAAGACTCTGTCTCGAAAAGGAAAGGAAAAAAAAAAAAAAAAGGAAAAGGAGGAATCCCCAGAAGACACAGTCCAGGCGTCCAGTCCTGAGAATGCCCCCACCCCCGCCCTGGTGACCCACAGCGGGTGGTGCCTCCAGCTCTGGTCTGGGTACCCAGCACAAAGCAGGTCCCAGCAGGGCCCGCTGGACGCCACATTTCTATGCTACCTCCTTGGCAGCTTCTTTTAAGAAGTCTGTTTTCCTGAAAGGAAGCTAGATGACAAATTATTTTCCTCAGGGGCTGACTAGAGGAAAAATAATGACCCAGAAGGTGGCATTTGTCTCCCCTGTCCCTCTCTCCCCTCTTCCCCACAACCTCCTCCCCACACCACAGGTGTCCACTTGTGGCTGTCAGGATGCTCTATGGCTCAGCACCCCTTTTCTGCCTGGGAGGAGAGTAGTCAATAAATTAACCACATCAAGAGCACGCTCTGTCTCCCACTCCTCCAGGGCAGGAACTGGTAAAAGTCAGCTGGACTCAATTGGGTTCTTTGCAAAGGAGGGAATGAAAAAACTGAGGAAGGAGAGTGTTTGCAAATACCCCTGACTACAACCCCACCTACCCTTCCTCTAACTTCGCTTTCCTATTCCTTCTTCTCTCTACCCACACCTTCCATAAGCCTTCTTCCTTTCCTCCCTCGCTCCTATTTGGGAGGCAGACAGACCTGGGTTGGACACTTTCAGCAGGTTATTTGTCCTCTCTGTGCCAGTTTCCATGTCTGTAAAACAGGATGACCCCACCGGCACGTGACTGTTGTGAGGATTAAATGGAGTGAGTACAGCAGCTGGCCCCAGTGTTTGTTCTCCAGGTTCTCTGTTTGTGCTGCAGGCCCCAGTTAAGGGGACTGATGAGCTGCTGTATGTCTGGAGCCGCTAAAGGTCCCAGGCAAGGAGGAAAAAGAGGGTGCAGTACAGGGGTCCTGAGGGGTCGGAAACTCAGAGAAGGACTGACTCGTTGGTAGAGGAAGTAAACCCAGAGGTCAAAGGGGCCCTGCCCAGAGGTAGTAGTGATCTCCAGTGCTGGGCCGGACACTGGGCCAGTGTCCTGGCTTCTCCCTCATCCCCACAGGCCTCTGAGGGGTCAGGTGTTCAACCAGCATCCAAAAGAACATCCACTGAGCCAGGTGCGGGGATGGGCCCTTTTATTCATTTTGTTTTCATTAACTCCCTCCTACCCCAGCAACCTGCATGAGATCAGTGTTTTCATTCCCACGACACACTGGAGAAAACAGAGGCTCTGAGAGATACGTAGGCAGCTGGTGAGGAATAAGGCTGGGACTTGATCGGTCTAGTAAAGTCCCCAGAGCCAAGGGGACTCTGAAGAAGGACGTCTGAGCCAGACAGGGGGTCAGGTAAGGCCTCCTGGAAGCAACATGGCCTGATGAGTCATGGTGGAGAGCCATAAGTGCCCATAGAAGCCCCCTACCCCAAATTTGGGAAATAGCATTAGTTTTCCTCTCCAAAGTCCAACCAATAGCAAAGCTAGGGACAGGCAGCACCTGCAAGGGGGCCCTCCCTGCCTCCCTTCCTTGGACCCCACCTCTTACCATAGCCTCAGGTCCCTAAAGTACAGCAGTTCCCACTAGGGGTATGTGAAATAGGGCTAACAGAGAATGGCCAGGTCTGCCCTTGCATCTCTCCCATGGGCCCAGCAACTCCTGGTGGGCCTGGGATCTCTGGAGAGCAATGGGGCAATGGGCCATACTGAAGCCTGTCCTCTGCTGCTCCAACTGTATTCCTTCCACAACTTTCTCTGGACCTAAGACAACAAGAGCCTGACCCTCACTCAACCTCCTTGCCTGCCTTCCTTGTAATGCCAGAAAAAAACTCCTTGCTCACACAATTTTTTCATTTGAAAATGGTCCGGGGCCAGGTGCGGTGGTTCACACCTATAATCCTAGCACTTTGCGGGGGCCGAGGTGGGCAGATCACCTGAGGTCAGGAGTTTGAGACCAGCCTGGCCAACATGGCAAAACCCTATCTCTACTAAAAATACAAAAATTAGCCAGGTGTGGGTGGCATGTGCCTGTTGTCATCCCAGCTACTTGGGAGGCTGAGGCATGAGAATCACTTGAACCCGGGAGGTGGAAGTTGCAGTGAGCCGAGATGGTGCTACTGCACTCCAGCTTGGGCAACAGATTGAGACTCCGACTCAAAAAAAAAAAAAGAAAGAAAGAAAGAAAGTGCTCTGGGGGACCTTCTTGTTCGACTCTTATTAAATAAGAGGAGGAGGATCCTGTATCTCCTACCCACCTACTTTTTTAGGTAATAATGCAAGTAGGTATGCTCTGGACCTGAGACCATTCCTAACTGGGCTTGCCCTTTGGTGACATCCCAGAATCTGTGATCTGGTATAACCTATTAGAAAGCCCCCAAAGTCTCCATGGAAAGGCAATGGCCCACTGGACCAACCCAACCAAGTTATACGTTACTTTCCCTACCTACAGGCTGCCTCCCCTGACATGGGGAGACAGACATCGAGGAGATCTGCTGGGCCCACAGGAGCTCCAAGGGAAATCACAGAAATGTTCACCTTATATATAAAACTGCTTTATTAAAAAGTCAGCTACTAGGAAAACAAAGCCCTTACAAGGGTTCTATCAAAAAGTACAAATTTTAAATAAATGCATCAGAAAAATGGCAGCCAGATATACCAGCCACAGTCACAACCTCAAAGGCCTTGTAGGGAAGGGAAGGGAGAATTAGGGAGGAGGTTCCCAGAACTCAAGGAAGAGGCTGGGCACAGCGGGTCTTTGGGTGCCTGCAGATCTGGGTCCTGGAGCTACCAGGCAAGGACCCTGCTTCTGTTTTCCTTTCGTTGGAAAAATGGAAAGAACTGGCAGGTGCAGGAAATTTTGAGTCTGGAGCAGAAAGGCACAAAGGTCATTTATAAGGTATGATTACTCACTCCAGTCCTGAGGCACATGGGTTGAATAAATGGGGGATCAGAGCCACAGGGTCCCCTGGCTCTGGTCATGCTTGCCCCTGGCTGGTACCATCTCTGAGTTTGGCCACAGGTTCAATTAAGGTAGACCAAGTGGACTGCGTAATCCCAGCAGCCTGGGATCTGGAGCCAGTCTTTAGATCAGGTATGTTGCTTCACTGGCAAACTGGTGTCTGTCCCCCAAGAGACCCTCCCCCCCCCATGAGGAGCAGCAAGTCTCCTGCCTAGCCCCGTCCTCTGAGTCACTGTGGGCACCCACCCTGGACAAGGAACTTCTGAGGGCAGTCTCTGCCATCCAGGCATCCTGAGAAGCCCCAAGCCCCAGAGCCAGGGTTTCTCCGAATGACAGGCAGCAGCACAGGAAACTGGCGTTGAAACCAGTCCCCACCAGCTGCTGGCCCCACTCCCTATGGTCACTGCTGACACGCCTCCTTGGTGACATTAGGCAGTGGGTAGGCAAAGAGGGAGAAGTCCAGGATATACTTAGGCAGCACATCGTGCAGCAGGGCGCGGGGGGCACTGCACAAGTGGTAATGCAGGCTTTCGGGACTGGCTGGCCGGTACCAGGCCTGGCGAGCTGGAAATTGGACGTGGGGTGGTGCCCGTACCCACTCCAGCACCTGATTGGCATCAGCCTCCAGCCTCTCATAGGAGCCCACAAAGTCATAGTGCACGGCACAAGGCTGGCACAGGTGGTACACGGGCATCCAATGCTCATTCATGCGCTCAGGGTCTTCGTCCACCAGGTATCTCAGGAACTCGGGGAATGTGACATCGTCGCCTGCGGGGCTGGGCCCCGCTCCAGCCCTGTACCGCCTCACTATCTCAGCCCCGTAGCGTTGCTGGTACTCCCGGATCTCGCCAAACTTGTTGCGGTAGGCAGAGAGGAGGCGTTCCAAGGGGTCCCGCACAAACAGGAACTTAAAGTAGTGCTGCAGGCGGTAGCGAATCTCCTCAGGCCGCAGGTCTGCCAGGAACACCAGGTCACTGCGGTGGTCCATCTTGAGGCGGACGTCCACGCTGTCCAGGACACCCGACAGCACCTTTAGCACCCGCTTCCAGTTAGAGCAGGCCACCTTGGGGACGTAGCAGTAGAGGAAGCGGTAACGGTCACTTACGAGGATGTGGCGCAGCAGGGTGCGCCGCTGCCCCACCGGCAAGTCCCAGGGGTCCCGGGGCATGCCCGGCTGTCCGCACACCGCCCGCAGGGTCCTGTTCCGGACGTCCTGCCGCACTTGCAAGTCCGCGTCCCCAGCACTCAGGGACAGGCCCCCAGGCTTGGGGGCTTTCCCGCGCCAGGCTGCGCCCTCGCGGCCGGGCGGGTGCAGGGGCAGGGGCTTCATCTCGGCCAGGATGCCCCTCTCGATCATGAGCAGCAGCCCGCTGGAGGCCACGATCACCGCGAACATCAGCATGGACGGCAGCAGCAGGGGCGGCCCTCCCAGCCCCGCCCGGGCCCTGCCCAGAGGGGCCCGCCTCAGCGCCCGGCCCAGGGGCTCGGCGCCATTTGGGGCCGCCAGCGGGGTCAGCGGGCGGGGGAACATGGTGCTCCTGGGGTGGGGGCCTGCGCGGGCCCGGTCGATCCGAGGGCGGCCTGGGAGGCGGGCTCGGGCTGGGGGCGGGAGGAGGGTCTGGGCCCGGAGGGAGTTGGGGAGGGGAGGGCAGGGGACGGCCCTGGCGCGTGTAGGGGTGGCCGGCTCCCGGGCTGCGGCGCTGAAGCGGGCGGCGGGCGGAGGGCGGCTGGCGCGGCGAGGGACCCGGGCCGGATGTCCCGCCCGGCAGCTCTCCACCCGCGGCCTCGCAGTGACACAGGCGCGGGGGCGGGCCCACGCCGGGGGCGGGGAGAGGGGCGGGCGCCCCTGCGGGGCCAGGGCTGGGGAGGGCGCACGCGGACCCCTACCCGGAAGAGGGCGCCTGAGTCAGGGCCACCCCTGTCCTCTGGGCTTGGGGACAAAAGCTGCTGAGACCTCGAAGGCAGGAAAGACTCGAGGCCGCTTCTGGTGCAGCGTGTGTCTATAGGGAGCTGGACCAGGGGGATCCACCACAAACTCAGGCCTGCCCTAGCCCTTCCTCCAGCAACCGGTCTGGAGGCAGGGAGACCCGCACGCAGCGCTCTCTCCGAGTCCAGACATGCCGGAGGCTGGTCTTTCCAGCTGCAAGCAGAGTCCTCGGTGTGCTCCCCCTTGCCACCCTTACCTCCCTCCGTCCCGCAGGTCGTGGCCACTCCAGGAAAGAGAAGCAGGACTGTCAGACACTGACCAGTGTCTCCATGGTGACCCTTGTGTTTAGCAATACCTGGGGACTGACTACAGTGCTTGTCCACTGGGTAATGCTGACACATCTGGAAATGGTATCTCCCCTCTACCTTCTCTTCACCAGGCATGAGGCAGTGGGATAACTGGGCACTCTGGGGAGGGGCTGACGCCTTGGTCTGTCGGCTGCTGGTGTGGCCAATACACATTTGGAAGGGTGAGGAGCTGAGAGCACAGAACAGCAGGAAAACAACGCGCAGTCTCCTTGTCTGGAGCTAAATGTGTGCTCCACGGCACCAGGCTGGTCACCTGGGCAGACAGCAGACCCCAAGTGCTTTGGATGTCAGCAACCACCATTTCCCACTGGGAACCCGGATCAGTAGCCTGACTTCCTCCAGCTACGTTCTTGCTGCCTGTGGAGAGTCAGCAAGGCTCTGAAGCAGCAGAGCAATACGATTAGAGCCCAAGTGTACTTCGGACAGTGGCCGCTAAGTGTTTTGTATTCATTATCTCCTTTAGTTGTTACAGCCACCCTGGCAGGGAGCTAGTGTGGGCATTCCCTTTGTATAGCTGAAGTAACAGAGGCTCAGGGAAGATGAGATTCAATATGGGTGGTTCTGATTCTAAAATCTAAATTCCTAATCTCGGCCCTTGAGAGATTAATGGGGCATATCATGGAATGGCTAGAAGGGAGGAAGCAGCTGACTTGAGGGCAGACTATACAGAGCAGATGATGGAAAATAGAAGATACTACTGGGAGAATGGAGCTACCAGTGATCAGATGAATTCAGAAGGATTAGGGGACTTGAGGGATGAGGTGACACCAGAGGGCTCACTGATGGCCTCCCAATCCCAGCAACAGGAAAGCACACGGGATGAGCCAGGGGAAGGAACGGCAAAGCCTTGCAGCCTTCCATCTCTCCAGGGCAGGCTTTCCACATCCGAATGCCCCGGTGCATCTGCAGGCTACCACCCGTCCATTTGCTGCATCAGAAGTTTGTGTGAAGGTTTTGCCTTGATTACGCTGCTCCTTGCTTCCAACAGTCCTAAAGGTATACATTTCGGGTGATAGGATTTTCTATTAAAACCGTATTTTCCAGTAAGTATGTCTTTTAAACCAGGAGAGGAAAAAAAGACCTTAGACCTTTAAAATTTTTTGATAATGTGGCTACCTGTGCTCCCTTCTTTAATGTTAGAGGGTAGTTTTCCGTGTTAGCACTCAGGGTGAGGCAGTGAGAGTCCTCGGACCTGGAACTTATCTCCATACCAATTTGTCTGTTAAGATGAGGACAGGCTACCACTCACCTCAAGGGAGTCTTGTGGACAACACACTGAAGGCAGAACTAGAAAAACGCATGGTGGTGTCTGTGCCACCAATAACTTCTGAAGAAATGTTCTTGCCCACATGCACCATGCCTTAGCAAAACGCAGAAGAGGGTGCGGGGCGTGCTGTGTGCTGTGGCTCCCAGGAACCTCTATGGCCTTAGAGCTGCTCCACCTGGAACATGGTCAACACTGAGGCTTCCAGACTGGGACCAGGGCTGGGCTGAAGCAGGGGTCAGCTGGCCACAAACCTTTGGCCCCATGATGTGGCCTTTATTTCCTCAGCAAGCAAGAAGCACCAGCTGTAAGACACTGAGGCCCTAGTACAGTGCTGGCCAGTTCCCCAAGGTGATGAGGAGGGATCTTTTTTTTTTTTCTGAGACAGTATCTCATTCTGTCACCCAGGCTGCAGTGGTGTGATCACGGCTCACTGCAGCCTTGGGCTCCTGGGCTCAAGCAATCCTCCTACCTTTGCCTCCCGACTGAGACTTATATAGGCATGCACTGACAGGCCTGGCTAATTTTAAAATTTTTGGAGAGACATGGTCTATGTTGCCTAGGCTGGTCTTAAACTCCTAGGCTCAAGTAACCCTCCCGCCTCTGCCTCCCAAAGCACTGGGATTACAGGCAGGAGCCACTGCGTGAGAGAAGATATCTTTACCAGGTACCTACTTGGGGGCCAATTTCCAAGTCACTGGCCAGGTGAGGGCTGGCAACCAAAGTATTTTGCACAGACCTAAGCAGGCAGCCGTGGCCACCATGAAATCAAGAAGTCAACTCCAAGCTCCCAGTCCCTCTGTCTCCTCCACTCACTCTCTTTTCCCCCTGCTTCCCTGCCCTCTTTGCTCATTGGCCTCAGTGAGCATCCATGCCACAGGGGTCAAAGAAGGACCTCTGAAATAAGAATAGTGAGTCTTTCCACACCCACACACCAAAAGATGAAAGGACACACAGGAAATGATCCTTTTCTAAATCAATACAATTTCTCAAATTTATTTTTTTTCTTAAAGAAGTACTTCTAATCTCTGTCGAAAGGGAGGTGAGGAAAGGTCCTTCCTCCCTTGTAAACACTGAAATACAGATCTGGGAAACCAGGATCAACACACACAAAAAGTGCATTTTACAAAATATCAACTAAAATATATTTTACATGGATTATGCTTCCATTGAAATTCTACCAGCTGCATTTTCAGGTTCGAAAAAATATTTCCACATCTAAGAGATTTCAAAAGCATTTAAGTTCAGGGCAGCAGACCCTACCTCCTGGGAGGAGGGCTATGATCTCCTTTCCTGCTAGGTGAGGCTGTGCTCCTTGGCAGCAAGGGCTCAGAATGAGCAGGCTCCAAGGCTGGCTCTGCAGAGCCCCCACTGCCACTCTGCCAACCTCATTTACTGCCCCATCCTCCCAGACGGACACCTTCCTCCAAACAGCTTATTCAATACAAGGAGACCCAAGTCCCTTCCCTTCAGGTTTGGGATCAGGCTTCCCAAACATAAATTCACCTCTGAAGCCTCCAGGCCTCACCCAAACCCAATGACCAATCAGGAGCAACTCATCTACTAAGGGACAGGGCAGGGCATGTCGGGGGAGCCCTCAGGGTTCATTTCTACCTCCCTCTGCAGCCCCTGCCCAACTGTCCTCACCCAGTGCCACCTCCTCAGCCTGCTGGGTTCGTCTGCCCCTCCTCCCTAAGGGAAGACCCAGGGCTGCAGTTCTCAGCCCTGGCCCCTGCCCCTGGGAGTATGCCCTTGTGGAAGTGCTCAGCTAGCAGGTTCCCAGCGCCACGCCCAAGCCACACTGCACTCCACTCCCTCTCCCACCATGCTCCTCTTTGGTACAAATAGGAAACAGCCAGGCTGCTCCAGCCCCCTCACAGAGTCTCAGGGCCAGGGCCAAGGCCTAGTCTCCACAAGGACAACAGGGGACTGAGCCTCTTAGTCTACTCTGGGGAGCAGCATGAGGTGAGAACAGGGCCTCTGGGCAACAGGAACAAACTGAAAATGCAGGTCCTTAGCTCCTAGAGTAAGTGGCTGCAGCTCAGCAGGTCTGTGGACTGATACAGTGTTGATTCTCGCTGGGATGTAAATTAGTGCAATCTACAAAAGACTAGGGAAAAGGTGGCAGGGCAAGGGGAGCCACAGCACTCCTTTGGTTTGATTTCAGGTGGGTGTGGCTTGAAAAATCATGTGTGAAGTTCTGCAAGAGGTTTACTGGAACCTCCATGTGTAAGGCAAGAGGAAAAATCTCCAACAAATCAGGTAGCAATTTTCCTTGCCCCCTGCCCCCAACCCTCTCCCAGCACCCATCTTCCCTCCCAGACATGCCAAACCCCACAATCACCAGCTAACTTTCTGGGAAGCCAGACCTGCTGGGTGGCCCTCTCTGGGAGGTGGACAGGAGACTCCCTCAAGCGGGCCACACCCTTGACTGTGAAGGGTGGGTCAACTTGTCCCAGCACCAGTTGCTACTGCAGGGCAAAGGAGGAAAAGCCAGACAAAGGCCTCAAGTCTAGGAAGAGGAAGTCAATGCTCTGGAAGCCAGACTCTGGCTCTCCATGCCTCAAAGGAACAAGCTCAGAGCTGTGCTGGGATCTAGGAAAGCCTGGTCCCAGGCTGAAGGGGAAGCGGCGGGTCACAGTGGGTGAGGTAAAGCTGGCTCCCACTCCCCCTCTGAGGGCCCGGAGGAGGCTACAGAAGGGCCTGTTGGGTCTGGTTCCTGAAGGACCTTGCCCCTCCTTGCCACCCCCACCCTCCTAGGGCCTCATGTCCCTCAGGCTTGGCCCAGCCTCAGAGAAGACTACTTCTTCGGAAATCTCCACCCAGGGGAACCACAGAAGGTACCTTGGGCCAAGCTGAGAGCTCTGATGCTTTTCTTATACCCTGGCCTCCCCAGCTCCCTCCCCTGGGGCCCAGAACCCACGGGGGCCCCTGCCCTCCCCCCCAAGAAAACCACAGGCCAGCAAACTTAGGCCTCTGTGGCCCCCTCACCAAGTGCTGTGCTTCAAGCAGTGCCCCCTACCCCGAGCCCCACTTGCCCACGGGGAGCCCCACTTGCCCACGGGTAGCCCCAGCGTGGGCATGAGGAGGCTACTGGGGGTTCTTAAGGATGCGCCCGTGGCGGAAGTCATAGACGTGGCGGCAAAGGAACACCAGCTCAGGGTCCGTGTCCTCTGGCACTGTGCGGTGGGGTGGGGTGGAGTAGTCTGCAGAGGGAGGAACCAGTGCCGTCTTTCGGCTGGGGAGGCCTTCGCCTCGGCGCTTGGCCATGGCACAGAACCTGCAGAGAGACACCACTCACTGTCTTTACTACAGTCACTTTTGCAGGAAGACCAGTTCCCTCCCCACCCTCCCCTCCCCTCCCCTCCCCACAGAGCTAGGCTATCCTAGCTCCCCAAGGGGTGGTGCTGTCTCCACCCATTCCAGGGGTGATGTCTGCTCTGCCAACCACCAGGCTATCTTCTCTGTCACTGGAGAACCACACTTGCCAGGGCCTCCCTCCATTCGCCTACCAGTTTGCCTAAATGTTTTCCAAGAGCAGTAATGTTACCCCCTAACTCTGCTCCAACCATTCTACCTCAGTGTGGCAACAATTTTTCTTTCTTCCAAAAAAGAATCAGATGGCAGAGGCAGGCAATAAGGAAGGAAGTTCTGGGAGATGAGGCTCAGTGAGTAAGATCTCACTGAGATCTTACAGAATGAGATCCTCTCGGGGAATTCCAAGCAGCCCCCAAATATGCCTGGGGAGCCTGAAGGAAGAGGCCAGCCAGAGGGTGCAGGGAACCACCCACCTGCAGTACTCGGCGAAAGTCAGCACATAGCACTTCTCCTCGATGCAGGCCACACTGTTCTGGTCCTGATGTCGCGATGCAAAGACTTCATTCTGCAAGGGCTCAAAGAGAGACAGGTGGAGGTTGTTACCAGGGCTGGAAAGCACCTCATTCTAGGAGCAAGGCGTACATTAACCCCTCTGCTGGCCTGAGATGACTCCAGCAAGCCAGGAAGCTTCCCTGGAAATTCAGTCTAAGTATGCCTCACCTACTGCCTCCAGGCATTCCTCCTGAGTCCCTTCTAGGTCCCCTCCTTCTCCAGAATAGCCAGGTATCTGCTCCAGCCCCTGACTGTCACTGACCTCCCAACCCCCAGCTCTGCCTAGCGTAGGAGAGGGGAAATGTTCATCTTTCCAGTTAGATGAAAAGTCCCTGCAAGGGAAAGTGAAATAAAAGGTGAGCCCAGGGCACACACAGATGGCACTCACCTCTTTTAGCACACAGTTGGTGGAGAGCCTATGGGGTGTTAGGAGGAGTCTTTTCTCCCCTCCCCTCCCATACTACAGACAATACCAAAAGTGACCAGCTATGCAGCTCCACCTCACCTCTCCTGTTGCCAGGAGAACACATCCATTTGCTCTCACTAGCACCTGCTACCTTGAGGGTTCCCTTTCTGTTCCCCTTTTTAAGACAAAGGTGATTGTTCCCTTTGAAACATGAATTGGGGCAGTGTTGGGTAAAGAGAGTAAATCCTGGGTCCTTTCCCAGGTTCTCTGGAGTCCAAAGTGACAAGCGCAGGGATGTGACTACAGCCCACGGCTGCCCTCCCCCTACCATGTATTAGTGCCATAACCTTTCCCTCTGTCTCTCCTGCCCTCCCTGACCCATCTGCCGGGCGGCTCACCTCGTGCATGCTGGGACTGCGGCCTCCCTGCAAGTGCTCAGGTCTGTAATACCACAGGAGGCTCATCATCAGCTCTCCTGGGGGACAACACAGTGGTTATAGCTTCAACTGGCAACTTGTGTTACTGAGGCAGAGAGGCTGGCTGGTTGCCCTGGAGGTTCATCCAACCTCAATGCCTGGCCCAATCCTGCAGGCTCCGGCCACCCATGTCCCCTGCCCCAGGCCAAGCATTCAGAGGCCTGGAATGCTGTTAGGCATGGAGGGAGAAGGGGGAGAAGGCACTGACAGGTGAGGTGGGGGGACAGGTGCCCAGGCTCTGCTGGCTGGAAAGGTTAATGAGCTGATCCAACCCAAGCTACAAGGTCACCCACAGCCCTCGGCAGCAGACAGACCCCGGCCGAGTGGAAGGCAGACTCTGTGCCAGGAACACGGGGAGACTCATGCCAGGTCAAACTCCAGGCAGGGGCCAATCTGGGGCCTACAGTTCTGCTGAAGACAGCTGCCCCTTGGGTCCCCAGCCAGAGGGAGAGGTACCTGACTCGGGGTTTTCCCAGAGGGCAGAGATCTTGGCCACATAAGGTGTGGAGGTCTTTCGTGGGCCTGACTTGAGGAGGACAGTGTCCCGGACTCGGATTGTCTCCCCATGCCGCTCTACCGCCTGGTAGCTCTTTCGGATGGCTGGTTCCGGCTCATCCTAGGCAACAAACCAATGACACAAATAGGCTTGCAGGGCCACACTCAGAGTAAGGACAGAGGGAGGGAATGACATCCTCTCCATCCTTTCCTCAAGGTAGTCAAACCACTACCTTGGTTTTATCAAACCACTACCCTTGTTTAGATGGGGCTGGGGAATTCTCATGGTTGGAGAAAGGATGGGAAATGGGAACAGGGGTGGAAAAGTGGCCTGATGCTTCTGGGGCTGAGGTCTGACCACCACACCCTTGACAGCTGACTCTCACTCCAAGCCCCCCAGTGCTGGGTAAGCACTCATGCTTCCTAATGGAACAAGTCTCGGTCTGAACCCTTAAACCACTGTTATAAGGGGCACAGCCTTTGACAAATTATTTCAAGTATTGCTAAGCCTCAGCTTCCACATCTGTAAAATGGGATTAATTATAGGAAGATGGGATATAGATCACATAGGATGGTGGCGAGGATTAAAGGGAATAACACTTACAGAGTGCTTAGCTCAGTTCTGGCATCTAAGACGTGCTCAATACATTTTATTTATTTGCTTATTTATTTATTTATTTATTTTTAGAGACAGGGTCTCACTCTGTTACCCAGGCTGGAACGCAGTGGTGCAATCATAGTTCACTGCAGCCTCAACCTCCTGGACTCAAGCGATCCTCCTGCCTCAGCCTCTCAAGTAGCTGGGACTACAGATGCATGCCACCATGCCTGGTTAACTAAAAAAAATGTTTTTCTGTAGAGACAGGATCTTGCTATGTTGCCCAGGTTGGTCTTGAACTCCTGAGCTCAATCCTCCAACATCAGCCTCTGAAAGCTCTGGGATTACATGCATAAGCCACCTTGCCCAGCCTCAATAAATTCTAGTTGACATTCTTTCTAATTAATTAATTACTTTTTTTTTTTTTTTTGAGGCGGAGTCTCGCTCTGTCACCCAGGTTAGAGTGCAGTAGCCGGATCTCAGCTCACTGCAAGCTCCGCCTCTCGGGTTCACGCCATTCTCCTGCCTCAGCCTCCCGAGTAGCTGGCTAATTTTTTGTATTTTCAGTAGAGGCGGGGTTTCACCGTGTTCGTCAAGATGGTCTCGAACTCCTGACCTCATGATCCGCCTGCCTCGGCCTCCCAAAGTGCTGGGATTACAGGTGTGAGCCACCGCGCCCAGCCAATTAATTACTTTTAAGAGCCAGGGTCTCACTCTGTCATCCAGGCTGGAGTGCAGTGGTGCAATCAGCTCACTGCAGCCTTGAACTCCTGGACCTAAGCAATCCTCCCACTTCAGCCTCCCGGTGCACAGCACCATGCGGCTAATGTTTTTACTTTGTAGGGATGAGGTCTGTATTGCTCAGGCTTCTCTCGAACTTCTGGCCTCATGTGATCTTACCACCTCCATCACCCAAAGTACTGGGATTAAAGATGTGAGTCACTGCACCTGGCCTCTTTTCATCATCCCAGATGTTCTCTGTATCACTAATTTTCTCTGTGCATTCCAACTTCCTCTACATACTTATCCAGAAAAGTTCTCCACTGACAGTCCTCTATTTTACAATCCAGGGTATAAGGGACAGAGTGAGCAGGGAGGGGAGGGGAAGACACTCACAGAGATGGCAGCCACCAGCTATGACTGTGTGTCTCCTGACCTCCCGGGGTGTCTGGTACAGGATCAGTAGGGGGCTAGGGAAGCAAGCTGGGTGGGCCAGCATGGCTGATTCCTGGGGTACAAGTAAATTGGAGTCCCTTGTCACCTCTCAGAGCAGCTAGAACGAGGTGCTCCTAGCACCTACCTCACTGCAAGTCCTGTGTCCCCACTGCCTCCCTCCCTCTTGTCATCAGCTAAGAGCTGGCACTTACCAAGACATACACGGCCTTCTCACAGGCAGCCCCAACAGGTACCCAGCCATTAGTGCGGCGGCGACGGCGGCGGCGAGGGCGTGGGCGCTGGACACGTGGCTGCTTGGGGTGACTGGGCCTGCGGGCTGCCTTGCTCCTTGCAGTGTGCCTGCAGCTGGAGCCGGTGCGCAGACCTGACTTAGAACCACTGGGCGGTTTGGCGCTCTGAGGGCACGCACGGGCTACTGTCTGAGGCTCCGAGGTGGGTGTCTGAAGATGGGGGACGGGCTCTGCTGCAGGCGGTACACTGGGTACAGGGCATCCCAGGAGTGGGTGGGCGGGTGAGGCTGGGTGGCCAGCCTCTGGGAGAGGAAATTCCAACTGGCTCAGGGATCTGCAGCCTTCTAGGAAAGGGAGAGAGTGGGTCAGGACAGGACAAGCAGTGACCCCCATCACCCATCTGTTTCAGAGCCTGCTCCTGTCTTAATTCTCAGCGTGCAACCAAAGGCCACTGAGGTGGCAAATGGGATCAGAGGCCTTTTTATGGATTGTCAGAGTGACTCTCTAAGGGGACAGGGGTGTTTCCTGATCTTGGAGATTGGCCATCTCCCCTTTTAGTCTGAAAGAGAGGTGGCTGGAACATCCTTTTTAACTCTAAACTTTTTTTTTTTTTTTTTTTTTTTAAGACAGTCTCGCTCTGTTGCCCAGGCTGGAGTGCAGTGGCCCTATCTTGGCTCACTGCAACCTCCGCCTCCCGGGTTCATGTATTTCTCCTGCCTCAGCCTCCCGAGTAGCTGGGATTACAGGTGCCCACCACCACACCCAGCTAATTTTTTTGTATGTTTAGTAGAGATAAGGTTTCACCACGTTAGACAGGCTGGTCTCAACCTACTGAGCTCAGGCAATCTGCCCGCCTCAGTCTCCCAAAGTGCTAGGATTACAGGCATGAGCCACTGCGCCTGGCCCTGATATTAATTTTCTAAGGCTTTCATAATGCCTGAGAATAGGGTTCTGGAATCAGACAGCTGGGTTCTGCCACTTACCAGCCATGTGACTTCAGGCAAGTCACTTAACCCTCAGAGCAATATAAATAGTAGTTACAAATATCACATACATTTGGTAACTGGCTGGTTTTTTAATGAACACATTAACTCATTTCATCCTTACAAAACCCCTATGAGGTAGGTATCATTACCCCCATTTTATAGTTAAGAAAACTGAGACACAGAGCAGTTATTGACTTGTCCCATAGTCACATGGCTAGGGAAGTGGGGGAGAACATTCTACTCCAGGCAGTCTGGCTCCAGAGTCTGTGTTCCATTACATGGCAAGCAGCCTCCCATATGTAAAGCATTTAGAACAGTGCCTGGTACATGGTGTTTACTGGTGTCCTTATTATTAGGGGGAGAGGATGAGGGTCTAGAAGACTTGGGGAATGGCACAAAAAGAGAAGGAAAACCCTCAGCAGCAGCCTGTTCTCATGTCACAAGAATTCTAACTCAAGCCACAACCTGAAATAACCAGTCTGGCCAGGGCCAACTGGTCTATAAAGTTGTTTTATAGACCCCTACAAGAAAGGATGTGGGGGAAGGGAGATCTGGAAGGTCCAGCCCTCACCTCCCCAGCAGCAGGCCAGACCTGCTGGCCAGCATGTCTCATTTCCACCGAGGAGGCAGGCAGGGAGCCTGGAGAGGCAGGTGAGGATACCTCTGCCAGTTCAGGGAAGAGAAATGATTCTGGGAGTGTCTCAACAGCCAGAGCATGGGCAGGTGTCTGGGTCTTGTCAGGCAGGTGTCTGGGTCTTGTCAGGCAGGCAGACACCAAAGCTGTGGGCCCTTATTGCATTCCATCCACGTCGGGGAACTCTTGTTTGCCTGTTCTCATGTTGTACCCTCTCTATCCACACCCAGCAAAGTGATGCTCAGTCTGGGCACTTCTTTTTCAAGGCCTGTATAGCCAGGGCAAAGCTGCCCTGTGCGGTAGGTACCACCTACTGAGTCTGGTACCTACCACTCTTCCCATGAATGCTGAACTTCGCCAGCATGCAGAGAGTACTGGTTTCTAGAAAGTAAGGAATTCTAGCTTTCCTCGAGGAGGGCAGAAGGGCCGGGCCGTTAGAACAGTTTGGTAAAAGTCCTAATTCCAATAACTAACCTGCTATTCAGAGTCTAAGAAGGGGTATCCCAGGATGAGGAGGGAAGAGAGGCCTTTCTGTGGCCTGTACCACTGCAATGCTACCTAACTGCCAGGCCAAGAATCTCCCCAGGCAGCCTGGGAAGAGCAAGGCTGTCCACAACCATACATGGGGTCCTGTTCTTGGGAATGCTCCTCTGCTTGGGAGCATCACAGACTACGGGAGTTCTCGCTTCTGAAAGCCCCCACCTTCCAGTGAGCAGCCAGACCCCAAGGGAGACCTCTGCTCAGATCAACAGCCCAGCCTCCTGGGATGCCATGTCTCTGAGACTCCCCAGTATATCCCGGACCCAGGACGCCTCACCTGCTGCAAAAGGCATTTTGTATGGGCAGCCGCCACAGGTAGTGCCAGCGCGGGTGAGAGACAGGGGCAACACTCCGCAGATGCTGTAGCCATTCACTCCAGCGTCCTCACTAGAGCAGTAGCGAGAGGAGCCCCAGGGAGGGTGCTGAAAAGGGGTGCCTGAGGGCACTGAGCTCGGGGCTAAGAGGAGCCCCTCTTCTTGAGGTGCAGCCACTGGGGATAGCTTGCCCTCAGGGAGCATGGGGCAGGGCGAGTAGCCCCCACACTGCAGCCCCTCTTGGCCACAGTACAGGTAGAAGCTGCCTAGTGCAGTGAGCTCGGGCCCAACACACAGGCCACTATAGTCGGCAGGGTTGCCAGGCATCGGCAGCGGAGACAGCTGAGGTGTGGGGAACGAGGGCTGATGCAGTTCCTGCTTAGGGGCAGGTGACTCCTCGCCTGGGCGCCCAGGCTCTGGCTTCAGAGCCGCCTGTCCACCCATCAGCAGGGGTAGGTGAGGGCGCAGCCCCAAAGGGCTCTCCAGAGCCTTGCTCAGGGGCTGATGAGATGGCTGGACGGACGGTCCGCGAGGAATTGTAGATGGCCATGGCTCATCAGGGCAGCCTTGCCAGCCGGGTGGGCCTGCAGCCTCCCCAGAGCTGGCCCCCTGCCAAGCCTTGGGATAGTTCTTGCCATTGACCTTGGGCCACTTTGGCCTCGGGGCCTTGGGTGCTGGGGGCTCAGTGGATCGCCCATCTACTTCTGCATGGGCACGAGGCAGACGCAGGGGTAGCTCCCGCTCCTGGCTCAGCTTTAGGAAAGCAGCTGCATTCAGGCTAGCCAGTCTCTTGGGAGCTGGGTCTCCATCTCGGCGGGGACCTTCATCTGGTGCTGGCTCTGGAGACAGGTCCCGACTTCCTCCTCCAAGGTCCCCCAGCCGAGGCCGCTTCTTGGAGGAGGACCAGCCCCCAGTAGCACGATCACGGTCACGGCTGCGGTGGGGATCCCCCGCTCGACTGCGGCGGGTGCCTGCCAGGCTGCTGGTGTCCTCTCGCTCCAGCAGCAGGTTATTGAGAGCTTCGGCATTGAGGGAGGCCAGGCGCCGCTTGCGGGGCTGGGCAAGGCCAGGGTCCTCACTGGATGGGGCTGGGCTGGGGGGCTTGGGGAGGTCAGGCGGTAGCTCATCAGCCTCATCTGCACTCCGGGGACCGGCCACATTCTCCAGGCGAGTCAGTAGCACTTTGCAGGCCTTGGGCTTCTCAGGAACCAATGGGCGCTTACGAAGTGGGTAGTTCTTGCGGCGCCCTGTGAGGTGACCTGGGCTCTCGGGCATGCCTGGCTCCACACCCTCAGCCCCCTGCTCCATGTTGCTGTCTTCCATCTGCAGGGGCTCTCGGCGGCCACTGGGGCCCGAACTCAGCATGGGAAGAGACTTTCTCCGAGTGTGTGTCATGGAGTACTTCCAACCTGCAGGACAGAAGGTGGGCAATGAGAGAAGCCCTCTCTGGCCTGCCCCTGCCTGCTTTCTCTCCCACTGCAGCCTACCCAGCCCCAGGTGCAGTGACCCTGGCCTCCAGTATGGGTTTTCCCAGGACTCCCCTTCCAGAGTGTGAAGATGCAGTGGAATCAGGCTACCAGCAGCTGTGCAAGGACTGGTTCCTCCTTTTTCCTTTTAGCCTAGGGTTATCTCTGAACTAAGCCCCTGAAAAGCCTAGGGAGCAATGCAGACCCCAGGGACGGGGGATAGGAGGAGCTGGTGGCAAAGCTCTTTGTTTTCTTTCCGTCCTTCTTTCACTAGATACTCATCACTGGATAGGAGGAGGCTCTGAAGATAGAGCCTCCCAAGATGGGGGCTTGGATGGTAGGAGTCCATCTATTCTTTATTATTTTTATTATTATTATTTGAGAGATGGAGTCTCGCTGGAGTGCAGTGGCGGGATCTCAGCTCACTGCAAGCTCTGCCTCCCAGGTGCATGCCATTCTCCTGCCTCAGCCTCCCAAGTAGCTGGAACTACAGGCGCCCGCCACCATGCCCGGCTAAATTTTTTTGTATTTTTAGTAGAGAGGGGGTTTCACCATGTTAGTCAGGATGGTCTCGATCTCCTGACCTCGTGATATGCCCGCCTCAGCCTCCCAAAGTGCTGGGATTACAGGTGTGAGCTGCTGTGCTTGGCCAGGGGTCCATCTATTCTTTCAAAAGTATAACCAAGGCATTAACAACCCCCTCCCCAAACACAGGGCTTCTGAGGTTGGCCACAGGAGGGTAAGAAGACAGACAGTGAAGAGCTGAGATGAGGAACCTGCCTGCAGGGCCATGAAGAGGGCAAAGTTCAGTCTCTGAGGACTCTTCCCCTGGCACATAAAGCAAGACCACCACAACCTGGGTCTGGCTGGAAAAGCTCTATCAAGGGTAAAGGCCTGGCTTTGAGAGGCCCATGGTGGAGAGGTCTCAGCTTTGAGGGGCCCATGGTGGAGAGGTCTCAGCTTTGAGGGGCCCATGGTGGAGAAGTTTCATTTGAACTTCGGTTCAAATTCCAGGCAAGAGCAGCCCAAAGGGGGCCAGTACCTAGAAAAAGGGTAACAGTATGGCCGGGATCAGCATATTCCTGGGGGTAGAGAAAACCCAGCGGTTGCACACTAGACCTGCCAAACCGCTTTAAACCCCTGCCGGCCACAAAGAGTTGGGAAAAGAAAGTATCAAAGAGAAGCACTAACACAGGAGACAAACGCGCTGCCTTGCTAGTTGTGCTCAGTTCTCCCTCTTTGTAGGCAGGCGCAGGATGCAAGGAGGTGGGGAAGCGTCTCAGGAAGCCCAAAGCCCCTGACAGGAAATGCATATGACCAGGCATCATCCCTTAACTTTGCTTGGCAAAATACTCCAACATACACCTGTGGCAGCCTGAGCCCCAGTTCTGAGTGAGAGGCCAGAGCTGGCTGTGCACTGGAAGCTGGCGTAGCCAAGGCAATGAAGAACTGCAGGGGGCGGTGGTCAGAGACTGCAGAGCTGTTCACTTCCTACCACTCAACCCAAAGCACAGGGGCTGGCAAGCAAGGTGCCAGACAAGTTCTGTCCCTTACCAGGCACCTCTGCAACCCATCCCCACCCAGCAGGCCCGGGCTTTTCAGCTTAATTTCCCCACTGCTATTGTTGTTCACACTCATTCTACAGAGGAACTGAGAGCAGTCCCTGCTGGGCCAGGATTTAACCCTGAAAGTCCCAAGCCTGAGGGCTCCCAGGCATTCCTGAATCTTCCCCTGTTAGCTCCCATGGCCTTGGGCCAGTGGGTGGGGTCACTGGACACCTCCACTCCAGAGACATGCTGCATTAGTTGAGAGAGTTCTCAGAAAACCAGGCTGAGGGTGGCGTGGGCAATCCTCACCCGAGAAAGGACACGGAAAACTGGAAAGGAGAGGCAGCATGCCAGGCTTTGCTCTGGCCACGTGCGGGGACTTGCCACTGCTCAGAGACCAGACCCCAGGCAAGACAGAGTCACAGAAGGCAAATCATTCATTCCTGAAGCACAGACGGAGAGCTCCTAAAAAATCCCAGGCATCTGCTAGGTTCCATAAGTCTCTTTCCTGCTTGTAATCAGGGTGACCACCCGTCCCTGTCTGCTCAGCAGGCTTATTGGCAATGCCGGGTGTGGTGGCTCATGCTCGTAATCCCCACACTTTGGGAGGTCCAGGCGGGTGGATCACGACGTCAGGAGATCAAGACCATCCTGGCTAATATGGTGAAACCCCGTCTCTACTAAAAATACAAAAAAAAAAAAAAAAAATTTAGTTGGGCATGGTGGCACGAGCCTGTAGACCCAGCTACTTGGGAGGCTGAGGTAGAAGAATCACTTGAACCCGCGAGGTGGAGGTTGCAGTGAGCCAAGATCGCACCACTGCACTTCAGCCTGGGCGACAGAGAGAGACTCTGTCTCAAAAAAAATAAAATAAAAAAAAAAGCATCCCATTGCTTATAACCCATAGGCCCTTCTCTCATATCCAGGCACCCCTGTGCTGGAGGTGGAAGAGCAAGCAATGAGAAGCAGCAGAAGCACATCAGTACTTCCTAGGAAGCCCAGGTCCAGCCCTCTCCAACTCCCAAGAGGCCTGGAGATGATGGATGAGTGAACAGACCATGCATCTGAGCAGGGGCCAAAGCCCCTCAACAGGCCCCAAGTTACCAGAGGGGCTGGGCCTAGGAATGGCTGGGAGGCAAGGTCGAGATCACCTGGGCTTGTGGTCTTTGAGGATAAGGACAAAGTACAAAGTGAGGAGAAGGCAGTTGGGAAAGACAGCACAGGGTGGTGCTGTCAGGCCTGACTAGTGGAAGCATTCTTAGCAGAGGGATGATTGGCCACCCCTGACCTCTAGTTTGCTGGGAGACTGGCTGCATGGGCAGATGGTCCTCGATCTCGGGATAGTTGTCCCCACTCAGTCCTCCACTCTCAACACACAGAGGTCCCAAGCAGAGAGCGGTGGGAAGGGAGTCAGTGCCTTGACTACACAGCTTCCACTTTCAGGAGTCTGAGCCCAGAACCTTTGAGAATCTGTTCCCTGTGGACCAATGTTGCTCTTTAACCTCTCATTCAGCTTTCCAGTCCCTCAGGGACATCCACTGCTCCCCTAGGGGGTAGGGTGCTGACGATCCCGGGAAGCCTCTGAATCACAGGGTGCGAGTCACATTTCCAAATCGAGCAGAACAGCCTCCTGCTAGCCTCCCTAAAATCTTCCAAATCCTCTATCACTCGCTAAAAACACCCAAAGCCATCAAAAGCACATCACAAAACAACTCCTAGCTTTCCTGTGGTGCAAAGTCCAACCACTCAGTATCCTAAGGAGAGGCTGGGGTCTCTGCTGCCTGCCTCTTGCTGCACTCCAATCTGGGGAAAGCATGTGTGAGTCATGCTTTGCAGACAGACAAAGAAGCAAGAAGCTTGGCTGCAACTTTTTCCCTGGGGTGGAGCTGGGTGGAGGGGCTACAAGCCTGCCAGGGCCCCTCCAACCCACAAGGGACGGCCCAGCAACAGGGCTGGTTGGGGAGAGGGGATCTCAGCAAAGTAGTAGGCTTGGTTCCCCTCTCCTAGCCCTGCCAATCCTCCTGCTGCCCCTCCCACTTATGTACTAGCTCACCCAGAAACTTTCAACCACTACTAGGGGACAAGGTACACTGGGGTTCTCTCAGCACTATCCCCTCCTCTCTGGGAAGCTCTGTCCTCCCAGACACGAGTGGTCCATGCCCCCTTGGGAAGGTCCCTAGGAGGGATTCCCAGGGCACTTTCTTGACACTAAAAGATGTCAAGAAAACTCTCACTGGAGAAAACCAGTTTGATGGTCCCCAGCTCTGATACAGCTGCCAGGAAGGATAGTGGTTGGCTGGTGGGCATACAGACCAAAGACCCAGAGAAGCACAGGTTGAATCCCAAATCCTCAGACATGTACTCTAAAGACAGCAAACAGGCCACCTTCACCTCAGGGGCATCAGGATTTCAAAATTGAGGGGGAGGTCAGGCCCAGTTAAAACTGTCACAGTAGGGTCTGGCAGTAGTCATCTCCACAGAAGCAGAAAGGGACAGATAGATGCCCTGCTCTGGCCCTCAGGCTGCAGCAGCACCATACACCAACCCTACCAGCACCAGCAGAGCACAACCAAGGTGCTTCGCGCTGGGCTGAAGGTTCAAGGGAGAGTCAGAGGCCCAGAGGAGCACGGGGTGCTGGCACTGCTTTGGGGAAACAAGGGTGGGGGCCTGGAAGGGCAGGTCACAGCCCAGATCACTCCCACAAGCAGGGGCTGCCCGGGGCAGGAAGTGGCCCTCAGTTGTGGTTGCTGCTTTCCCCTTACTTACCCAGCTCTGGGTTGCACCCCACACACCATCCTGAGGGTTTCAGGACTGCACTTTAAATTTTGCTTTTCAGGCTTCTTTGGTTTTTCTTTTTTGTTGTTGTCTGAGACAGGGTCTTGCTTTGTTGCTCAGGCTGGAGTGCAGTGGTGCAATCGTGGCTCATGCAGCCTTGAACTCCCAGACTCAAGTGATCTTTCCACCTCAGCCTCCCAAGTAACTGAGACTATAAGCGTGTCCCACCATGCCCAGGTAATTTGGTAGAGACAGGTTGCGGGGGGGAGGGGTGCAGAGGGCCTCACTATGTTGTCCAGGCTGGTCTCAAACTCCTGGGCTCAGGTAATCCTCCCACCTTGGCCTCCCACAGTGCTGCGATTACAGGCATGAGCCATCAGACCCAGCCCGGTTTATTTTTAATGAGAGGGAGGGAATCGTGGGAGTCTTAGATAAGGGCAGACCCAGGTCATCTGAGTGAGGGCTGCAAAGGACCCTGCCCCATTAGAAGTCACCTCCTTCCAATTACAGCTAAAACCACAACTGGAGCTGAGTTCAGCATTGTCCTCTTCTGCATTCTCTCTTGGAATAACCCCTCTCCGTCCGTGAAAGGAATAAAACACTTGTCATGAGCACTGAATTTCTTGAATCTTCTATCAGAGAAGAAAAGTGGAAAGGGCACAAAACCAGGCTCCTTTTCACTTAAATGTAGCTGCTGTTACTTTATGGAGAAACAGGTGAAGCTGCTGAAATTCTTAAGGTAAAGCCACATAAAGACACAACTGGTAGCTACTGAATCTCTTAAAGAGCTGGTAAGCCGGGTGTGGTAGCTCACACCTGTAATCCCAGCACTTTGTGAGGCCAAGGTGGGCGGATCACAAGGTCAGGAGATCAAGACCATCCTGGCTAACGCGGTGAAACCCCGTCTCTACTAAAGTACAAAAAATTAACCAGGTGTGGTTGTGGGCATCTGTAGTCCCAGCTACTCGGGAGGTTGAGGCAGGAGAATGGCATGAACCTGGGAGGCAGAGCTCACAGTGAGCCGAGATTGAGCCACTGTACTCCAGCCTGGGCGACAGAGCGAGACTCCGTCTCAAAAAAAAAAAAAAAAAAAAAAGAGCTGGTAAAGCAGAAAGAACCAAAGCATTGAGTCAGGCAGACCTGGATTTAAATGCTCTGTCCCTCCTGAGCAATGTATTTAACTTTTCCAAACTCCAGATCCCTCATCTAAGATGGATATACCAAAAAGAGTCTTCCTTAAGAGTGGTGGTAAGCAGAGGCAGTCAGGCCAACTTCCCCCATCCTTCCAACCCAACTGAGGAGGGCAGCTGGCCCTGGCTGGCCATTCCCCACTGCAGGAGCCTGGGACAGATTCCACCTACCCCAGTGAGAAATCTGAAAATCCAAGCTTGCACCTGAACTTTGCTCTGCCACTATTCCACTAAATACACCCTAAGCGCCCACCCCAAGGAAAGATAATGATGATGACACTCCTCCTTTTCCTTGCAGGGCCCAGTGTGGGGTGAATTGTGGGGGGTTCAGTTTACAACTCAGCAAGAGGGCTGGGGCAGAAACTATCCCAACAGACCCCGAACAGCAGCTCTGTGCCTCTGAGAAACACTCGACTCTACAGTGAAAGGCCAGGTTCCTCAGACGCTAACAGCAGGGCTAGACCCACAAGGTGAGGTCAGAGGGTGTGCGTCCTGCCTGTCTGTGCCACCAGAATGAGGCTTCAGTGCAGGCACCCATGCTGAGCAGAAGTCTCAGCTCCACGGCACAAAGCTGCAAGGAGCACTGTCCTCAAAGAGAGAGCAGGGGCCTCAGCCACTAGCCCTGCCTCCTCAGTGCCCATTCAGCCTCACTTGCTGTGGGCACTCAATTCATTCTGCAACCAGACTGGGAGCCTAAAAACACCTGGGCAGGAGGCATGAAGTACAGCTGAAAGGAACTGGCCTGATCCATCTGGACACAGGCTTGCTTTTAGACTGCCCTCGGGTCTGGTGGCAGGGGCTGAGGTCAAGAGAAACAAGAGTATACCTTTCAGATCTAGACGTTGCTATACAACACACAGATCCCTGAGTGAGGAGAGTGGGCAGAGAGCATTGTGTTTTAATCATACCAGTGTTCTGCCTTACGAACTTTAACCTGACAAATTAGAAGGTAATCACATGCAATAAAAAACTAGTCTTTAGACGCTTTCTTAAAAGGCACATGTCCCTACTTTAGGCAACATGCCTTCCCCCAGCTTCTTTCCAGTACACAACTCCTGTGTGCATAAGGTAGACCGGCACCCACAAGTGCTAGCCCAGCTAAGCCTGCCCCTCATTCTCAGGCACACAGCACCTCTTGTGACTTTTGCCCATTCAGCCAACATTTGCTGGCCCCCCACAGCAGAGGGGAGACCCATGTGGGGCTGGAAGCCACTTCATGCCAATGCTAATCCTACGTGGCCTTAGTCAACAGCTTGAACTCTGAGCCTTGGTTTCCTTGTCTACACAGCAAGGTTGTTGTGAGGATTAAGTTAAATAAGAATGCGTGTAAAGTGCCTAGCAGAGTTCCTGGAATACAGTAGGTTCTCAATACAAGCTCATTTGTTTTCTCTTTCCCCTACAAGCACCAGACTAAGTGCTGGAAAAAATGCAGAAGACTCAAGAGTTGGAGCATGGGCTGGTAGGAAGACAAGATAGTGTGACAAGGGCTATAATGGACTGCTCAGAGCTTGGCTGAGGGGTCCCCCCAAGGCAGCTTCTCAGTGGGTACATATGAGCCAAGCATTTAGACACTTACTGAGGGGCCTACTTTATGCCACGTGTACCGTGGGAACAAAAGCCCAGAAGGGAGTGGGCAGCACTCTGAGAAATTCATTTCATAAATACTTGGATGCAGGAAGGGGTGACAAACAAAAGCTAAAGTCTTTTTTTTTTTTTTTTTTTTTTTGAGACGGAGTTTCACTCTGTCACCCAGGCTGGAGTGCAGTGACGCGATCTCCACTCACTGCAAGCTCCGCCTCCCAGGTGCAAGCCATTCTCCTGCCTCAGCCTCCCATGTAGCTGGGACTACAGGCGCCCGCTACCGCGACCAGCTAATTTTTGTATTTTTAGTAGAGACGGGGTTTCACTGTGTTAGGCAGGATGGTCTCCATCTCCCGACCTCGTGATCCGCCCGTCTCGGCCTCCCAAAGTGCTGGGATTACAGGCGTGAGCCATGGCGCCCGGCCTGGAAAGCTGAAGTCTTGAAGCAGGAAACAAATGAAACTTTTCCCAAACTCACCCCTACTGGCTCCATGTAGGATGACTCCAGGCAGGGGTTGGGGGGCACCCCTTAACTCTGGGCTAAGGCTCCCTCAGACCCTCCCATCTGGATGCCACACTGCCCAGGATCAGCCAGAGGCAAACCTGCACCTGCAGCAAGATCCATTTGCTCTGAGCAGCTAACAATGTAGGAGGAATAAAATGGGAATAAAACAGGGGACAGGGCACCCCAAAGCACAGCAATGGGCCTCAGCAGAACCAGGGGACACCTTGTGCTACTGATGCACCATTCTTCAAAAAACACGAACAGCTCACCAACCTTCTCCAAGCACCTGCCCAGGAATGGCAAAGAACATGTATTGGTTCAACCACCAGGATAATCCACGGACCAACAACTTCGGTTTCTAAAATGGCTTGCCAAGACTACAGGTGCTAGCTCCAGTCCTGAACAGAAACTAGCCAGCCAGGCCAAGATGGAGCTCTGCCTCCAGCCTCCCCAGCAGAGCACTAACCTCCTGAAAGAACCCGCTGTGAGGAACAAGATCCAAGACCAGGCCTCCCCCACATTCCACTAGCAGGAGCAGAATCGCAAGGCAGATCCTATCAGAGTTACGGGCACCCTACCCAAATATCACTCACCTAACTAGTTAAGTGGCTAGTGCCACCTCCAATAGGATGCCAGCCCTATGGGGGCAGGTAGGCTCTGCCTTTCTTAACAGTAAATCCCACCCGCATGACTTAATGAGAGCTTAATAAGAAGAAATGAAGATCTGGCTGTCCACCTGCCCCACCCTGTGTAACACCTTTATCCTAGACTTAGAGTACCACTTGAGGCCCACGACAAGAACCCTCTGACCTCAGAACTCTCCTCCATCCCAGGAGTCCACTGTGCATCTTCAATTTAATCCACAGTGCAACAAGGTTACAATAGGAAATCTCTTGTATTTTCACAGCACAACCCTCCTTCATTACCATCCTTTTTCATTTTCTTCCTTTTTTTTTTTTTTTTTTTGAGACAGGGTCTTGCTGTCACCCAGGCTGTAGTAGTGCAGTGGCACAATTATAGCTCACTGTAGCCTCAAATCCCTGGGCTCAAATAATCCTCCTACCTCAGCCTCCCGAGTAGTTGGAATGACAGGCCCACACCACCATGCCTGGCTAATTTTTAAATTTATTTTTATTTTTGTAGAGACAAGGTCTCACTATGTTGCCCAGGCTGGTCTCAAAGTCCTAGCCTCAAGTGATCCTCCCACCTCAGCCTCCCAAAGTGCTGGGATTACAGGCATGAGCCACTATGCCTGGCCTTATCCTCTTTCTTCTCTCTCCCAAGTTGCCCAGCTACCTCAGGAAAGCATTCCACTGGCTGCCCCTAAACCATTAAGCAAGTGAATGTAGTACTACAGACACTTGTATCAAGACAAAGAATGTCACAGATGGGTGAAATCAGGAGCAAAGAACTAAAGTTAAAGTTAGCATTATCAGTCCCCAGACGCCCTAAGTGTGTAGGGTTGGGAATTTCTGATTCACTGCAGAGGTGTCTACTGTAAAAGGATGGTCAATGTTTGTCAAACACTCACTATGCTCCTGGGAAGGTCCTAAGCACACTACATTCACTATCTCATTTACCTTCACAACAGCCTTATGAGCTAGTTGTTACCATTTCATCCTAACAAGGAAAAAAAACAGTTACAAAGAGTTAAAAGGCCCGGTGCGGTGCTCACGCCTGTAATCCCACCACTTTGGGAGGCCGAGGCAGGTAGATCACCAATGCTGGGTGGGAGTGGTGGCTCACACCTGTAACCTATAATCCCAGTGCTGTGGGAGGCCAGAGTTAAGAGACCAGCCTGGGCAATACAGCGAGACCCTATCTCTACAAAAATAAAAAATTAGTCGGGCACGGTGGTGCGTGCCTGTAGTTCCAGTTACTTAGGAGTCTGAGGTGGGAGGACTGCTTGAGCCTGGTAGGTGGAGGCTGTAGTGAACCATGATCATGCCACTGCAATCCGGACTGGGTGACAAAGCTGGTTCTTAAAAAAAACAAAAAAAAATGTTGCTAAAATCCTTCCAGGATTGAGGTGAGCCATCCCGGTGTCTACACCAAGGTCCACACTTCCTGCACTGCGACATGCTGCCTCTACTTAGGGCATCGCAGGACAGCTGCTGGATCACAGACCAAGATGCAAGATAACTTGCACATTCAGTTTTATTTTTCTGTGCTTTAATTATTGGCATTACCACACATTATTAGTTTTCCTACCACAGAGGAACCGAACATGTACTTCAATTAAATGGCATCTATGGGCTACAACATAACTATAATTTAAAAAAATTTTTTTTGAAAGAAACTTTTTTTTTTCTGAGATGGAGTCTTGCTCTGTCATCCAGGCTGGAGTGCAGAGGCACAATCTTAGCTCACTGCAACTTCCACCTCCTGGGTTCAAGCGATTCTCCTGCCTCAGCCTCCTGAGTAGCTGGGACTACAGGCACACACCACCATGCCCATCTAATTTTTGTATTTTTAGTAGAGACGGGCTTCACCATGTTGGCCAGGATGGTCTCAATCTCCTGACCTCGTGATCCACCTGTCCTGGCCTCCCAAAGTGCTGGGATTACAGGCGTGAGTCACTGCGCCCAGCCGAAACAAACATTTCATATCCTAGAAAAAGGTGAGATGCTAAGAAGTCAAGTCAGGGCTAAATAAATAAATGAATAAATGAGAGAGCTTCAAAGATACATTGTCCTGATTTTACAATAAATCCAGAAAAGGGTAACCCCCAACCAGGCATCTATCCGTATCTCTTGACTCAGGTGAAATTCCCTTCCTCCAGTCCAGACCGCAATGAAGACTAAAAACTGGTCATCACGCTCTAAACTGTCATCTTAACATGCCAAGACATATTAACTGCCCCTTGTTTACCTCTCTCTGGGCCAAATAAATTCAAGTCCTTTCAATTTCTCTGGAGATCATCTCTCAGTTATTCAATCATCTCTCAGTTATTCAATCCTTTTTATTTTTATTTTTATTTATTTATTTATTTGGAGACAGAGTCTTGCACTGGCACGATCTGGAACCTCTGCCCTCTGGGTTCAAGCAATTCTCCTGCCTCAGCCTCCTGAGCAGCTGGGATTATAGGCGT
>NC_045439.1:147773473-147809911 GCF_002776525.5 Piliocolobus tephrosceles
AGTAGAGACGGGGTTTCACCATATTAGCCAGGATGGTCTCGATCTCCTGACCTCGTGATCCACCCATCTCGGCCTCCCAAAGTGCTGGGATTACAGGCTTGAGCCACTGCGCCCGGCCCATTTTTGTATTTTTAATAGAGACGCGGTTTCAGCATGTTGGCCAGGCTGGTCTTGAACTCTTGACCTCAAGTGATCCACCCGCCTCAGCCTCCCAAAGTGCTGGCATTACAGGCGTGAGCCACTGCACCTGGCCTCAATCATTTTTATAATTCTTTTTTATATTCTAGCCGATGTGGAAACCCCTCCAGGCACAAAGCAGGAGACACCCCTCGCTACTGAGGAAGGCCCTGCTGGCCCTGACTATGGTGGAAACGTGAATTCACCCCTCCTTCTGGCATACTTGTCAGGATCTCCTGGCATCAAGCGGCACCCTAATAATACCTTTCCCACGATTTCTACATAGGTCCTCTAAAAAACAGTAATTGACCTCTAAACCCCCTGGCCACATGAGAATGTGATTCACAATTATTCCTAAACATTGTGGACAGGGAACCAGAGTTGGAGAAGGGTCTGTGTGGGCTACCCCTCTCCACTGCACGCAGGAAGCTGAAAAAGCTCCACCGATGGAGGTAGGAGTCCCTAAAAGGCATTGGAGATGGAACAAAAGCAGGAGCCATCAGCATCACTCCAGGTGAGATCCCTGGGGTCAAGAGAACGGCAGAAAGACAGGTTCCATTCTCCTTACCCAAGGACAGGAGGTCAAAGCACCTCTTTTCCCCAAACCCACTGGAAAAGGAACACATGGCAAGCAAAAATATTGAGACCTAAGTTCCTGCCTGACATTGATAATACTGACTAAGAAAAGTCACTTGCTTTTTTCATTCAGTTAACTTGGTCATAGTGCTTGGAAGCTCTCAATTCAAATTGGCGAGGCTGAGAGACACACCCATTTTTTTCTCCTGGTGGACTGGGCCTGCAGAGGATCTTAAAGACAATGTTCTTTTTTTGTGTGGGGGGAACACTGAGTCAAGTGAATAACCATTCTTGCAGGCGTTTCTCACTGGGAAAAATGAAATCTGATGGTCCCACTCCCACCCACAGAAACACAATACCAAGTCCTGGAGGTGACTGTACTCCAGGGCCTGCTGACAAAGTCACCTGGGGCAGGACACCAACACCCCTGTTGGAACCCCAGGGCTGGGCCGGTGCTCAGTGGAAGTGAGGGTGCTTATCAGGCTGTGTGGCCCTGAGCAGACCATCTGCAGCCTCACTGCTGCTGGTACTCTTCCTCCTCCTCCTTTTTAGCCATTTTACTGCTCATTAGTGGCAGTACCAGGAGGTGGGCAAGGGAACATAAAGGAGCTGAAATTCAAACCAGCCCATTTCACACCAGTTAGGTGCCTCCCATAAAACCGGGCAAGATTTCATCATCCAAGACCTCCCTGTCCTCCGTCCGGCGGAGGTCTAAGTAGCATGATGTGTCAGGAGATACACAATCTCCGGACCCCAGGATGAGGAGCCTCTACCTCTAATTATCATGAGCTCTTGACTACACATGGCATTTTCTGTCACTTCAGGGTTAACAGGCATTTCCAGCCATGAGCTGGCCCATCAAGTCAAGGCCAGGAAACCTGCAGAGCGGGAGTGCTAGGGCTGCCCTCAGAACCAAAGCACACTTTCCTTGTCCCTCCAAAGTCCCCAGCACAATGGCAAGTTCACAAAGGAAGTGAGCCTTGCCAGACTGTGCTAGCAAATTCCCATAAATACTTGGGTCGGGGTAGTACTGCTTATGTAAAATGCTTCCCCATTGAGAGATGCTGCTTTATTTACATTCTTCACAACCCATTCATAAAAAGGAGGCCCTTTAATGTCGGGGCTGTTCGTATAATGCTCCATAAAGTCGGCAGCTTCGCCTGGCAGCCTTAGTTCAACACAGGCTACTTCTCAACTCCAGAGACTTTTTTTCCTTAAGGTTTTTTTTCTCCTTAATGACTCACCTTGCGACAGGGTGCTGAGGCCAGATGTTGCCGGAGCAAGGCCAAGAGGAATAAGAACAGATAAAATGAAAACACACAAGTCTTCCTGGATGCTGGAACAGAGAGATGAGGAGGAATGAAAATAATTTTGAAAATTCCCCATAGAACTCCAATTTGAAGCATGTATGCTAGGAGGCTGAATTCCTTCCAGGTTTACTCAAACTTCCCTGCTGGATGTGAAATGTCCCCCAACTTATACCTCTAACCAGACAAGGTGTGAAAGGGTTTTTTGTTTTGTTTTGTTTTTTTGTTTTAACCCAAAAGGAGCTCTCTCTGGTTTTTAATTTGCACTGGGGATGAATAAATAAACAGAAATTTTCTCTGTTTCTTGATAGAAGTGTTCCAGGGGCTGCTGGCTCCAGAAGGGGCACAATTTGCTTAGAGTGAAGAAACTCAGGCAATCCCCAGAAAGAGAGGAAGGACTGTGTTCTAGGACACACAGCAAACACAGCTGAGGAGCTGAGAGCCCAGGAGATGCATTCTGAGGTGGCTTTTCTCCTGCTACAGTAGAAGGAGAGAGAAGTAGTAGGGATTTTTTTTTTTTAATTGACGGGGAGCGGTCTGCATTACCATGGCAACTGTGAGGGGTGGCCTTCCCGCGTAGAAGGGAAATGCTGGTCCATTAATCATCAAACTGGGGCACAAAAGAGAGGTTTGGGGGAAAGGGGATGGATGCAGAATATATTTTTTCACTATCTAGCCTCTAACCAGTCACCAGTCCTCTTTCCCGTTTCCCTCATGGTCCAGGGTTGATGGTGAACAAAAACAAGCCTGAGGGAGCAGGGATCGCAGCTTTGCTTTATGAGGGGTCCAATGTGGGGCTGATCACGCCTCTTATGTTGGTGATGCCCCCATAAACACCTCTTCCAAACCAGCCCCAAAAGTCCCATCTATGGGCCAGACCCAGGAGTATTTGTCTTTTCTGTGCTCAGAATCGTGTTTTCTCCCTCATTTGCACCCGGTTTGAGAAGAGATAAAACATATGGATTCATTTAGCATGAACAAGGAAAACTGCATAAGAGCAGCAAAGCTGGGTAAAAAGAATGGTGGTCCGGTGAGGTAGGAGGAAAACAGGATTACAGCCCTTTTCCAATGTCTATATGGTATCACATAAGCAATCCATAGGACTCTTCACCAGCAGAAATATCAGAAACAGCAGTTAAATTTCCCATTTACAGCACCTCAAACATGCCCTATCCATATGCCTTTGAGAGAAAGGGCTGGAAACCTCCAAGGACTCCAATATGAGCATTTCTGGAGAAGCTGAAAGGAAGGTCTCCTCCTTGTTCCTGCCTAACTCAGCAACAAACCACATTTATTCACTCAACAAAAATGATGTGCACAGCACTGTACAAAAAAATACCAGAATATTCACTCACTCTCACACACACACACAAACACACAGGTTTAACACTCATATTGTTCCTGCCCTTAAGAAACTTCTCCATCCTGGCTAACACGGTGAAACCCCGTCTCTACTAAAAAAAACTACAAAAAACTAGCCGGGCGAGGTGGTGGCGCCTGTAGTCCCAGCTACCCGGGAGGCTGAGGCAGAAGAATGGCGTGAACCCGGGAGGCGGAGCTTGCAGTGAGCTGAGCACTCCAGCCTGGGTGACAGAGTGAGACTCCGTCTCAAAAAAAAAAAAAAAAAAGAAAAGAAACTTCCAACCTACAAAACTACTCAAGAGGATACCATGTTAGAAAATCCAGAGTCGTGAGCTCTCAGGCGCAAATGACTGTGTTGGCCTGGAGTGGCCTAAGCAACAACCAGACTAAGTACAAGTGGGATTCAAGTGGAAGTAAAGGAAGGGGAGTGGCAGGAGTGAAGATGCAGGAAGAAAAAATGTCCTTGGTATGTGGAAGAGCTGAAGGGGACACGGTCTAGGGTCAGACTGCAGGGAACGGGGAGCCATTGCAAGTTTGTGAGAAGGAGAGTGACACGGGGAAGAGGTGTTTTAGGAAGAATGACCTGGTAGCTGCATACAGACTGGATCAGAAGGGCCAAAGGAATCAAGAGGGAAAGGGAGGTTATAACAACAACACAGGCCTGACATGGGGACAGGAGGGCAACAGAAAGGAAGAAAGAGAGGGAGATATCAAAAAGAACCTAATCACTGGCTAAACTCTCTGGAGCAAACCCTCCTTAACCCCAGATCTGACAGGCATGAGTTTCCTGCCAGGTAAGAGCCCCACCAAAGAGGGAAATGCTACTTGGGCAACTCCCCTTCATATTCCAGTGGCCAGACCAGGTCATCCCCTTCTGACTGCCACTAAAAGAAATCACATACCGTGTAGCCTCACAGGAGGCACAAAGGCCTTGAGATTCATCATCACTGTCTGGATTTTAGACACACAAATTATCTCAGAACAAACTTTAGCCTCCTGAGTGAGGTAATACCTCCCTTTCCCATATGCCTCAGCTCCATCCAGGATGGGGTCTAGATCATTCTCGGGAGGTCCATGGGTGGTAGCCATCAATAAACTCCCATGCCCATGCTACCCCTCTGACAAGACAGACAAGCAGCTTTCCCAGGTTGGGAGTACAGCCAACCACAGTTGAGAGCGGCGTCCAAACAGTCCTACCTGAGGTGGGACTCGAACTCAGATTCTCAGCAAAATCCACATTCTAAAACAGCCTGAGTTTCCCTGTCCTTAGGATCCCAACTCTTCTTTTGGGTGTGGGATTCACACGGGAGACATGGGAGCTCTGAATGAGTTTTTACAAGGTAAACAACATCCAGCTCACAGCTGGTCACTGGTGGAGTTGGAGGCACTCACAGCTTAAGCCAGTGGTTCCTAAGCGTCCTCCAAGCTGGCCAAGGACAGTGGTGTCCCTCCAAGACATGTGGTCCCTTTGGGCCCTTTTTCTCCTTTTTTTGAGGAAGACAGCGAGGTGAAGAGCGTAGGGAGGAAAGTCTCAGGTGGCACAAAGTAAAAGGACTGGAAACCTTTTTATTTCATTATTAAATTCCTGCCTGGATTTATAAACTCAGCTTCTCATTTCTCTAAGTGGGTACCTTCGTGCCTAAGGAAAAGTGCTGGAGGCAGCTGTGGAGGGCTGGCGGGAGCCCACTGAGGGGGTGTCTCCTGTCCGAATCCAATTAGTCTTCTGCACTTCTAACACTGTCGACAATGGGCGACCAGGAGACGTCCCAGGTGGGGTTAGACTTCTGCCTGTAGGCAGACTCTGCCTGCTGAAAAACCCCTCATTCTTGACAGGCTGTAGAACGGCTCACCGGGTCTGTCGCCTCGGTGAGTAGCAACCCGGTCGCCACCAGTCAGGACACATCAAGAGCATACACCCCCACCCGTGCCCCTCGGCCCCCGGTGAGTAGACCCCACTTCCCAGAGCCTCAAGGCCAACAGCGAGCGGCTAGAGCGGCGAGCCAGCGCCGCAGCTCCTCCCGGCGGGCGCCCCGGCCCCCGCAGTCCCCGGGGCAGAGTCCGGCCCCGTCGCCCGCCCCTCGGAGTGGGTGCCTCGGACCCGCTCCCCTCCCCGACGCCACCACCTGCGCCCGCTCCGGCGCCGCCTTTGTCCAGCGCTTCACCGCCGAGCGAGCCCCTCGGGCCCGACCTGACCCGGCCCCCAGCCCGGGAAGAGAGGCGGCGGAGCGAGCAGGGCAAGACCAGGCCGGGCCGCGAGCACGGGGTCCCGCTGTCACTTGGAGGCGGTCTGACAACTTCGATTTCCCCCGCCCCACCTCGGACTCGGCCGCCGCCCCGCAAGGTCCCCGCAGGGCCTCCCGCGGCCCACACTCGCTTTTCGAACCGGTCCCCTTCCGTCTTCGGCGCCTCCCTTCCTCTCAGCCCGATAGAGTCGGGTCTATACTACACCCCCCCGCGCCGCCCCCGGCCCGGCGCGGCCCTCATCCCCCGCCCCCCATCCAGCAATAACCGGTCAGGTCCCAGCGCGGGAGGGCGCCCCCCACCCTGAGCGTGCGATCCCGCGGCGCCGCCCCCGGCCGCGGCCCCTTGCCTCGGGGACCGCGATGGGGGAGGGGGCGCGGCGGGGGCCTCGCCGCCCGCGCACTCGGAGGCGAGCCGGCTCTGGGGCTGCGAGGAAAGACCGGCGTCCTCCCGCCCTCCGCAGCTCGGGACGCCCGCGCCGCCGCCGCCCGGCCGAGCTGCCACCCTGCGGCCGCCACCCACCCCGCCCCCGGCCTGCAAGGCAGGCTGCCCCCGGGGGCTGTCACCTCGAGGCGCACCGCGTTCCCCGATGGCGGGACCGTAGTGCCGGACCCAGGGGAGGGAGGTGGCGCGAGCTGGCGGGCGGCCGCACCTGCTTCGCGTCGTCCGTCCGTCCGTCCCTTCCCGGGCTGGCGGGGGCGGTGGCGCGGCGCGCTCGGTGGGGCGCGCTGACGGGCGGCCGGTCCTCTCCCCCTTCGCTCCTCTGCCTACCTCGCTAGCTCCCTCCCTCCAGCTCGCCCCTTCCCCCTCCTCGACCCCGGCCCCTGACTCACCAGAACGGGCGGCGCGGACGGCGCGGCTCTGGGCGCCCGCAGGCCCCGGCCGGGCTGGAATCCGGCGGCTGGAACCCCCCGGGGGCGCTCAATTCCCGGGCTCCACGCTGCTGCGTCAGCGCCTCCTCCTGGGGGCCGGGGCCGGGCGGGCGGAGCGGGGACCGCGGCCGGGCGGGGCCGTCGGGGGGGGGCGGGCGCGCCTGGCCGGGGCGGGCGGACGGCGGAGGCCGGACGGGCGGGGCAGGCAGCCGGACGGGCGGGCGGCGGGGGCCGGGCTCCGGGATCCGCTACGCCGCTCGCGGTTCCCCCACAAACTCCCCGAGAGCTGAGCCTCCGCCGCCCTCCTTCCTGCTTCCTCGTCCCCAGCCAATCAGCAGCGCGCCCCTCGGCCAGCTCCGCCAATCAGCCGCCCCGCCCTGCGCTGGCTCCGCCAGCCAATCCGGCCCTCGGCTCCCCCTCCCGGTCTCCGACCAATCAGAACCGTGGGTCGGTCGTCCCAACGCAGGGGGCAGCACGAGGCGGCCGGGGGAGGCGGTGCGGGGAGTGGTGGGGCCTGGGGGGAGGGGTGCGGTGCCAAGGGTGGTGGCAAGGGGTGATTTTCTTTGCCGGCTTCTTGAATTTTTCTCTTAGTCTTCAGAACCTGAGCCCGTATCCCACGGTGACTCGACCCCAATCCCCCAGCTGCTAGCCCCCCGGAAAAATATCTACCTCCGCCCTGGCCATCACCCCTCCACATCGCCTTTCCCCCACATCCTCCCCAGCACGCGCGGGAGAAAACTGTGGGCCGAGGAACACCCCACCCTCTCCGGAGGCTGCTGCCCCCAGGGCAAAGCTTCGGGAAGACCAGCCGAAAATGAAGCGAGAACAACCCCCCTTTCCTGCAGAAAGGGCCCCAGACTCCTGCAAAAGGGCCCCGACTGCTGAGAAGCCCCTCCCGCCCTTGCCTCATCTTTCCGACTTCCCTGCCTGCCACGTCTCCTTTCCTTTCCAGCAAGGTCGGTCCTGGCTCGGTAACCCCTCACCCGCATCTCTTTTTCCTCTTTCTGCCCTTCACCTACCGCCCCCAACCCCAGCTTCTAATTCACCCTCTTCAGAAGCAGAGTGTGGAGCCCTCATCCATTTCCAGCTGACAGCAGAGCCTGGTCTGTGAGTCCTTGACACCCACACACCCTCTTCCACCACCGCGGGGAACATCAGAGCTCTCCGGGGGAGGGAGAAAGGGGCGGGCAGCTTGACAGGAGCGGCTGGACTCCCTCCCTCGCGTCCCCAAGCTATGGGAGAACCAAGTGTAGACACTTACCTGGCTTCCCCCTAGTCACCGAATGCTGTGGCTCCGTCTCTCACCCCCACAGACGTGCCTTCCCAAGCCCGAGCACGCTCGCGGGGTCAGTGGGGTGGGTGGGCACAGCGGGCTGAGGTCACAGAGAGAGATGGGAAGTCCCTGTTAGGTGCAGGAAGGAGCTGTGTCTTGGGCACCTGGTGGTGCCAGAGCCCGCCTAGGACTTCACTTCACTAAGCCCGGGATATGCACACAGTAGGTTCTTGAGAAATGCTGAGTTCACCCCTGAACAAAGCCTCATTCCCAATTCAGGCGGGGGAGGGGAGCTTTAGGAGGTAAAAGGAGCAGCGGCAGAAAGGGTAGTGTCAAGTCACCAGAGCGCTGGAGCAGCCCAGGGAGGGGCTGGGCCCCAGGAACGCCTTGGGCAGAGAGAGGCACCCGGAGTGCTGAGGCTGCCCAGGCAAGCAAGGAAAACCCAGCCTTGGAGTGTGGCCCAGGGGCTTCGGAGGGGCTCCTCCTGCACCACACACAGCGCCCAGCCTTTCCTAGACCTTGGGACTCCAGCGCTCACCCAGGCAGCCTTTTAAGACAATCAGGGCTGCTAGCCAATATGGCTGGGAAACAACCTCCCCCAGAAGCAGTTCCCCATCTGCCTCCAGAGCTGTCCAGGGGGCCCAGACTGTCTTAGCTATTTGGGGGGACACATTTAAAGGAGGGAAAGTGTGTGAATGGAAGCTAAAAGCTAACACTGTGGCACGGAAATGTCTCGAAGGGCCAGGTTCTCCCACTGCCACTTCTCCCACCTCCCACCGTTGGGGAAAGCAAAACCCCCGAGCTGTAAAAGTAGGACACTGAAAGATTTCTCCCCTTCCTGGATAGGACAGAGGTTCCTGGCAGCGGCCCCCCAACACACAGCAGGCCAGCCCTACTCCCCGCCTCACAGAATTCCCCCTCTCCCTGTCCCAGTCTGTCTCATGGGCAAGTTAACCCCATGGTGGCCCCCACTCGTCAGCGATTGGTGGTGGAGGGTACAGCAGTGGTGGCGGAGGGTACAGCAGTAGTGACCACGGGAGCAGAGCCATGCTACAGGCCAAGACAGAAGAGAGGCCAGGCTCCTGTCTGCAGCCCAGGCGGCATTGACCTTGGCAGCCACTTCAGGCCTGATAATGGGCAGGGATGGATGCTGGGAGGGTCAGAAGAGGAACGTACCTGGTGGCAGGGAAGGAGACCCAAGTGGCAGGAAGCCCACGCTCAGCTGAGGAAATGATAGCAGATGAGGTGGCAGGACTGGGTGTCTTCCTGGTGTTGGCATCAGGGGGCCCTGGGATGAGCAGGGGAGAGTTGTCTTATCTGGGGTCTCGGTGGGAGGGAAAGGAAGGAATACCGACTGGAGAGGAGGCAGAGTAGTCATGACAGCCCAGCCTACAAGTGCCTGCCTGGCCGCTGGATGAGTTCTCTCCTCAGAGCCTCCCGTGTGGGTGACTGTGTCTGCTGCCCCAGGAGGCTCTGACTGAGTGGGCTATGGTGCGGGGACACAGGCTGGCTAAAAGCACTACGTGTTCCTCCTGTGCCAGCTCACTGAGCCACCTCTGTCCCCCCTTCCTCCCTATTGCTTGTTAAAGCAAGCCAGCAAAGAAGAGGCAGGGGCTACACCCTGTTCCCCAAAGGGATCTTTTGACCTCTTCTAGCCTCCTTCACTCAACTTTCAGGGACCTCTGCAACTGGGCCTCCTTCTTTCCCAGTCCAAAGCTCTTCCACAACTGGAAAGGGCTCCACTTCTTCCTCCTTCCTTCGGTCCTGTAACCTTTCCTGAGGGAATGCTGCCCCCACCCCACTTCACTGGGCAGCTGTGCGAGCCTGGGGCCCATCACCTTTCCTCTCCCTGGTATGTTTGGCAGCCCAGAGGTCCCCCACTGAAAAAAGGGTTTGGCACTTGGTCTAGAAAGAGGAATGGGTCCATCAGGTCTCTGGAGTCTTCCCCCAGCTGCTGCCAGGCAGGGGCTGTCTCTCCCCAGGCACCTCCAGACCCATAGGGAAGGGTTAACTGCCTCAGAGGGAGATGCCGGAGAGGAAAACATCCAGGGCCAGAGAGAACACACGGCACACCCCTCCCCCACCACACACAACCAGACTGACAGCCAGGACAGACTGGCTGCTCCGTCATCTCCAGCCCCGCCCCAGCACTTCCCCGCCACTGCCCGCTGCAGTCCCCCAAGACCACCTGGCCTGAGATCCAAGCACCTGGCACCAGGCAGGGCACTCCAGTGGCAGTGACCACTTTCTCCTCCCTGCACCCCTGCCCGGGTCCCATCTTCTTTCCTGGAAGTGGGGCAGTCCCCATCCCAACCCCCAGAGCACCTGAAGTCTAGGTCCCCGCAATACTTACTGAGCCACCTGGCTCCTCAGCCCCACTGGACGAACTGAAGAGCACAGCTCTTCTCGGGAGGGACACCAAGGCAACAAATAAATGCGGCAGCAGCACTTGCCCCTTCCCCCATCATAGGAAGCCCCCGGGGGGTGAGGGAATAAAGAAAGCTGGACTTTTATAGTCCTTTTGCTGTGACCCACTCCCTCTTAAAGGGATTGGAACACCCCTCCTTAAAGGGATCTCCAGAAATTATTTGCCCCCAGGCAGATCCTAGTGCACAAGTCTGGTCTTCACCTGCGGGGGCCCTCCCTAGGGATAGGGAGGTAGAAGTGCTACTCCTGACTCTTGAGCTGGAGGGGCAAGGTACCCTCCTACCACCAAGGAGCCAGCTGTTGAGCGCCCAGTGAGGAAGACCTCACCCTCTCCTAAACGCACCTATGGGGAGGTCCCGGTGAGGTAGGGACTGTGTGGGACTCAGTCTCCGCACAAGAAGGAACAAGGGGGCTGCATGCGCTCAGACTTTGGGGGAACACATGTCCATGGCGCTGTGTCCAAAACCCCCATCTGCCCAGCGCTAGCCTCCAGATTGCCGGCCAGGGGACGTCTTTGCAGTCTGCCTCCCCCCGTAAAAGCTGTTTCTGCATTCTCCTTCCCGCCCTCTGAATCCCGTCTCCTACCCTCTTTGGGGCCCCATGCCTTTCTCTTGGGGTGCATTCTCTGCCCTTCACCCCAGTAGCCTCCTCCGCAGCCCCAACAACTGCGGACTGCACCCTATTTCAGGCTCTCTCCAGACCTAATCGGAGTGTCCCCGGGGTCCTTCTCACCCCGCCCACACCCCCGACTACCGTCAAGGGGTGGGGGATGGGCACCCTCCCGGCTCCCGGGAGCCCCGCAGAGTCGCATCTTAGCCCTTGGGCTCACTCGGTCCCCAGTCTCACCCTGCCTCTGGGACTGCAGAGTTCAAGGAGGGGGTGGGTGTAAGTGGGGAGGAGGTGTCCGAGGGCACTCCAGCCTGAGAGAGGGACAGAGTCGGAAGTGGGCACTCACTGAAGCCACCCCCCTCGCCCCTCCTCCCTTCGCTGGGGGAGGGTCGACGCTGCCGGGGGAGAGGTTCCCCGGCGCTCTGGAGCCCCCCCCCCGCCCCCCACCCCTACCACTCCCTGGAGGAAAGGCTCCCCCAAGAGCTGGAGCTCCAAGCCCTCCCCCCGGCAGCTGCGGCAGCCTCCGGCTGAGGTCAGGCTCCACCTCCTTTCTCCAGAGGGAGAGCGCGGAGGGTTGTTTGTTGTTGGGGTGTGAGAGAGAGAAGGTTCGAGATCACCTGGCCCGGTGGACACGGCTCCGGAGCGGGAGCGGGAGCGGGAGCGGGAGCTGGGCCGGGTGGGCTGGCTTGGGCAGGAGCCCGCCACAAGGGTGAAGGACTCCCCTCGCCCACCCCCAGCCCTGGCTCCGAGCCCGCGGCCCGGCCGCCCCCTCGCCGCACCCCCGCCGGGCTCTCCGGCCCGCATCGGGTGCCAGGACGCCCCAGGCAGAGGGCCTGCCTTAGGGTTACCACGGGGAGCCAGGCTTTCCTGCTCTCCAGGATCCTGCAGTCGGAGGCTGGGATGGGCAGGGGCTGGAGAGACAAGTAGACAGAAAACAGAGTGATAACTTTATGACAGCAACACGTAATGGCTGCTGAGGAGGAAGGAGGGCTGCCAGGGTCTGCCCCTGGCGAGGTGGCGAGGGGCTGGGTTGAGGTGCAGGGACGTTCCGAGAAGGGGCTAAGCCGAGAGCGGAGCCTGAAGGAGCAGGCGCTCTTCGGGCAGGCTGCCATAGGTGGGGGAAAGATGAGGACACCCCAAGCGCGAGTACCAATTGCAGCAAAGGTGCAGAGCTGTGGTATAGGGGTATAGGCAGCAGGTGAGGCCGGAGAGGTGGGTAGGGCCACCTAAGCTTTGTAAACCCTGCCAAGGAGCTCTGTCCCAAAGACGTTGGAGAACATAGAAGGATTTTGAGGAAAGGAAGCTTCTGGTCTGAGATCTGAGAGGCGAGTTGGGAGAGCAGCACGCGGGGTGTGAGTTCAGGCAGGAGGATCTTGCATCTCAGTTCCCTCGCAGTGCTCACCTGTTCCAGGGACTTCTGACCTTGGGTCTCGCCCTCCCTCCCAGGTGGGTGTTGGGTGGAAAGGGCCTGCCTTGGAGGAAAGAGAGCCCTCTTTTAGCGCTGCCCCCAACCCCAGCCGCTCCTGCCTGCCGCCCACCAGGAGCTCTACCATCTCTGTCCCCGGGGAAGAAATGGAGAGACCCCCATGCTCCATCTCCTCCCTCAACCTCTAAGATAGGCAGCCCTCCCAGAATCCATGTCATTTCCAGAGCAGTAACAAGAAAAACATGGGGACGAGCTTCGCTTCGCCCTCCAGGTGCTTTTTCCCCACCCTACTGGAGACAAACTGGTGGTGGACATTTCTCATAAAAACCATACAGGAACAGGGGCAAATGACATCCTATATTGGTTTCTCATTCTCACCCCAATCTCAATAGGTATATGCAATTACTATCACCATTTCACAAATTAGGAAATTGAGGCTTAGAGCCATTAATGCCTGGCCTGAACCACACAGGCAGGGCTTATACCCCAGCCGAAATTGTAACACTTGCCCAAGCCTCCGACACTGACTTCTGCAAGCTTGGAGAGGCTGACCCCACTGGACTTCTGAGGCCAGGGATGGCCAGTTTCAATAGGAAGGGGTGTGGGGGTGTCAGTGAAGCCTCATGCTATAGCCCTGCCCTTTCCTGTGAGCCTTTTCCCATGACACCTGGAAGCAGATTCCCTGGGGCTTTTCTTTGGGGTCTCCAGCATAGGTTGTGTCCATTCATATTTGTTTAGGGATCTCCCAGACTCCTCCAGAATCCTCATTCTCAGAGTCCAAGCCTGACTTCCTGGAAAGGTCTCCCGAAGCTCAGGTGAAACTCTCCTGAAGCTCAAGCCCACCTTGCTCTCTGCTGCCCTGAACTCCACGGACTCCAAGCTGTCTCCTCCTCACACATTCCTGACCATCTGCTGCTTTGCCTGTAAATCTTTATTTATAAGATTATAAACCCCTGGAGGGCAGGCCTATGGCTTTGACATCCTCTTTATGGCTTCCTGTGTCTAGCACAGTCCTGGCCCCAAGGAAGGATGGCATTCTAAGTCTCTCATAAGCTGGCCCCAGGACACACAGCCCTCTACCTCTCTCCCCTTTCACAGGCACACTTAGGGCTCCCAAACTAGTAGCCTTTGAGCAAAAGTAAGCAGGCAGACAAGTTCTATTTAACTGTCTATGGGACTTTCAAAAAAGATTAAAATTAGGGGCCAATGCTGGAATTTTTGGAGATTTAAAATAAAAATGCAGGATTACAGTTTCTCTTGAAAAAAATCAGAAGATTTGCTACCCTTGGCGCACATTTTCACTTGCAACAATAGGTTGGTACTAAGTAGCAAATGCAGTCTTTATGGGGTTAGGCATGCTCCAGTTTGCCATGCTCCCGCTTTGCCCATGTGGGACATTGACGGGACCTGAACCCTGAAGGTTTTCAGGTGTGTGATCCTTGCCCTGCATTGTGGCCACAGAGACATGGATGGGTATCGTGATGCAGGCCTTTGCAGTGTCTACTTCCCTTGAACCTACTCAGAGAGCCCTGTTGCATTCTCATGCCAATCTCTAGTAGTACCTTCATTAATGCCCCAGGAGCAGATGTTTACTGAGCACACTCCAAGATCCATGGACCCAGGCTGGAGACGAAAAGGGAAATTAAACATAGTCCAGAGTTTGTGGGCTCTTCTAGGTGACTCCTGAGAACATGGGATGATACCTGGCAAATAGTAGTTGCCTAATAATGCTTGGTGAACTGAATAGTAAACAATTGATAAATAGAAACTGAATGGATAAATACACGGAGAGGGGAGAATCATTCCAAGAAACATGACATTGCTGTGATGATCTAGGTTTGGGTTGCTTGGGACCTCAGCTTCTAGGGTCGCCTCCTTCACTGTTACCAGAACGCTCGTCTGCTCAGATATCAACTTGGAGTATGACTTCTCCCCTGAGGAACTCCCAGCGCTGCGGACTAGAAGTCCAGGGGTGCATCCACTATGGTTGGTTCCTTTATTCCAGACATACAGACCCCTGGGAAGATGAGGAAATCCAGATCTGGAATGGACAGTGTATTGAGAACCTCAAAGCCAGCAGGAGGTCCAGAGGGGGCAGGTGTCTCACAGAAGGCATGAACAGGCACTCAACATATGTTTCTTTATTTAACCCTCAAGAACTCTGGTAGGTAAATGTACTCTCAAATTTACAAACAAATGAGGAAACTGAGACCTGGAGAATCTAAGTAAGTGCTCAAAATCACATAGGCTTGGAGTGGCTCCAAAACCTTCGCTTTTTTTCATGCAACATTTAACATATAAAATAGAGGTCTTGGCTGGGCGCGGTGGCTCAAGCCTGTAATCCCAGCACTTTGGGAGGCCGAGACGGGCAGATCACAAGGTCAGGAGATGAAGACCATCCTGGCTAACACGGTGAAACCCTGTCTCTACTAAAAAATACAAAAATCTAGCCGGGCGAGGTGGCGGACGCCTGTAGTCCCAGCTACTCGGGAGGCTGAGGCAGGAGAATGGCGTAAACCCGGGAGGCAGAGCTTGCAGTGAGCTGAGATCCAGCCACTGCACTCCAGCCTGGGCGACAGAGCGAGACTCCGTCTCAAAAAAAATAAAAATAAAATAAAATAAAATAGAGGTCTAACCCTTTATAGGTCTAAAACCTTCCTTCTTTCTACATTTCACATAGCGTAGTGGTTAAGAACGCAGACTTTCTGAGTACAGTCCTGGCTCTACGGCTTCTTAAAACATATAAAGTACTTAGAATAGCACCTGATGTAGCCAAGTGCCCCCAGAACATTAGCAATTGTGAATCTACTTCATCATGTCCAAATCTGGCCATGCCTGAAGCCTGCCCTGCTTCCATGCTGGAATCAGTCTTCCACCTCTGTTTTGTACTCCTTATCTCCCATCTGGAGCCCTGACAATATAGTGCCTGTGGCTGTATTCTGTCCACCCAGCAGTGGGCCCCACTCTGGCTTCAGTAAGGCAGGATTGCTCCCTTTGCTGGGTGTGGGGGAGAGGCCAGCCCCTCTTCCCATGACTTCTCCACTCCACCCTCCCAAGGCCCGGGCCCTATAGCCATTTCCATCTTTGGGAAAAATTCTCTGTGGCATCCCTAATCTCATTCCTCAAGGTGAGATAGTTCCATCTCCTACAGGCTCCCAGCCACAGCCACTGACCTCTCTAGTCTTGTAAAACCCAGAGCAGAGGAGAGAATCACCTGCGGTTCTTTTGCCACCCTCACTTAACCTCAGTGAACCCACAGCAAGACCCAGGACCAGCCCTTTCCAGTAGACACCCTCTGGGGGGACTACAGTCTGGGCCACAAGTATGATGTTAACCAACCACAGTGCCACCTGTGCTCTGCACTGTTCAGACACCAAGAAGACTTGGGAGGCCATGCAGATAGCATTGCTTCTGACCTAGGAAAGCTACTCCACCTGGCAGAGGCATGATCCTCAGAAACTGAAGAGTGCATCAAAGAGTATATGACCTAAGCAAGACTGGGCCAGATGATTAGTAGCTGGAAAAGTGACATCAAGACTTAGATATGATAGGCCAGGCACAGTGGCTCACACCTGTAATTCCAGCACTTTGGGACGCCGAGGTGGGCGGATCACTTGAGGCCAGGAGTTGGAGACCAGTCTGGCTAATGTGGCAAAACCCCATCTCTACAGGTGTGGTGACACGCATCTGTAGTTTCAGCTACTCAGGAGGCTGAGGCATAAGAATCGCTTGAACCTGGGGGGTGGAGATTGCAGTGAGCCATGATTGAGCTACTGCACTCCAACCTGGGTGATGGAGTGAGAGTCTATCTCAAAAAACACAAAAAAAGACTTAGTTGGGAGGCCGAGACGGGCGGATCACAAGGTCAGGAGATCGAGACCATCCTGGCTAACACGGTGAAACCCCGTCTCTACTAAAAATACAAAAAAAACTAGCCGGGCGAGGTGGCGGGCGCCTGTAGTCCCAGCTACTCCGGAGGCTGAGGCAGGAGAATGGCGGAAACCCGGGAGGCGGAGCTTGCAGTGAGCTGAGATCCGGTCACTGCACTCCAGCCCGGGCGGCAGAGCAAGACTTCGTCTCAAAAAAAAAAAAAAAAAAAAGACTTAGTTAGATATGAGAAGTCTGACAATTTTTCCCCTTGGTTTGTGAATATTATACTATATTTAAAAATCTAATAACGGCATTTATAAAAATTACACTTGGTTATATGGACAACAACTCTTCTTTGTTGAAAGGGATTATGGGAAATCAGCAATTGCCTGCTTCGTTGCTTCCCTCTGTCAGGGTGTATTCTGTGATAGGTAATGTTCCTGGAGGGATTCCATGAGTTAGGCACTGCATTAAGCTCTTTACACATACTCTTAATCCCCAGCCAGTCTTATGAAATAGATAATGTTATTATTCTCATTTTACTGATGAGAAAACTGAGGCATAGAGAGGTTCGGTAACTTCCCAGGGTCACGTTAATAATAGTGGAGCCAGGGTTTAGATCCCAGCCTTGTCACTTTTAATGATTTCTCCATCCCTTCTTCCTAAATAAGCTTCCCCAAACAATTCTCTACTGTTACGTTTTCCAAATGTCTGTTAGCAACTCATTCGAATTTTACACATGAAGTTGCTGTGAGCAACATTCATCTCGCTGTTAGATTGGGGGCAAAATGTTGCAAGTCGATTGTCATATTTCTTTATAAAAAGATATTCCTTTGGCAAAGCCATTATCAAAAGTACCCTTTCCCTGCCTTCTGCACTCTCTTTGACACTGAAACATCAATATGGTCTTTCAGGAACATCAGATACACTTCAGCCAACTTCCAGCTACAAGCAAACTCAGTGTTCTCCCAATGTTTCCACTGTGGGGTAAAGGCACTGGCAGTTTTAAAAGTCAAGAACCTTGGACTCATCCTTGGCACCTCCCTCTCCCTCCCAAGCCACCACCCATGGCTAATCCATCACCACAGCCTGTCATTTACTGGAGCCTCCAGCCTCGAATCTCCTCCTACCTCTGTGTCCAACCACAGCCCGGCCTCCCGCATCCACTCTGCCCCAGTCAGAGGGCTCTCAGTCAGAGGGATCTTTCCAAAATAGACTGCATCATAGCACTCTCCTGCTTAAACCCTTCCGTGACTCCTGCTTACACTCAGGATAAAGATCCAAATCTGGAACTGACTGTTGTTGCCGCCCCAGCCAGGAGGCTCTCTGATCTCATCTCTCAGGCTCAGTCACACTCCGCAACCTGCGATGCTTTCTTCCTGGCAAGCCTAGCAAGCCGGTGATTCCTGGCTAAGACCTGCCTCCCCGGCTAGGCTAGGGTGGAAACCACATCTGCGTCTGCCTGGGTCCTACTGTTTCCCCATGGCCCACAGGGTACCTGCACATGATAGGTTCTCGGTAATAGTTACTCAGTGATGAATGAATGGCAGAGAAATCAAGCCTTTGCCTGTGCCGCAGCGGCTCTGCAGCCTGACTGCTCTGCCAGGTGGCCACACTGCTAGACTGCCATATTAGCTTAGAAAACTACCTTCTGCAGCCACACTGTGTGCCAGGCTCTGCCTCCCTACCTTTAAACACACTCATCCTGACCCAGTTTGCCTGTTTTCAGGAGTGATCACCAACATTTGTACTTTTTGTGACTTGTACATATTTTTACTATAAAATTTCCTGACCCAATTCATTCAACAACTGGATAACAATTGGTTATGGGTTTGACAAGGCAGACTCATTGAAATTTGGAGGCATAAACAGTTCTGGCTTTGGCAGTCCAGATGGCTTCCCCAAGAAGCTAGAGGCTGTGGCCCCAGAACTCTACTCTTTTAGCTGCTGCTAAAAAGATGGGAGAATTTAGTTCAAGGCAAAGCCTTGAGATTCCCCCCTGCCCACTCCTGCCCTCCCTGCTCCAAGGCCGCCCTTGATGCTTTATTTAAATCTGATTTCATCTAGATAAGCTTGGTGGAGGGCAAAGGAAAGAAGTCATCCTCCCTGCAGCCTGCCACCCCCCCCACCCCTGCCGCTTTGCACTCATTATGCAAGTATTTGTTTGGAGAGAGAGGGGCTCCACTGAGCCAAGTGCAAAGTGTTGGGGATACAGCAGCAAACCAGAGACAGGTGGGTATGCAGTGGGTTAGTGCCCATGCTGGGTCTTAAAGAATGGGTAACATTAAAATTGGAGTAATTGAGATGTCTCATAATTTTTATGTCTATCTCCCCAAATAACTCGTAAACTTTTTTGGCCCCATACTGTTACTAGTCTTTGAATCGCTGGCACCCTGGAACATAATAGTCCCTCAGCAAATGCCAGTTCTTAACTGAGCAGGGGATTGGTGGATGTGGGGGCAGGTCACTCGAGTGGGCTGAGCCTGGGGTGTGCCAGCTGGGGGACAGGTGCCTGAGTGAGGAGGCTGGCCACGCCAGAGCATCCACTGGTAGGGGATGGAGTGGTGGGCCACAGGGGCTTGGCAGACCCTCTGAGGCACAGAGAGATGAAGTTTCCACGGGGCAGCAGGGAAATGAGTCGTATGGCTGTTCCTGGTGAGTGGGCAGGCTGGGTGGGGGATGGGGCTTATCAGGGGAGCTTGTAGTGTAAGATGGCTGAGCCCCACAGGAGTGGCCATAGGGGGTTTCCAGCCTTGGGGAAGAGGGGAATGCAGAATTGGGAGAGGGCCGGGTCTTCATTAGTGAGGGAAACGCTGTTGGGATCCGCACAATGTGAGCTCTGAGGCAGCTGCAGATGTCCCAGGCAGGGCTGAGGAGCCTGCATTTCTCTGCCCGATCCTTCTTTGGGGAGGCCTCACAGTCAGTCCTACAGAGAGATTGTCTTGTTGCCCCTATTGGCAACAGGCTCCACACTCTGGGGCACCTCCAGGGCTCTTGCCCCACCCCCCACAGCCTCTCTCCAGGCTGAGGAGTTCCGAACATGAGGTTGCAGCCCCCTTGGAGGTGTGGGTGATCAGGTGGGAGGTCAGAAAAACTGCGGCACAAAGGTCTCTGACACCTTGGAGGGCCAGTGAATGGGGCACCGGGATGTGTGTGGCCGGGTTCCAAGCAGGTAGGCAGCCCGGCCATGGAAGGAGAAGACTACTGAGGGCCCCTACTTGCTCCTTCACTCTGGAGCCAAGCAGCCTCCCAGGGAGGGAGGGTACCAGGGGAGAGGGAGGTCCCACAGGCCAGCCTACTTCACAACCACCTGCTTCTCCAGCCTCAAAGGACCGTAGGGTATACTCTGCCTAGGGGTACCTGGGAGGGAGGAGCTGGGACTGGCTGAATCTCAATATCTAGGTGGTGATTCTGAACTGCTGCCAGCCAGCTCTGGGCCTTGGAAGCAATCTTAGGAAGGGAGAGCAGATCTCAGCTCTCTCAAGCAGCAGCAGTCATATAAAATCCACAAACAGTCCAGTCTTTTTTTTTTTTTTAACACAGAGTCTCACTCTGTCACCCAGGCTGGAATGCAGTGGCCAAATCTCGGCTCACTGCAACCTCCGTCTCCCAGGTCCAAGTAATTCTTGGAGAATTGCCTCCCGAGTAGCTGGCATTACAGGTGCGTGCCGTCACACCCAGTCAATTTTTATATTTTTAGTAAAGATGGGGTTTCACCATGCTGGCCAGGCTGGTCTCGAACTCCTGACCTCAGGTGATCTGCCTGCCTCAGCCTCCCAAAGTGCTGGGATTACAGGCATGAGCCACCATGCTTGGCAGTCTAGTCTTAATTAGCAACCTTGGGCTGGTCTGACTCCCACCCTTCCACTCTGGGCCACTGGTGGGCTTCTGGAAAGAAAGGAGGGGCTGGGCAGAATGCAGGCCAGTTATGAAGGACATCAAGTCTTCCTTCACTCCCCTTTTCTCATTTCAGGTTTCTCTTTCCCCCTGTTTTAAATCTTAATATAGCTTATAGTAAAGTTATCTTAATTTATCTTATAGTAAATTTCATTTAACTATTTTACTTCAGCAAGTAAAGAGACCTACTGTATGCCCAGCTCTGGCCAGCCTGTCAGCATCAGACAGGACTCAAATATGAACTAAGGGATTTTGCTACTGCATTCCTGTAAACAGAAAGATTTTGCGGGAGGGGGCAGCTTGTCCTGAAAACACGTATCTTTGTAGAGGTTGCCTCTTGGGAACCCAGGCAGATGTGCAAGGGGACTCTCGAGACAGGCCAGGCAGGCAGCCCCCAGCGCCGGGCTTATCTTCCACAAGCAGCTGCGTGTTCACGCTCCTTGCCTCTGCTCCTGCAGCGTGTCCGACAGCCTCTCTGAAAGTGTGTGCGGAGGTATGCGTGTCCATGTGCATGCTCACCCATGTTTGCTCCTGGACGGGCACAAGGCACAAGATGCATCTGAATGGATCTGGATCTGGAGCTGTGTCTCTCTCTCTGCCAGCACGAGCATAGAGCCCTAGTCTTCTTGCTTCCTTCCTTCCTTCCTTCTCCTGCCAGCAAGGGCAGCCCTCTGTACTTCCGCCACTGATCCACTGGCCACCTTTGAGGAGTGGAGGTACTGCCTGTGCTGAGATATTCCTGGGCCCAGAATACCTTTTCTCCTTCAAGAAAATTCCCTCTTATCTATCCGGCCCTTACTCTCTCGTGTCTTCCAGGGCAAAACTGGAGCATCCGGCTGCCTGGCAGGGTAAATGGAAACATAATTGTTCTCCCTGAGGCTGGTCTGTGCTAAATCATTATCGTCTCCCCAGCCCCTCGCCCAGTGCATGGGTCTTAGTAGCTTGTCTATAAAGGTTTGTTGCACATGTGGTTTATGGGGCTGGCTGGGGAAGCAGCAATGCATAGATGCACACTCTTTTGCCATCTGACTTCTCTCCCTTGCTGAAAGTAAGCTCATGGGGTTGGCCCTGGGGCTGGCATTCAACTTTTACCCCAAGTCACCTCTGGTGGCATCGTTCTAAAAAATAATAGACCTACAACTACTTTGGAAAACAGTTGTGAATTATCTAGTAAGGTTGATCAGGTGCATAGCCTACAACAGAGAAATTATATTCCTGGGACTATGACTTGAGGAACACTTGCACATCTGCATCAGAAGATGCCCATGGGAATGGTTTTTTCTTTTTTCCTTTTATTTTTGAGACAGAGTGTCGCTCTGTCACCCAAGCTGAAGTGCAATGGCACGATTTCAGCTCACTGTAACCTCTGCCTCCCAGGTTCTAGCTATTCTCATGCATCAGCCTCCAGAGTAGCTGGGATTACAGGTGTCCGCCACCACACCTGGCTAATTTTTGTATTTTTATTAGAGACAGGGTTTTGCCATGTTGGCCGGACTGGTTTCGAACTCCTGACCTCAGGTGATCCGCCCGCCTTGGCCTCGCAAAGTGCTGGGATTACAGGTAAAAGCCACCGCGTCTGGCCAGGAATGTTTTACAATAGCCCCAAACTGCAAACAGCCCAAATGTCCATCGACAGTAGAATGGACAATTAAATTGTTATATTTCCACATTATGGAATACTACACAAGAAAAAAAATTGAAGAGATTACAGTCCTGCTCATTAACATGAATGAGGCTGGGCACCGTGTCTCACACCTGTAATCCCAGCACTTTGGGAGGCTGAAGCAGGAGGATGGCTTGAGCTCAGGAGACCAACCTGGGAAACATAGTAAGACCCTGTCTCTATAAACATTTAAGAAAAAAAGAAAAAGAGCTGGACTGGGCCTGTAGTCCCAGCTACTAAAGAGGCTGAAGTGGGAGAATCACTTGAGCCTGGGAGGTCAAGGCTGCAGTTAGTCATGACTGCGCTGCTGCACTCCAGCCTTGGTGACAAAGTGAGGCCCTGTCTCAAAAACAATAAAAAATTTAAAAGAGCTCAGCAGCTTTGGGAGGCTGAGGCAGGCAGATCCCTTAAGCCCAGGAGTCTGAGACCAGCCTGGGCAACATAATGAAACCCCATCTCTACCAAAAATACAAAAAAATTAGCTGAGAGTCATGGCAAGCCCCTGTAATCCCAGTTACCTGGGAGGGCCAGGCGGGAGGATGGCTCGAGCCCAGGAGGTTGAGGCTGTAGTGAGCCATGATCATGAACAGAGTGAGACCCTGTTTCAAAACAAATGAAAAAAAAAAAAAACCCAAAAAAACAAGAAAACAAAAACTGTACAATGATGAGCCAAAAAGCAAGGCATGGAAGAATATATATATATATATGGCATGAGTCCAGCTATAGAAAGTTTGAAATCAGGCAACCTAAATAATATTGTTCAGGGATCTATACAGAGGCAGGAAGCCACTGAGAAAGGTAAGGGGAGGATTATCACCAAATTCAGGATGGTGGCTCCCCTGGGGAGAATATGTCAAGGAGGGGCACGTGGGCTTGGAATACTCTCTTCATTGACCTGCATGTTGGGTACACAGGAATTTGTTTTATTATTTTTCACACTGCATATGTGCATGTACGTACTTCCCCATATATACCGTGCATTTCACACAAGAACACAAAGGCTGTGTGGCTCTGCTCTGCCTCTTTCCCCTTCCAGCTCCCATTCTCGTCCTCGGCTAGCAGGGGAGGGTCAGGGTCTTTTAGCACAGCTTCCTTCTGTCTCTGAGTGGGTCAGAGGAGTATGGGGGTGAGGGCCTCCCTTCTGCGGCTGGGCCCTGGCTACTCCAGGGTGGGAAGGCCTGGAGAAAACAGGGCCAGGCGAAGCCGGCTGGCCCTGCTGTTTCTGCCAACGCTGGAATTAGTCCAGGGCTCTGGCCCACCTGTCATTTCACTCATTTAGCATGAACATAGCCACTGAGCACTTACTGTGAGCCCCGGGTGTTATTGGGAGAGTTCAGATAAGTGAGAAATGGTCTTTGACCTAAAAGATCTTACAATATACTCAGAGAGCACCATATACACAAATAACTGTATACCAGCAAAATGTGAGCTAAGTGTCACGTGACTACTCATTTACTCTTTCAATAAACATTTGTTGTGCACCTATTACATGCTGGGAACTGTGCTGGCTGGTGATCATGTAAAGACAGTTAAATCACAGTCCTAGTCCTCAAATTCATAGCCTGCCTAATGCTGGGGAGACTGGAATAAACAAGCCCATTTGTGGCAAGCCCATTAGTGCAGATATGCCCAGGGAGGAGGAGGAAGGGGACTCGTCCAGAATGGATGAGATGGAGACAGAGGAGTGAGGATAGGTTGGAGACGAGAGGTCTTCCTGAAGGAGGCAGGCCCTGGCCTGAGGCTTTAGAGACGAGGAAGCAAGAGAAAGGTTGAAGGGCTGGCAGGACTTCCGGAGCTGCCCCAGACCAAAGGCACAAGGGTGAGAAACACAGCAATGAGGACTCCTTGCAACAAGAACATGAACATTGAGCAGGGAAGGAGGGAAGCAGCAGAAGGGGAAGGCCCAGGGGGATTAGAGTCATATTTGCCTTGCCAAGCCTTAGATCTTATAGATGCTGGGAGCCACTGAAGAATTTACGGGGAGTTTGACAGTTCACTGGTTCAGTGTAGAGGAAGGGTTGAGGGGCATGGCCTGGAAGAAGGGAGGCAAGTTGGCAGGATGTTGAAGGTCCAAGAAATATTTAAGACATATCATGCTAGCCTCTGAGAGTGGGTGGGTGGTAGGTGAGGGAGAGAGGCCGAATTCTGGAATGGCCCCCTGCAAGAGTAACCAAGTGGTGCACATAGAGAGAAGAGAGCTCCCACTCGGCACTAGCGTGGCTGTAGGCTCTGGGTACCAAATGTGGCAAGGGTTGGAGACAGCCAGGAATGTGGATGGGGCTCTGTACCACCTGATTTCAGGGCTTCCAAACACTGGCCCGTGGACAGGGCTGGCCTGAGGAGGTGAAAAAAGTATGGGCATAACTTCTCATAAATCAAATGTATGCACTTCAAAGAACTATCCTTGGGCTGGGCATGGTGGCTCATGCCTGGAATCCCAGCACTTTGGGAGGCCGAGGCAGACGGATCATGAGGTCAAGAGTTTGAGACCAGCCTGGCCAATATGGTGAAACCCTGTCTCTACTAAAAATACAAAAATTAGCTGGGAATGGTGGTGTGCACCTGTAGTCCCAGCTACTCGGGAGGCTGAGGCAGAAGAATCAGTAGAACCTGGGAGGCAGAGGCTGCAGTCAGCTGAGATTGTGCCACTGCACTCCAGCATGGGCGACAGAGCGCAAGATTCCATCTTAAAAACAAAAACAAAAACTATCCTTAAAAGTGCTTACAATTATATCAGTAAGTAAGCATGTCACTTAGAGGTATGAAGTAAATTATCAAAATAAGCCCCTTAAAGATTCAAAAGTGGTTTTGTCCTGGGAGTGGGAATGGGGATAGGAGGGACAGGGGACTTTTATTTTTTTAAATAAGCTTTTAAAAATAGTAGTATTTTTTAAAACTATGAACATAAAGCATATACAAAAATTTAAGGGCTGGGCACACTGGCTCAACGCCTATAATCCCAACGCTTTGGGAACTGGAGGCGGGAGGATCACTTGAGCCCAGGAGTTGAGCCCAGCCTGGACAACATGATGAAAGCCTAGCTCTACAAAAAACACAAAAATTAGTCTGGCATGGTGGTGCACACCTCTAGTCCCAGCTACTGAGGGGTTAAGGGGGTGGCCAGGGGAGGGCTGAGGCCGGAGGATCTCTTGAGCCAGGGAGGTCGAGGCTGCAGTAAGCTGAGATCACACCACTGCACTGGGCGACAGAGTGAGATCCTGTCTCAAAAAAAAAAAAATTCCTGGCCTAGCTGGGCCCCGTGGCTCATGCCTGTAATCGCAGCACTTTGGGAGGCTGAGGCCGGTGGATCACTTGAGGCCAGGAGTTTGAGACCAGCCTGGCCAACATGGTGAAACCCTGTTTCTACTAAAAATACAAAAATTATCCAGCCATGGTGGCACATGCCTGTAATCCCAGCTCTTTGGGAGGCTAAGGCACGAGAATCGCTTGAACCCAAGATGCAGAGGTTGCAGTGAGCCAGGATTGGGCCACTGCACTCCAGCCTGGGTGACAAAGTGAGACTACGTCTTAAAAAAAAAAAAAAGCCGATCGGGCGCGATGGCTCACGCCTGTAATCCCAGCACTTTGGGAGGCCGAAGGGAGCAGATCACAAGGTCAGGAGATCGAGACCATCCTGGCTAACAGGGCGAAACCCCGTCTCTACTAAAAATACAAAAAATTAGCCTGGCGCAGTGGTGGGTGCCTGCAGTCCCAGCTACAGGGACTGAGGCTGAGGCAGGAGAATGGCGTGAACCGGGAGGTGGAGTTGGCAGTGAGACGAGATGGCGCCACTGCACTCCAGCCTGGGCGAGAGAGCGAGACTCTGTCTTAAAAAAAAAAAAAAGGCCTTGTATGAAATGATGGTAATAGAGGATAGCATTCCCCCAACCCCCCTTCCCTTTAATGTCCTTATTGGCTAAAACAAAACGTCGTTGAGTCCTGAAATCCCAGACTGGGGGCCTTGGGACCAGAACCCCACGCAAAGGCCGGATAGACTGGCTCTGCGCGTCTGCAACCACGCGGCAGCCGGCAGGGGTCAGGCGAGCTCCATGCGACATCCGAGCTGAGTCTGGCGAGCCAGTGCTGCGCTCCAAAGAAGCGCGCTGCCTCGAGGGAGAGGGTCAGAGGAAGGACTCTGGACCTGCCCTAGGCTGGGGGTCCCGACAGATGACCACCCGGGTTTCAGGTCCCAGTTCCCGCCCGGCAGGCAGTGGACTGGGCACCTCTCTCCTGACAGCGCGCTGCGTTTACACCAGGTCTGGTCCCATCCCGCCGAGGGCAACTCACCTTACCGGTCTTCTGAAAGCGTGCCCTGCGCGAAACCTTGCCTCCTGCACTCGGTTGTGCAAAGATCAAGGAGCTCAGACTTGAGAGAGTTACATGGGCAAGGGATTGTTATCACTGGATTATATGGATTTAGAATTAGGACTCAGGCTCCTGGGGAAGCCTGCTCTAGGACCCAGATGGTAGCTGTAAAAGATTACCGTGTCTAGAATCACCCTTGGGGATGTGATTAGGTCTGGGGCAGGATCCAGGAACCTGCATTTCTTTCAGGTTGCCAAATTCTGATAAGGGGTGTGCTCAGACCACGCTTAAAAAACATCCCAAGGTTCTGTTGCCCTCCCACAGGGTAGGCAGCATCAACAGCAGTGAGCCGCCCTGATAGTGTGACCTGCCTAAAATTGGAGTGGAATAACAGCCAGCCGCAGGAAGGAGCAGTGCTGGCAGCTGGTGCTGCAGATTTGCCCAATGCATGTAGGCAACCAAACACACCCACCAGAACCAAAGTAGACGTGCCCCTTGTTCTTCCATTTACCACTCAGGCTACGTGGTTCATTTTGGTTTTTTTTTTTTTTTGCTTTTAATTTTAAAACATTTCTTTTGCTTCACATACAGAATCAGGAAAGAAATCACCTCCTCAAGTCGACAGGGTTTAGACAGACTGGATGAAGCGCCCCATTTTGCCACATTGTGTCTCCAGGCAGGTCGTTCCAGCCACACATTAAGCCAGCAAGATGGCCCTTTCAGTCACATTCATCTCCAACACAGCAGGGAGCATGACAGGGAAGTGAAAGGGACTGCCTATGAGCCCAGGATCTTGCCCTCAGGATGGGACTGAACTGGGGTTGGTGAGGAGCTAACCCCACCTGTCTCAAGCCTCAGGCTAGGAATAGTAACTTGGCTGCAGGCCAGGACCAAAAGTCAGGATAGGCGCTGCTGGGCTGACAGCCAAGAAAACCAGTTACCTCTTTAGGGAACTCGGAAGGGGTGGAGCAACCTAGACCCATTCCCTTCTCAGACCACACTCTATCCAAGCTGTACAGTGGGGCCCAAGGCTGGAATTCTCAGAACACCCCCATTTTTGCCACTAGCAGATCTGGATTCTAGTTCATTTTGACCTTGACAAAGTCAAATTGTGTTGATCTTTTTAAAAACATAGGCGTAGTTTTCTGAAATCTATAAGCTTCCTTCTGGCTGTAAGAACTTAGCACTCTGGGCTCCCTGTTTCTTTTAAAACTCACTGGGAGCTCTGGGAAAGGGAGGCTGAGACTTCTATCCTAAGGGCTGATTTTATCTTCCTGTCCCTCATGAAAGAACAGGCTGGAGGGCAGGAATAGGACCTGGACCAGCCACTCTCCAAGGACACAAGCTGCATCCAGAAAGGAAGCAGCAGCAAGTAGATTGCTTCTCCCCAAAATCACTGCTTTAGAAGCAGATTGGTTTGTTTCACAATATATTTAATACAAAATGGCAGCAGCCACTGTGCAGTAATAACAAAATTAGCCATAGGTTATCTGGAGAAATGTACACAGGCAGCCTCAGCTAGAGTCAGGCCAGCCAACTCCGGTCTGCTTGGGTAGGGCCTGTGCCTGCTGCCCAGTCAGCTGTGGGTGTTCACATGGCCAGGACTGGATGGTGCCCGTGGCAGGGTGGGGCAGTGCACAAGGGCTCAGAGGTGCTGTACAGGAGGAGCTAGTCTTCCAATAGCACACAAAAGCACACTGTCTTCTGCTCTGCCACACAGCAGACTCTTAGCAGCACATGTGTTCATTTATTTTATTATTTTTTGAGACAGTTTCACTCTTTTGTCGCCCAGGCTAGAGTGCAATGGCACGACCACGGCTCCTGCAACCTCCGCCTCCTACATTCAAGTGATTCTCCTGCCTCAGCCTCCCGAGTAACTGGGATTACAGGCGTGTGCCACCAGGCCCAGCTAATTTTTATATTTTTAGTAGAGACGGGTTTTCACCATGTTGGTCATCAGGCTGTTCTCAAACTCCTGACCTTGTGATCTGCCTCCCTCGGCCTCCCAAAGTGCTGGGATTACAGGCGTGAGCCATCGCACCCAGCCTATTATTTTTTGCGACAGTCTCACTCTGTCACCCAAGCTGGAGTGCAGTGGTGTGATCTTGGCTCACTGCAACGTCCACCTCCTGGGTTCAAGCAGTTCTCTGACTCAGCCTCCTGAGACTGGGATTAGCTGGGATTACAGGTGCCTGCCACCACGCCTGGCTAATTTTTGTATTTTTAGTAGACATGAGGTTTTACCATCTTGGCCAGGCTGGTCTTGAACTCTTGACCTCATGATCCACCTGCCTTGGCCTCCCAAAAGTGTTGGCATTACAGGTGTGAGCCACTGCGCCCGGCCTATTTTTCTTTTCTTTTTTGAGACAGAGTCTTGCTCTATGGCCCAGGCTGGAGTGCAGTGGTGTCATCTTGGCACATTGCAACCTCCACCTCCCAGGTTCAAGTGATTCTCCTGCCTCAGCCTCCTGAGTAGCTGGGATTACAGGTGTGCACCACCACCCCTGGATAATTTTTGTATTTTTAGTAGAGATGGGGTTTCACCATGTTGGCAAGGCTGGTCTCGAACTCCTGAGCTCAAGTGATCCACCCATCTTGGCCTCCCAAAGTGCTGGGATTACAGACGTGTGCCACGGCACCCAGCCATCATTTATTTTTATTTTTAGAGACAGGGTCTCACTTTGTTGGCCAGGCTAGAGTACAGTGGTCTCATCATAGCTCACTACCGCCTTGAACTCATAGGCTCAAGTGATCTTCCTGCCTGGGCCTCCCAAAGTGCTGGGATTACAGGCACACACCACCCTGTCTGGCCAAGCATATGTGTTCATAAGCTGCTAGATGATACTTCTAGAAACTGGAAGAAACAAGGGCCAGGTTTTTTTGTTTTGTTTTGTTTTGTTTTTTGAGACAGAGTTTTGCTCTTGTCGCCCAGGCTGGAGTGCAATGGCGCCATTTTGGCCCACTGCAACCTCCGCCTCCCGGGTTCAAGTGTTTCTCCTGCCTCAGCCTCCTGAAGTAGCTGGGATTACAGGTGCCCACCACCATGCCCAACTAATTTTTTTCTATTTTTAGTTGAGATGGGGTTTCCACATGTTGGCCAGGCTGGGTTCGAACTCCTGACCTCAGGTGATCCACCCACCTTGGCCTCCTGAAGTGCTGGGATTACAGGCGTGAGCCACCACGCCTGGCTAGGCTAGGTTTTTTATTATTTTTGTCCCCCAGAAAAGAGACTGCAAGCTGAATATGCCTTATCCAAAATGCTTGGAACCAGAAGTGTTTCAGATTTTAGGATTAGGGATACTTAACCTGTACCAAGTTCCAATTCATGGAGGGGCCATGATTCTGCTGTGCTTGAGCAGAGAGATCGTCCTGCCAGAGGCTCACTCAAGAGAAAGAGGCGGGTATCTGCATGCCCCCAGGTGCCTACCCTGGGAAGTGGGCTCAGAAGTTAGAGAGCAAGGGCACAGAGTCACCAAAACCTGTCCCAACAACCCCCAGACAATATGCTTCCTGCTGAGTCCATTTTAAGTCACAGAACACTAGTCCTGGCACTGGCCCGGCTGTGAGGCCCATGATGCTTGGGAGCTGTTGTGGAGAACTCAACCTCATCCAGAGGCCAGAGGGCTAACAAGACCAGCTGGGTGGGAGGGCCTGCTGCGGGCAGGGTGGGAGAGCCGCCACATCTCTACTTGCCAAGAAAGGCTACTAGGTACAGGAAAAGGGGGCGAAGGGTCTCAGGACTAGTGAAAGTCTGCATTGAAGGCTCTGCCGATGACCAGCCGCCTCACCTCGCTGGTCCCAGCCCCTATCTCATACAGCTTGGCATCTCGAAGAAAGCGGCCCATGGGAAAGTCATTGATGTAGCCATTGCCACCTGCAACAAGGGGTTGGGCAGAGAAGAAAGGAAGTGATTGACAGTGGGCAAAACAAAGAAAGCAAAGAGAAGGCCAAGTATATAGAAACAGGCCACAGGAGGAGAGACTGATTAAAGAAAAGCAGCAAAAGGTAGCAAGATGGAGGGGTGTGGGGAATACACTAGTCCCTTCTTATCCTTGGAGGATACATCAAGACCCCAGTGGATGCCTGAAACCGCAGATAGTACCAAACTCCATATATATGTTGTTTTTTCCCCTATACATACATATTTATGAGCAAGTTTAATTTATGAGTTAGGCACAATTAGAGATCAACAATAATAACTAATACTAAAACAGAACTATTATGACATGCCAGCATCACTATTCTTACACTTTGGGGCCACTGAGTAAAATAATAAGAGTTACTTGAACACAGGCACTGTGATACCAAGACAGCTGATTGGATACTCTAGGTGACTACTAACAGGCAGGTAGCCCACATAGCATGGATAGGCTGCACAAAGGGACGTTTCACGTACCAAACATGACAGAGCAGCATGGCACAATGCTTCATCACGGTATTCAGAATGGTGTGGATTTTAAACTCATGAACTGCTTATTTCTAGAAATTTCCACTTAGCTTTTTTTTTTTTTTTTTTTTTTTGAGAAGGAGTCGTGCTCTGTCGCCCAGGTTGGAGGGCAGTGGCATGATCTTGGCTCACTGCAGCCTCCGCCTGCAAGGTTCAAGCAATTCTCCTGCCTCAGCCTCCTGAGTAGCCGGGATTATAGACGTGCACCACCACACCCGGCTAATTTTTCTATTTTTAGTAGAGATGGGGTTTCACCATGTTGGTCAGGCTGGTCTCAAACTCCTGACCTCAGGTGATCTGCCTGCCTCAGCCTCCCAAAGTGCTGGGATTACAGGTGTAAGCCACCACGCCTGGCCTTTTTTTTTTTTTTTTTTTGAGATGGAGTTTACTCTTGTCATCCAGGCTGGAGTGCAATGGCATAATCTCCGGTTACTGCAACTTCTGCCTCCTGGGTTCAAGTGATTCTCCAGCCTCAGCCTTCCAAATAGCTGGGATTACAGGCTCCCGCCATCACACTTGGCTAATTTTTTTTTTTTTTTTTTTTTGTATTTTTAGTAGAGATGGGGTTTCACCATGTTGGCCAGGCTAGTCTCGAACTCCTGATCTCAGGTGATTCACCCGCCTCAGCCTCCTAAAGTGCTGGAGTTACAGGTATGAGCCACTGTGCCCAGCTGCACTTTTTTTTTTGAGATGGAGTCTCGCTCTGTCACCCAGGCTGGAGTGCAATGGCACGATCTCGGCTCACTGCAAGCTCTGCCTCACGGGTTCCAGCGATTCTCTTGCCTCAGCCTCCCAAGTAGCTGGGATTACAGGCAGGCACCACCACGCCCGGTTAATTTTTGTATTTTTAGGAGAGACGGGGTTTCTCCATGTTGGCCAGGATGGTCTCAAACTCCTGACCTCAGGTGACCCGCCCACCTTGGCCTCCCAAAGTGCTGGGATTATTGGTGTGAGCCCAGCCCCATTTAGTATATTTGGACCTTGGTTGACCACAGTAAATGAAGCTGTGAAAAGCAAAGCTGAGGAGAAGAAGGGACTACTGTACCTTGTTGGGGGTAGGGTGGGCAAGAGGTTGCAGCTGAAAGCCCACTCAGAGTGCTAAGGATACCAGACAAAGAAAGAGGGGTGCCACTGACAGGCATGGCAAATGGGGATGAGAGGACGGCAGCATAGCAGCTCAAGGATTCAAACCTCAGCTGCTCGGCTGGAGTCTGTGCTCTTAACCACCGCACAGCATGGAAACAAGGCTGGTCTACCTCTGAGACATCTCCCTTTCCCCATTTCCTAGTGTCTATGAGGCAGGGAGGCTGAGAGGGGGATGTTGCCGAAGGCAGCAGCAACTCCTGGCATCTAGCAGTTTTCTCATTTGCTTTCCATTTCCTCCTTGTAACTGGGACAGAAAGAGCCCAAAGGTCCCAGCTCATCTGGGCCTAGCATAACATAGTGAGGAGTGGAGAGGAGACTGCTTTTTTTTTTTTTGAGACAGAGTCTCGCTCTGTCACCCAGGCTGGAGTGCAGTGGTGCCATCTTGGCTCACTGCAACCTCCACCTCCCGGGTTCAAGCGATTCTCTTGCCTCAGCCTCCCAAGTAGCTGGGATTACAGGCATGAGCCACCACTCCTGGCATGGGGTTTCACCATGTAGGCCAGGCTAGTCTCGAATTCCTGGCCTCAGGTGATCCACCCGCCTCGGCCTCCCAAAGTGCTGGGATTATGGGTGTGAGCCACCACGCCCACCCTGAAACCGCTTTCTGAAGCAGCCACAGGCCCCAAGAGCGAGGGAGCCCTGGGAGTGGGGAGTGGGGATCACTCACCAAAACACTGAATGCCATCCAGGGCTACCTGTGTGGCGCACTCAGCTGAGTAAAGAATCACACCTGCACAGTCCTACGGGAGGAAGCTCGGGTCAGCAGGGCCCTGCAAGGCACGCAGACGGCAAGTCCCAGCCGCCGGCCCACTGCCCCCTCTCTCCCGGACTGAGGCGGTCCTCACCTTGGGAGTGCAGTGGCCCTCATCGCAGGCCTTGGCAACATTGTAGACGTACTGCCGACATGCCATGAGGCGGGTGTACATGTCAGCCATCTTCCCCTGCATCAACTGAGCACAAAGGGATGTCACAGGTCAACATGCTGGAATACTCTCCCAGTTACCAAAAGCAGGTCAGCAACGGCAACAAGACAGCCAAGGATGAGGAAGCAGGGGCAGGGAGAGGAGATGGGATTTACCCAGGATGATGGAGATGGAGGCAGGTGTGGGAGTTAGGGCCAGAGAGCCGCCATTCCACGGCCCGCATTACACCCTCAAGTGGCCATCACTGCCTCCGAAAGGCATGGTTCCCAAGGCACCATTTACTCCAACGCTTATTACCTTCCAGCAGCTTCTTCAGACCAGGTGGTCTAATTACAAATAGCAACCTCTTTCCCTTCTGCCCCCACAACCTGCACGCTTTGCTCTCCAACCTTACAATGTCTAGTTCATCCACCTCACACAGGAATCGAGGTGGCAATGTGATGAACTTCCTGATGACTTCCAGAGCCGGCTGCATGCTGGGGAAGACTGCATTCCAAGCAGTCAAGCTCAAGTTGCTAGAGGAGACAGTAAACATCCACGGTGCCCACCTCACTTCCTCTCTTTTCAAAGAAAACTTCAGCCTAGTCAAAGCGTACATGTCAGCAAAAGCACGCGGCTCACCTGGAAGTGGCCGATCTTCTGGCCAAAGGCTTCCCTCACGTGCAGGTAGGGAATGGTGTGGTCCAGGACCGCTTGCATGAGCCTGTCAGAAAGGAGAAAGGTCCTATGGGCACCTCCTCATCCCACCACTGGGCGTGGTGGCAAAATGCTAGCGTGGGAAGGCCGGAGTCCCAGGGAGGAGAAAAGCAGCCTCAGAAAGTGTAGCCGCAGTTATGGCACTGACTGACCAGAGGTGCAGGGGTGTGATAGCCCAGGTGTCGTACCATAGCCGAGTAAGCCACCCTGCTCCTCGGGCCTTTGGTCTGTCACTTAATGATATTTCCCTGCTGTGGGAAGAAATTCAACATGGGAGGAGGTGGTTCTTTTTGTCTCCCAGGAGAGTGCAGGGCCAGGAGGCAGCTCCCTTTGGCCCCCAAGGGGAAGGATGCTGCTGCTCACGGTGGGCCACCGGCCAAGAAGGCCGACAGAGCCCAGCTTCTCCCAAGCCTCACACTTACCCGAGAGGCCCCCCGGCCAGCACCAGCCGCTCCAGGTCCAGCCCACTCATCAGCACGTAGACACCCTTATTCTCGTGGCCCAGGATGTTGGCAGCTGCCAGGATAAGTGCTGGTCAGAGGGAGAGAGCTGTCCACAGCCTCCTCACTTTTATCAAAGGTACTAGATTTGGAAACATGGCTCTCAAGTAAGGCACTAAAATATGTCACTTGACCTTTATTCAACCAAGGTTCCAGGTAAAAGAAAACGATCAAGTGAACCCCTTCCAGTCAGAAGTGGAGCTGCCAGGACCCCACCCCATCCACAAGGCCAACCACAAAGCCCAGCGTTGTTAGATCTTTCCCTTCCCTCTCTGGACTCCCTTGGATGGGAAAGAAGAAAAGTTAATTGGTCTAGAAGTCACCCAATCCCTCCCTGACTCTTTCTACACAGGCACCTATAAAGAAACCAGAGAGTTACTCTTTGCCCCAGGTGGAGTCAGCTCTGGTCCAGTGTCACCTCCCTGCAGGGTAGTCCACGAAAGCTTCTTTGTCCAGGAGACAGGCCATTCAGAGATAGTAACAGAAGCTGCTGAGCACCTCTCCACCCAGTAAGCCAGACTGGATGGCCTTGGGCAGGAAAATGAGTTGACACCACTGACCTGCCTTTAATGCTAGCTGAATTTTTTCCTGTCAACAAAGGAGCTGCACAGGTTCCCCTCCCTGGATCTCCCTGTAATTAAAGCACACTTTTTTGGGCTGTCAGTGATAGGCATGGTATATGGCTGAGGCAGACAGCAAACCTAACTGGTGATCAAATCCATGCCCCTGGCCAGGCGCGGTGGCTCAGGCCTATAATCCTGGCACTTTGGGAGGCTGAGACGGGTGGATCACCTGAGGTCAGGAGTTGAAGAGCAGCCTGGCTAACATGGTGAAACCCCATCTGTCTACTAAAAATATAAAATTAGCTGGGCGTGGTGGTGTGTGCCTGTCATCCCAGCTACTCAGAAGGCTGAGACAGGAGAATCACTTGAACCCAGGGCGCAGAGGTTGCAGTGAGCTGAGATCGCACCATTGCACTCCAGCCTGGGCAACAAGAGTGACACTCCACCTCAAAAAAACAAAAAAAAATTAGCTGGGCAGGGTGGTGCGTGCCCATAATCCCAGCTACTCGGGAGGCTGAGGCATGAGAATCATTGGAACCTGGAAGGTGGAGGCTGCAGTGAGCCGAGATTACGCCACTGCACTCTAGCCTGGGTGACAGAGCCAAGACTCCTTCTCAAAAAAAAAAAAATAAAATAAAACTCAAACAACAAATCCATGCCCCTGGTCTGGTTAGTACATGATGGCTGCGCTGGCTCTCCCACCGTGCTCCATCATGTCACATTTCAGTTACACCTCGGGGGAGAAAATACTCATACTCAAACAGAACTGCCTTCTCTTCACTGAGTCTGGTTTCCATCAGTGGATTCAGATGTTTTTTTTTCTTAGCATCATTAATGCTAAAAATGAATAACTCATTTTTAAATTTTTTTACAAAAATGTGAGTTAATGAGTTACTTACATGAAGTCGACGGGCAAAAGTACAGGAAGACTGAAGGACATCAGTGGGAAAGGGTAGGTCTGACCCTTCTCTGGCTACTGAGTACAGACTCTATGCGGAGCGTGTGATGCCAGTCAGGCATGCCGCTGCAGGGCCCTGGACAGGAAGGAGCGCTGTCCCGCAGCCCCAGCTCACAGCCTAGCCACGTGTCACTGAAGAGCTAACAATGCCAAGCCTGTCTAACCCAGAGGCTTTCTCAGCTTGAGAACAGCCAGATCAACCTGGAAGGGGGTCAGGAGAGGGGCTCCTCAATTCTTGGTGCTACTTACCAGGAACCTTACAGTCTTCAAAGATTAGCTCACAGGTGTTAGAGCCCCTCATCCCCAGCTTGTCCAGCTTCTTAGAGGTGCTAAAGCCAGGCATACCCTTTACAGGAATCAAAAGGCAGTCCTGGTTACAGATTAGCCCCAAGGGGGCCTGGTAAAGGAAAGGCCCCTGGGAAGAAGGCACCCACCTTCCTATTGAGTCCCTGTACCTGCACAGCATGGCAGCATCCTAGTCCCATGCTCCCCCCAGGTCCTTCCGGTGCTAACGCCCCAGACTGATCCCAGCCTCCTCTGCCACTAGCTTGTGTTCTCCCCAGTTCTCAAGGGGACAGTTCTTTCTCAATGATATGCTCAGTTCTCTGAGCCCTCCTGACCCCCCTGGCCTTATTTCCCTCCCCCAGGGGACATTACTTCCAAGACACTGTCACCAGCCCGGTCAGTTCCCTTATCCTCTGTTTTCTCCTGTCTGTACCCAAAGGGATCCCACTAGGGCTGAACTGAGCCCTCTGTGCTTTGACCTGCACTACTGGATTGCAGCATGTTTTGGCAAGTGCCCAGCAGAGTGCTGTAACATGCTGCCCTTCAACCTATAATGAGGAGGGCGTCACGCAACCTTGAGATATCCAATCTCAGCCAGGTCCCTACTGCTCCAACTCTAGACAGCTACTTTCCCCCCTCTATGGAGGGTACTGCAAACCTTTACAATACTCGCTCGTGAAACTCTCTGCCAACTCCCCCACCCGTGGCCCCAGCCCTCACAGGGCCCCTGGCTTCCTCCTCGTGATCGTTAGGCAGGTGGTTCCTGCACCATCACCTGTAACCCATCCTTCTCTCTCCTGTCCCCGCTCACCATTGTGTTCTGCCCACTCATTCCCAGATGCCTCAATTTCTCCCTGTATTTTCCTTTTTCTTCCCTTTTTTTCCCTTCTTTTTTTTTTTTTTTTTTTTTTTTTT
>NC_045439.1:147810011-147813615 GCF_002776525.5 Piliocolobus tephrosceles
GCCTCCCAAAGTGCTGGGATTACAGGCGTGAGCCACTGGCCGCGCCAGGCCTTTTTTTCCCTTCTGACCAAAAACTTTGCTCAGTTCTCTCTTTCCTAAAAACACACCTAAACTCCTAACTTTTTGTTTGAACTCCTGCTCTGCTTCCTTCTTGCTTTTGTTGTCAAGGCTGTTGCAGGGGCAGTCTCCACTTATATCCCACCCGCACCTCAGTCTCCCATGGCCACACTCATCAGGTCCACCAATATACCCTGACTGTCACGTCCTGACCTCCTTTCAGTCCTTCCCTTTCTAGACCTCTTTGTGTGGCCTGGCACTGAGGATGGCTCCACTGTCTTCAGAAGTGACCCATCTGCCCTGGACTTCCTGGTTACCCTCCTTGCAGTCTGCTCTCTGCCTCATTCCCACCTCTGGGGGCCTTGCAGAGCACACAACACTGACTGCATTTGAGATCAGTGAAGGGGCTATCTCTGGTACCACTGTCAGGAGGCAGAAGCCTCCCTGGCCCTACACGCATCTATACTTACCTTCTCTACAATGAAGGCCGTGATGCCCCGAGAAGCCGGCATAGCAGCCAGATCCGTCTTGGCATAGACAATCAGGACGTCAGCATCAGGGCCATTAGTGATCCAGAACTTGTTGCCATTCAGGATGTAGTGATCTCCTAAAGGGCAGGATGTTGGCTATTTGCTCAAGCCATCTCGGCCTGTCTCAGCCAGGCCATAGACCTTCTGCTGAGCAAGTAGCTGTCCAGCTCTGAGAAAGTTCTGGAAACCCAACAGGGACCACCCCCAATTGTTGCTCCCTCACCCTGATAATGTCTGAACTTCTGCCCATTTTGGCTCCCAAGTCGAGAGCAGCCTCACCTTTCTTTTCCGCTTTGAGCTTCATAGAGACAACGTCAGAGCCTGAATTGGGCTCACTCATGGCCAGGGCTCCGATGTACTCACCACTGGTCAGCTGCAAGGAAAACCCCCAACAGGCCTTGTTACAACCTCGGAGTACCCTAGAGCAGCTCACTGATACTGCTGCTTCCTGTCCACATTACACCCCTTCAAACTTCTCAGACCAGGGTATCGGCAGAGTCCTAGAAGTCGCTTCTAAGAAGCCCAATGGCTACAAGGCTGAAAATGCCTCTCCTTTTTCCATTCCCTTTGCAAAGGAAGCTAGTCCTACTCTTCCATTTCTTAGAGTTCTCTTCAAATGTTGTCTGTCTGTTGTTCAATGCAAGAGGTCTGGTCCTATTTTTATTTTTGGCTCAAATATTTTAAAGCAATCCATGGCCCCTTCCTAACCACACTGGGTTCATGGCAGCATGCTACAGAAAGCAGGTCTCACCGGCCCTCACCAAGGGGAGAGGGTGCCTTATAGTTGGCACTGTGAGATTAGCATGTACTACATTTCTATTTCCTTACCTTTGGGAGATACTTCTCTTTCTGGGCCTCATTCCCATTGCGCACAAGCTGGTTGATGCAAAGGTTGGAGTGGGCACCGTAACTGAGCCCCACTGCTCCAGAAGCTCGGGATATCTCCTCCATCACCAGCACATGCTCCAGGTAGCCCAGGCCAGAGCCGCCGTACTGAACTGGGAGTGGTGTGGTGCAAGGGAATGGAAAAGGCAGCCCAGATTAAATTGGGATATTCCATTTGTTGGCAGAAGGGAAACACCTTGTAGCACCTATTCCAAATTCCCTCTAGCAACAAGAATAAGCTGATGCCACAGACCTGCTTACAAGCTCACTGGACTGGTTTTGCCTGCTGCTGCTTGTCAGCTGAGGGGTGATTCAGAAGGCAATCATTGCAACTCCTGCTTTATCCCAGACAGACCTCTGGATGAAGATACGTGAACAACCTGAGCACCCACTACTCAGAAAGTTACAGAAATGCAGAGGCAGATGAATAAATGAAGAAAGAGGGCCTGGAGTTTAACAGAGAAAAACAAAGACATTGGGATGGAGGTGGTATCCAAAGGGCGAAGAACAGATACAAAGCCAGAAGATGTGATGTGTCTGCAAAACGCCTAAGGAAGGTGAGATTTTATAGCATAGGGCTGAACCCAAGAAGCAGGACTGGTAACAGGACAGGAGAGCCACAGCCTCAGGGACAATCTTCAGGTGGGCTGTGCAGCAGAGGGAAGATGAGATGCTGGCAGAGAATTTCAGAACTCCTCATAAAATATACGGTTTTTCCTTGGCAGCAGATCCAAACTCAAAGTGGCTGGGTCACCTGATACCACCCCCAGCCCTGCTGATTGGGTCAAGCCTAACAAGGTCCTATACATATGTTCACTCTGACCAACAAGTCAGGCTTGTCCTCGGCTCTAAGGAAAGCTTGACCTGCCCTTACAACTGCAGGAAGGAAAGTCTGAAGGCAGGCAACATTAGAAACAGCCACCATGACATCATGCAGAGACCAGAACTTATATCCGGCTTTCTTTTTCAGGTTCTCTTGAAAGAGTTTTCATCAAATTTTTTCTTTTTTTTTCAAGAGGCGGGCTCTCGTTCTCTTGCCCAGGCTGGGGTGCAATGGTGTAATCATGGCTCACTGCAGCCTTGAACTCCTGGGCTCAAGTGATCCTCCTGCCTTGGCCTCCCCAGTCGCTGGGATTACAGAAGCCCACTACCACACCTGGCCATTTTCATCTGATTTCTAACTGCCTCTTTCTTCCATAAAATACAATCTGATTCAGAAGCATATTGTCTGCAGGGAGTGGGGTACATAAACCCCCAAAACACAAGAGGAGAGTCTTCCTTAGGAGTGACCAGCAGCCTTTCCCCCAATGCTTTCACATTAAGATGGTTGCAATTAATCTTTAAGTGGTTTCATTTTATGAGAGATGATGTAACTTTCTAGGATGTAAGGAGAAGTATTGGGTTCCACTCATACTCTCATGCCCAGAGTGAATAGAGGCCGAAGCAGGTTGGGCTTTTTTTTGTTTTTGAAATGGAGTCTTGCTCTGTTGCCTGGGCTGGAGTGCAGTGGCGCCATCTCAGCTCACTGTAACCTCCACCTCCCAGGTTCAAGCCATTTTCCTGCTTCAGCCTCTCGAGTAGCTGGGATTACAGGTATGTACCACCACGCCTGGCTAATTTTGTATTTTCAGTGTAAAGAGAGTTTCTCCATGTTGGTCAGGCTGGTCTCAAACTCACAACCTCAGGTGATCCGCCTGCTTCGGCCTCCCAAAGTGCTGGGATTACAGGCGTGAGCCACTGTGCCTGGCCTAGGCTTATCTCTTTACTGGGCACTGCAAGCCAGGCTGGGCCTCCTTCAGAGGTTAAGAATATCCAAACCAGGCCGGGCGCGGTGGCTCATGCCTGTAATCCTAGCACTTTGGGAGGCCAAGGCGGGTAGATCATGAGGTCAGGAGATAGAGACCATCCTGGCTAACATGGTGAAACCCTGTCTCTACTAAAAATACATAAAATTAGCCGGGCGTGGTGGTGGGTGCCTGTAGTCCCAGCTACTCGGGAGGCTGAGGCAGGAGAATGGCGTGAATCCGGGAGGCGGAGCTTGCAGTGAGCCGAGATCATGCCACTTCACTCCAGCCCGGGTGACAGTGAGACTCCATCTCAAAAAAAAAAAAAAAAAAAAAAAAAAAAAAAAA
>NC_045439.1:147813715-147823894 GCF_002776525.5 Piliocolobus tephrosceles
AAAAAAAAAAAAAAAAAAAAAAAAAAAAATCCAAACCAGAGCCTGCCAGATCCCTGCCTTCTCCCTCCAGAGAGCCTAGTAAACACATCATCTGGCCACCTCACCTGGAAGCCCAGATAGACATCTCTCTCCCCTGCCCAGCCCCCACCCTACTCCCCCTGCCATCTGCTCCCAAATGAGCTCCAAGGTGTGGGCAGAAGAGGACACAGGCAGTCCCTGCAGGGACACCGTGCCCGGAGTGTTCCTGCCGAGGCCACAGGTAGGACCCACAGGTAGGACAAAGCTTACAGGGATTAGGGGAGGCAGCAGGACTGAGGTACCATGAAGACAAGCACTTGATCCAGAGTTTTCTAAACTTCCCAGATCACCTGGGTGAGCCCGTTAAGTAAGCAGAGTTCAAGAGTTGGACTGATCCTGATCCAAGTGAGCCACAATGACCAAGTTAATCCCTCTGCCTTCTCCACATCACTGTCTAATAAAATAGAAGAGTGTTCTGTTCTCTGGGCTGACAATCAATGGGTGCTTTCACAGGTCCAAAAGATGCAGTTCTGGGTTTCTTTAAACACAATCTTTCCCTTCCCTTCCTGCTTCTTTTGGGAACTGTCTTAAAGGGCACACAAGAAAAGTTCTCTTTAGGGAAATACACTATACTCACCAGGGGCTGTGATGCCCAATACGCCCAGGTTCCCCAGCTGCTTCCAAAATTCCTGCCAACAGAATAGAGTGGAATGAGTGTTGAGGGGAAGGCAGCCAGTCACATGTGGCTGGAACAATGAGACCAAAACACTTCAGAGAGAGGGGCTGCATTCTTAGGGAGGCTTCATTTACCAGAAAACTGCGTGAGCTCTTCCAGGCAGCAGTGAAGCTCAGCCCCACTCCCAGACTGCCCCCCAGTGCCCAGGCCTCCCAACTCACTCGCAGGTTCTTGAACTCATTGCTGCGATCAATCTCCTGGGCCTTGGGGGCCAGGTGCTCCTGAAGGAACTTAGCCATGGTCTGACGAAGCTAATAGGAGAGAAGTAAACAGATGGCACTGCGGAAAGCATCTCCACTACCAAGGCACATTCGAGAGAAAAGGTCACAAGTAATTTCACCAAACAGCATCGGACTGAAAGTGAGAGGCCTCAGTAGTTTATGTCTCCTCAGAGATGATCTTCTTTCTTAAGGTCTTCAGCCTAGATAGCTTGATGGTAATTTTTAAAACGTTACACCCTACGTAAAAATCATTCCATTGGTTTCCACTATACTTAGAATGAAACACAAGCTTCTCACCCAGGTCTGCTAGGCCCTGCAGGAGCTGACCCCAGCTGACTCTCCCAGCTTCCCCAGCACCTTCCCACCTCCCACCCTCTGTGCTCCAGCTGCATTCCAGGCAGCCTCCAGATCTCAACAGTTGTCAGCCTCTTTCAAGCTCCTGAACCTTTGACTAAAAGGGACTGATTACCAAAGAGATTAGAAACTCCTCTTGGTGGCTGGGCATAGTGGTTCACGCCTGTAATCCCAGCACTTTGGGAGGCCGAGGCAGGAGGATCACCTGAGGTTGGGAGTTTGAGACCAGCCTGACCAACATGGAGAAACTCCGTCTCTACTAAAGATACCAAATTAGCCGGGCATGGTGGCGCATGCCTGTAATCCCAGCTACTTGGAAGGCTGAGGCAGAAGAATCACTTGAACCTGGGAGGCGGAGGTTGCGGTGAGCAGAGATCGTGCCATTACACTCCGGCCTGGGCAACAAGAGCGAAACTCCGTCTCAAAAAAAAAAAAAAGAAGAAAAGAAAAGAAAAAGAAAGAAACTCCTCTTGCCAGGGAAGCTTGAGAACAGGGATTGAACCCTTTCTGCCTGAGGTGGTTCACGGAAGCTCTGAGCATTCGCTGGCTATAAACATAAACTATGGAGTTGCTGGGAGGCTCACACCTCCACCAGCTCCATCCAGCCTCCAAGTGAAGCCTCAGGAAGGACTCTGGTTCCGCTCCATTTGTAAATACTTCGTCTTCTTCTTTTCTATTTTTTTATGAGATGGGGGGTCTGGCTGTGTTGCTCAGGCTGATCTCGAACCCCTGAGCTCAAACAATCCTCCCATCTCGGCCTCCCAAAGTGCTAGGATTACAGGTGTGAGCCACGGTGCCTGGCCTCTAATTGCTTCCTTCAAGTACTTGTTCAACTTTGTGTTTTGACCCAATGGGCTGAAGAGCTCACCGTAGCTTTTTAAAACCCTCCAACTGTTTATACAAAAAAGACTTCCTGGTGATTACGATGATCACCCAGGTGTCAGAAGCATACCTCAGACTGTTCAGGTGAAGTGAACTACATACAGATTGAGAGCCCTTGTGCCACAAGCAGTAGCCTGGCCAATCTTCCACCAAAACACCATCGGTCTCCCAGGAGCTCTCCCAGCCTCGACTCCTCTCTTACTTCCAGCAGTACTGCCCTGCGGTCTCAAATCTTCACCCCACAGACGTCAGGCTGAGGTCAGAGGACCTGCCCGACGCCGGAGGCCCCGCATCCCGCCCGGGCGCTGGCGCTCCCAACGGCCCACGGGCAAAAGCCAAGGCTGGGTGGGCGCTGGGCCGATGGGGACCAGGCAGGAAGGAGACCTTGGGGCTAGGAAGGGAGTCAGTCTCCTCACCTGCCTCTGCTCCTCGCTTAGCCCGTTGATTGCATCGTCCACCGGTAAAAGCGAGTGGGCCCGCCGAGAAACGAAGCCGGCAAGCGGCGGCCGCAGCCTCCAGCTCGCCACACGCCACCGCAGCAGCCGAGTCGCAGTCGCCATCTCTGCCCTGAACCAAGAGCTTGAACTGCTGCTGAGCCTGCTCTTAGCTCCACCAATCCAGGCTTCGCCGATCCGCAAACCGACGAGGGGGTGGGTCTGCAGCAGCCAATCACCCTAGGCGGCCCGCCGAAGGCTGTGCTGCACTTGGGCCGCACCCGAGCAGATCAACAGTGATCGCCCGCCAGCTTCCAGCCAATGCAACGGCCGCAGGCCGGGTGGCCCTGCCCTGAGAGCTGGAAATGCTGGCGTGCTCCCTAGGATGGGTGTTTTTAGGGGGGTAGAAAAGCAAGTGTTTTTTTTTTTTTTTTTCTTTTTATCTCCCTGTGTTGACATAGCAGCCCCTAACTGCGGAAGTCTCTCTGTGGGAAAGCAAAGTGTGGAAACAGCAATCAGAAAACTGCCCACGTGCTCAGTAAATTGGTCAAGCATCTCTGGAATAATTAAGATCGGAAAAGTAGTGCTTGCTCTAATGTGCACACAGCTTATAACTTAGTACACCTTGCTTTATTTGCTTTATTATATGACAAGGTTTGTAGATTTTGATTCACGGTTTTGTTTTGTGTATGTGCGTGTGTGTTTGAGACAGAGTCTCGCTCTGTCGTCCAGGCTGGAGCGCAGTGAAGTGCTCCGTCGCCCAGGCTGGAGTGCAGTGGCGCCATCTCGGCTCACTGCAAGCTCCGCCTCCCGGGTTCACGCCATTCTCCTGCCTCAGCCTCCCCAGTAGCTGGGACTACAGGCGCCCGCCACCACGCCCGGCTCATTTTTTTGTATTTTTAGTAGAGACGGGGTTTCACCGTGTTAGCCAGGATGGTCTCGATCTCCTGGCCTTGTGATCCGCCCGCCCCTGCCTCCCAAAGTGCTGGGATTACAGGCGTGAACCACTGCGCCCGGCCTTGATTTATGTTTTATGGGAAAGGGGTTATTAAGGAGTAGCTGCCTTCCAGATTGGAGACGTGCCTCGATTTACAGTGGGGTTACTTCTCGATAAACCCATTGTAAATGGAAAATATTGTAAGTCAAAAATGCACTTTAAAAATACACCTAGGCCGGACATGATGGCTCATGCCTGTAATCCCAGCACTTTGGGAGGCTGAGGCAGGTGAGTCACCTGAGGCTGAGAGATCGAGACCAGCCTGACCAACATGGAGAAACCCTGTCTCTACTACAAATACAAAAATTAGCTAGGTGTGGCGGCGCATGCCAGTAATCCCCGCTACTCAGGAGGTTGAGGCAGGAGAATTACTTGAACCCAGGAAGTGGAGGTTGCAGTGAGCTGAGATCGCACCATTGCATTCTAGCCTGGGCAACAAGAGCGAAACTCCTTCTCAAAAGAAAAAACATAAAAAACACCTAACCTACCAAACATCATAGCTTAGACTAGTGGACCTTAAACATACTCAGAACACTTACAATAGCTTATCACTGCGCACAATCATGTAACACAAAGCGTATTTTATAAGACAGTGTTAGAAATAATTTATTGAATACTGTACAATATCTATTGAATGTCTATCACTTTCACACCATCATAAAGTTGAAAAATCTTAAGTAGGGCCGGGCACAGTGGCTCACGCCTGTAATCCCAGCACTTTGGGTGGCAGAGGTGGGGAGATCACGAGGTCAGGAGATCAAGAATATCCTGGCTAACAAGGTGAAACCCCATCTCTACTAAAAATACAGAAAATTAGCTGGGTGTGGTAGTGGGTGTCTGTGGTCCCAGCTAGTCAGGAGGCTGAAGCAGGAGAATGGCGTGAACCCGGGAGGCCCAGCTTGCAGTGAGCCGAGATCGCGCCACTGCACTCCAGCCTGGGCGACAGACCGTAAGTTGGGGACCATTTGTATTCAATATGTGTAAATATTAAATGTACATATTTACGTATTATACTATATATGTTAAATAACATGTATTAAATAGGCTAGGCGTGGTGGCTCATGCCTGTAATCCTAGGACTTTGGGAGTTTAGGTGGGAAGATCGTTCGAGGCCAGGAGTTCAAGACCATCCTGTGCAACATAGGGAGACATTGTCTCCACAAAACATTTGAGAAAACAAACAACAAAAGATGTATTAAATAGTAAATAATATGTATTTAATACACCATAGGAATAACAGTCAGGACTTAGAAACACGGGTTTGGGACACAGGGAAAGGAAGAGTGGTGAGGGGAAAGAGGAGAGCTGATGGAATTAAGTCTCTATTCCCTCCCCACTTGCTCTATTTACCTCCTCCATGTTGTGTCAATGTTCTTTATTTTTTTAATTTAATTAATTAATTAGAGACAGGGCGGAGGGGGGACGGTCTCACTATGTTGCCCAAGCTGATCCAAAGGCTCATGTGATCCTCCCGCCTTGGCCTCCCAAAGTGCTAGAATTACAGGCATGAGCCACGAAACCCAGCTGAGTCAATGCTCTTGAACAACTCATCTCAGGTTGGTACCCTGAGTCCAGGAACGGGTCTATGCAATCCCACTACATAGCTCTGGGACTTTCAGCATGTTCCTTAGATCTTTTCAGTCGCTGCTTTATCCTCTTTAAAATGAAAACCATACCAGCCAACTTTAAGGCTGTTATGAGGAATAAAGGCAATTGCATACTTAATGATTCAGCACAGTACTTGGCACATTGCTCTCATTTTCAGATCATTCATACCATATCCAACTTCCCTGAACCCATTCCTCAGCTTCTAACTTACCCCCTTACCATAATTTGAAGTCCTATTCAGAAGTTAACGCCCGATCATAGCACTGCTTTTTTTTTTTTTTAATCAGGTTGAAATTAATTTTTTTTTTTTTTTGAGTCAGGATCTCTGTCACCTAGGCTGGAGTGCAGTGGCAAAATCATGGCTTACTGCCATGACTGGATTCAAGCAATCCTCTGGCCTCAGCCTGCCAAGTAGACGGGACTACAGGCATATGTCACCGGCCTAATATATATCTATACATATATACATACACACATATATACATACATATATATGTATATATGTATATTGTAGAGATGAGGGTTTCACTATGTTGCCCAGGCTGGTCTCAAACTCCTGGCCTCAAGCAATCTTCCTGCCTTGGCCTCCCAAACTGCTTGGATTACAGGCATGAGCCACTGCACCAGCCCACCTTTATTAGTTTCTTGAATATTCCAGCATTTTATGTAAATACAAGCAATTATGAATATATATTCTTCTTACACTTAACAAAGTATCTTGGAGATCTTGGCATATCACTATGTTAAGAGTGTCCTCTTTTTTCTTTTTTTAAAGACTATTCCACTGTATAGACACACCATAGTTTTTCTTCTTATGAATGAGGTGGAGGATTTTTTCATACAGAAAGCCCTTATTTTTCTGTGGACTGTCAGATCATGTCCTTTGCTTATTTATGTGTTGCACTGTTGGCACTTTTCTTAACTCAAACCTACAATACATGTGTAGGTTCACTGGAAAAGAATCAGGTCTGAGAGGAAAGACTTTGAGCTTGTTTTGGGCACAATTATGTTTGAAGCACTTTCGAGTCATCTTAAGAGGTAATGTGGGCCAGCCATGGTGGCTCACATCTGTAATTCCAACATTCTAGGAGGCTGAGGCAGTAGAATCACGTGAGGTCAGGAGTTCGAGACCAGCCTGAGCAACACAATAAGACTGGTCTCTACAAAAAATTTTAAAAATTAGCCAGGCATGGTGGGTTGTGCTTGTAGTCTCAGCTTCTTGAGAGACTGAGACTGGAGGATGGTTTGAACCCAGGAGTCTGAGGTCACAGTGTGTTATGATTGGGCCACTGTACTCCAGTCTAGGCAACAGAACAAAACACTGTCTCTAAAAAAAATTAAAAACAGAAAATAAGGAGATTAACAAAATTAAACTGGGTGCTGTGGTACATACCTGTAATCCCAGCTACTCAGGTGGCTGAGGTAGGAGGATTGCTTGAACCCAGGGGTTGGAGTCTAGTCTGGGCAACATAGCAAGAGCCTATCTCCTAAAATAAAAAAAGATTTTAAAAATTGATAAACCGCTAGCAAGACTTATCAAAAAAAAAAGAGGAATTGCAAATATCTGATATCAAGAATTAAAAAGGGGACGGCTCTCAAATCCTACAGATATGAAAAAGATAAGGATATGTTGAGCAATTTATGCTAATAAATTTGATAATGTAGATGAAATGGATAAATCAGACTGACACAAACTGACATAATAGAAAATCTGAATAGTCCTATATCTACCAGATAAATTGAAATTCACAATGAAAAACCTTCCATGAAGAAAACTCCAAGCCTAAAAGACTTCACTAACGAATTCTTCCAAATACTTAAGTAAGAAATATGGGTATAGGCCGGGCGCGGTGGCTCATGCCTGTAATCCCAGCACTTTGGGAGGCCGAGGCGGGCGGATCACGAGGTCAGGAGTTCAAGACCAGGCTGGCCAACATAGTGAAACCCCATCTCTACTAAAAAGACAAAAAATTAGCTGGGCATGGTGGCGGGCACCTATAATCCCAGCTACTCGGGTGGCTGAGGCAGGAGAATCGCTACAATCCAGGAGGCAGAGCCTACAGTAAGCTGAGATCACGCCACATAACTCCAGCCAGGGTGACAACGCAAGACTCCGTCTCAAACCAAAATAAATAAATAAATAAATAAATAAATAAATAAATAAATAAATAAATAAATAAATAAATAAAAGTGTAAACCTAAGAAAAAATAAATAAGAAGGAATACCAAACTTATTATTTCAACTCATTTTATGAGGCCAATATAACCTTGACACCAAAAATCTTACAAGAAACATTACAAAAGGAGGCCGGGCATGGTGGCTCATGTCTGTAATCCCAGCACTTTAGGAGGCCAAGGCAGGTGGATCACGAGGTCAGGAGATCAGACCAAGCTGGCTAACACGGTGAAACCCCATCTTTACTAAAAATACAAAAAATTAGCACGGGCATGGTGGCGGGTGCCTGTAGTCCCAGCTACTTGGGAGGCTGAGGCAGGAGAATGGCGTGAACCTGGGAGGCAGAGCTTGCAGTGAGCTGAGACTGTACCAGTGCATTCCAGCCTCGGCTACAGAGCAACACTCTGTCTCAAAAAACAAAACAAAACAAAACAAAACAAAAAAAAACAGAAAGAAACATTACAAAAGAAAATTACAGGGTGTGCACGGTGGCTCATGTTTGTAATCCCGGCACTTTCAGAGGCCTAGGCAGGTGGATCACGAGGTCAGGAGTTCAAGACCAGCCTGACCAAGATGGTGAAACCCCATCTCTACTAAAAATACAAAAATTAGCTGGGCGCGGTGGCAGGTGCCTGTAATCCCATCTACTCAGGAGGCTGAGGCAGGAGAATTGCTTGAACCTGGGAGGTGGAGGTTGCAGTGACTCGAGATGGTATCACTGCACTCCAGCCTGGGCGAGAGTGAGACTCTGTCTAAAAAAAAAACGGAAGAAAATTACAGGTCAATATTTCTCATGAATGGACACAAAAATGCTAAAAAATATATTATAAAATTGAATTCAACGTGTGTGTGGTTTTTTTTTTTTTTTTGAAACAGTCTCCCTCTATCGCCCAAGCTGGAGGCAGTGGTATGATCTCGGCTCACTGCAACTTCTGCCTCCCAGGTTCAAGCCTCCAGAGTATTTCGGATTACAGGTTTGCACCACCATGTCTGGCTAATGTTTGCATTTTATTAGAGAATGGGGTTTCCCCATGTTGGCCAGGTTGGTCTCAAATTCCTGGCCTCAAGTGATCAGGCTGCCTCGGCCTCCCAAAGTGCTGGGATTATAGGTGTGGGCCACCGCGCCCAGCCTTGTTTTTGTTTTATAGAGACAAGGTCTCACTCAGTCGCTCAGTCACTCAGGCTGGAGTGCAGTGAGGACATCATGGCTCACTGCAGCCTCATCTTCATGGGCTCAAGCAATTCTCCCACCTCAGCCTTCTGAGTAGCTGGGACTACAAGGCGTGCACCACCATACCTGGCTAATTTTTTCGATGTTAAGTAGAGATGACTCCTGGCTAAATTGCCCAGGCTGGTCTCAAACTCCTGGGCTCAAGTGATCCTCCTGCCTGAGCTTCCCAGAGTGCTGGGATTACAGCTGTGAGCCACGGCACGGCTGAATCCAATGTTGTGTGTGTGTGTGTGTGTGTGTGTATATATATATAAATACATTATGACTGTGATAAGATATGAAATATATTTGGTTTTTTTCCCTGGTTCCTGTCACAATTCTAATATTCCTTAGAATATTCCAATAGAAATGTCTTTATTAATAATGAGCCTCTTTTAGAAATAATGCCAGGCCAGGCGCGGTGGCTCAAGCCTGTAATCCCAGCACTTTGGGAGGCCGAGACGGGCGGATCTCGAGGTCAGGAGATCGAGATCATCCTGGCTAACACAGTGAAACCCCATCTCTACTAAAAAATACCAAAAAAAACCTAGACGGGCAAGGTGGCGGGCGCCTGTAGTCCCAGCTACTTGGGAGGCTGAGGCAGGAGAATGGCGTAAACCCGGGAGGCGGAGCTTGCAGTGAGCCGAGATCCAGCCACTGCACTCCAGCCTGGGTGACAGAGCGAGACTCCGTCTCAAAAAAAAAAAAAAAAAAGAAATAATGCCACACATCTACAGCAATCTGATCTTTGACAAACCTGACAAAAACAAGAAATGGGGAAAGAATTCCCTATTTAATAAATGGTGCTGGGAAAACTGGCTAGCCATATGTAGAAAGCTGAAACTGGATTCCTTCCTTATACCTTATACAAAAATTAATTCAAAATAGATTAAAGACTTAAATGTTAGACCTAAAACAATAAAAACCCTAGAAGAAAACCTAGGCAATACCATTCAGGACATAGGCATGGGCAAGGACTTCATGACAAAAACACCAAAAGCAATGGCAACAAAAGCCAAAATAGACAAATGAGATCTAATTAAACTAAAGAGCTTCTGCACAGCAAAAGATACTACCATCAGAGTGAACAGGCAAACTACATAATGGGAGAAAATTTTTGCAATCTACCCATCTGACAAAAGCCTAATATCTAGAATCTACAAAGAACTTAAACAAATTTACGAGAAAAAAAATCAAACAATCCCATGAAAAAGTGGGCAAAGGATATGAACAAACACTTCTGAAAAGAATACATTTATGCAGCCAACAGACACATGAAAAAACGCTCATCATCACTCGCCATCAGAGAAACGCAAATCAAAACCACAATGAGATACCATCTCACACCAGTTACAATGGCAATCATTAAAAAGTCAGGAAACAACAGGTGCTGGAGAGGATGTGGAGAAACAGGAACACTTTTACACTGTTGGTGGGACTGTAAACTAGTTCAACTATTGTGGAAGATGATGTGGCGATTCCTCAAGGATCTAGAACTAGAAATACCATTTGACCCAGCAATCCCATTACTGGGTATATATCC
>NC_045439.1:147828894-147832552 GCF_002776525.5 Piliocolobus tephrosceles
ATATATATATATATATATATATATATATATATATTTTTTTTTTTTTTTTGAGATGGAGTCTCGCTCTGTCGCCCGGGCTGGAGTGCAGTGGCCGGATCTCAGCTCAGTGCAAGCTCCGCCTCCTGGGTTTACGCCATTCTCCTGCCTCAGCCTCCTGAGTAGCTGGGACTACAGGCGCCCGCCACCTCGCCCGGCTAGTTTTTTTCGTATTTTTTAGTAGAGATGGGGTTTCACCGTGTTAGCCAGGATGATCTCGATCTCCTGACCTCGTGATCCTCCCGTCTCGGCCTCCCAAAGTGCTGGGATTACAGGCTTGAGCCACTGTGCCCGGCCTATATACATATATGTTTATCTTTATAAAATATCTGTTTCTGGTAGTGTAAGTCTCCAACTTCTTCAAAATTTTGTTTGCTATTCTAGGTCTTTTGCATTTCCATATACATTTTAAAGCCAGCTTTTCAATTTCTGTTTTAAAAAGGCTTGTTGGGATACTGATTAGGATTATAGTTCATCTACAGATCAACATGGGAAGAGCTGACATCTTAACACTAAATCTTCCAATCTATTAACATGGTATACCTATTTATTTATTTAGGTCTTTAATTTCCCTCAGCAATGTTCTTATAATTTTCAGAGTAGAGGTCTTGCACATACATTTTTCATTTTTCATTAGATTTATTCTCATGTGATTGAAGTTCTTGCTGCTTTTGTAAATTGTATATATATATATATATATATATATATGTATTATTTATATTTATTTTTAAATCACGCAGTCTCCCAAACAAGAATAGGTTCAAAGAGATTCCCAGATTATATTTTTAAAATCTTACTTTCAGCCGGGTGCGGTGGTTCACGCCTGTAATCCCAGCACTTTGGGAGGCCGAGGTAGGTGGGTCACCTGAGGTCAGGAGTTCGAATCCAGCCTGACTAACATGGAGAAACCCCATCTCTACTAAAAATACAAAATTATTCAGGTGTGGTGGCCCGTGTCTGTAATCCCAGCTACTTGGGAGGCTGAGGCAGGAGAATCGCTTGAACCCAGGAGGCAGAGGTTGTGGTGAGCCGAGATCACGCCATTGCACTCCAGCCTGGGCAACAAGAGCAAAACTCTGTCTCAAATTTTAAAAAAAGGAAAAATATTATTTTCCAAGTGTTGCTGCTAGTAATACCTATTACATAGTGTTTTTGTATCCAATTATCTTGCTAAATTCACTTATTCTAATAACTTATAACAGATTCTTTTAGATTTTTAAAAAGATTTCCTATGTATACAGTCATATCATTTGCAAATGAGTTATGCTTCTTCCTTTACATGTCTATATACTGTATTTTTTTTCTGTAAGCTGTACATCTCTATTTTCTTTATTTTCTTGCCTAATTGGACTGTCTAAAATCTCCAGTACAATGTAAAGCCGACTGGTGATAGCATACATCCTTGTCTTATTCCCACCCTCAAGGGGAAAGTGATTCAACACTGCATTACCAAGTATAGTATTAGCTGTAGTTTATTTATGGATATCCGTTATTAGATTAAGGCAGTTCTCTATCTCCTTTGCTGAGAGTTTTTATAATAAAAAGATGAATTGTATCAAATGCTTTTTCTGCATCTATTGATGTGTTCGTTTTTATCATTTATTCTGTTAATGTGTCTACTTACATTGATTGAATTTGTACCCTTCATTAAATAAAATTCACAGGAGCCCATTGGTTTGAACTGAACTCCTGCACTAGGCCGAGCACCCACACCAAATCATAACGGAGCCACTCGTGCTGAAGGTCCATGCCACCAAGCTGAAAATAAGACCTTTAACTGACCTTCTAAAAAAATGGGGAGATAACTTCAGATCAGTGGTGTCAAAAAATAAAAATAAAAAATCACAAGAAGTAATAGCCAAATCCTGAAACAGACCAGGTTTAGCGGCATGATATGGAAGTCCTCTCTGCTTTGCCCTTTACAAGAAAAGTAACTGGAATCTGAAATAAAGTCAATTAAGATCTTTAAATTTGTTGTAATTTTGGTTTTTGATGCTTTCATAACCAGGATATATCCCACTTGGTCATTAAAGAAAAAAACTTTTTTCTCTCACACACTTAACACAGAATATTTCTGTGAGAAGATGTGGGGAAGTTTTTCCCCACACACCAAAGTATTCTCCAGCAGACACCAACTGGGTGTTCTGTAATTCATTTCAATTCTTTTTTTTTTTGAGGCGGAGTCTTGCTCTGTCGCCTGGACTGGAGTGCAGTGGCCGGATCTCAGTGCAAGCTCCGTCTCCCGGGTTTATGCCATTCTCCTGCCTCAGCCTCCCCAGTAGCTGGGACTACAGGCACCCGCCACCTCACCCGGCTAGTTTTTTTTTGTATTTTTAGTAGAGATGGGGTTTCACTGTGTTAGCCAAGATGGTCTCGATCTCCTGACCTCGTGATCCGCCCGTCTCGGCCTCCCAAAGTGCTGGGATTACAGGCTTGAGCCACCGCGCCTGGCTCGTTTCAGTTCTTGCCTGTAATCCCAGCACTTTGGGAGGCCAAGGTGGACAGATCACCTGAGGTCGTGAGTTCGATACCAGCCTGGCCAACATAGCAAAACCACGTCTCTACTAAAAATACAAAAATTAGCCAGGCATGGTGGCGCAGCCTGTAATCCCAGCTACTTGGGAGGCTAAGGTAAGACAATCGCTTGAACATGGGAGGCAGAGATTGCAGTGAGCCAAAATGGTGTCATTGCACTCCAGCCTGGGAAACAGCAAACTCCATCTCAAAAAGAAAAAACCAAAACCAAAATAATTTCAATTCTTTATCTACTTGGAGTTAGAGTCAAACCCTACAGGTTAAGGCTCAATACCACAAGACTGCCCCCCACTTCAGATGCCAGTCACAGGTAGATTGTCACCTATATTCTGATTAACAAACCAAAAAACAAGATTCCCATGCCCCCTGCTTGGATTCGATTAATTGGCTATGGTGGCTCACAGAACTCAGGGAAACACTTAAGTTAACTGGCATACGATAAAGGATATTACAAAGGGTACACATGAACAGCCAGATGGAAGAAATGCACAGGGCAACGTATGGGGAAAGGAGTGCAGAGCGTCCATGCCCTCTGTGTTCCATCCAGAAGCTCATCAAATTTTGTTCAAGGGTATCTTTCTAAAAAAAAAAAAATTTAAATAGAACCTCACAGCCGGGCGTGGTAGCTCACACCTGTAAAGACCTAGAATAGCAAACAAAATTTTGAAGAAGTTAGAGACTTACACTACCAGAAACAGATATTTTATAAAGATAAATATATGTGTATATATATTAATATACTGTGGTATTAGTGCTAGAAATCAATGGAACAGAATAGAGAGTACAGAAATAGACCCACACATAGAGTTCCTTGATTTATAATGAACTCTCCATTACAATTCAGTAGGGGAAGAATGGTCTTTTTTGGCTCATGCCTGTAATCCTAGCACTTTGGAAGGCAGAGGTGGACGGATCATGAGGTCAGGAGTTAGAGACCAGCCTGGCCAACATGGTGAAACCCTGTCTCTACTAAAGATACAAAAAATTAGCCAGGCGTGGTGGTGCATGCCCATAATCCCAGCTACTTGGGAGGCTGAGGCAGGAGAATCGTTTGAACCTAGGAAGTGGAGGTTGCAGTTAGCCAAGA
>NC_045439.1:147832652-147842158 GCF_002776525.5 Piliocolobus tephrosceles
TCAGTGAGCCGAGATTGCGCAACTGCACTCCAGCCTGGGCGACAGAGACTCCGATTTCATACTATACAAAAGATTAGAGGTAGATAACAGACCTTAATATGCTGTTTCCCAGGTAATATGAAAAGTAAACAATATGAAAAGTAAACAATAAAGCTTTGCGCAACAAAATAAGGTAAAAATTGAACAAATCAAAGTATAAAGTAAAAACATAAAATACTGCATGTTCTCTCCTATAAGTGGGAGTTGAGTACATTGAGCACACACAGACAGAAAGAAGGGAACAACAGACACTGGGGCTTGAGGGTAGAGGGTGGGTGGAGGGTGAGGATCAGAAAACTACCTATCCGGTTCCACGCTCGTCACCTGGGTGACACACAATTTACCTATGTAACAAACCTGCGCATGTACCTCTGAACATAAAAGTTGAAAAAACAAAATAAAAACATGTTCATACAGGCCAGGTGTGGTATATAATTACTCACATCCGTAATTCCAGCACTTCGGAAGGCCAAGGTGGGCGGATCACCTAACTAAGGTCAGGAGTTTGAGACCAGCGTAGTCAACTTGACGAGAGCTCAGTTTTGCAAAAATACAAAAATTAGCCAGGCAAGATAGTGTGTACCTGTAGTCCCAGCTACTCAGGAGGCTGAGGCAGAAGAATCGCTTGAACCTGGGAGGCAAAGTGACAGTGAACCAAGATTGCAACACTGCACTCCAGCCTGTGTCACAGAGCAAGACTGTCTTAAAAAACAAACAAAAAGAACAAAAAAACCAAACACGTTCATATTGGGTTTTTTTTTGTCTTTTTTTTTTTTTTGAGACGGAGTCTCGCTCTGTTGCCCAGGCTGGAGCGCAGTGGCCGGATCTCAGCTCACTGCAAGCTTCACCTCCCGGGTTCACGCCATTCTCCTGCCTCAGCCTCCCAAGTAGCTGGGACTACAGGCGCCCGCCACCTCGCCCGGCTAGTTTTTTGTATTTTTTAGTAGAGACGTGGTTTCACTGTGTTAGCCGGCATGGTCTTGATCTCCTGACCTCGTGATCCGCCCATCTTGGCCGCCCAAAGTGCTGGGATTACAGGCTTGAGCCACTGCGCCCGGCCCACATTGTTATAAATAAATGGGAGGGAGAAAGAAGAAGTCCTCCTTACAGAAGAATTCCAAACAATATGGACAGGTAGATAGTTGGCACACCCCTTGAGAGTGGGCTGGAATTAGTGATGACTTCTAAAGAGAGTATGGAAAGAGTAGAATAGTAACTTTACAGTGGAGAAACTGGGCTAACACTGCCTTAACCAAGTGTTCAAGGTTAATATTACTAGCGACAAGTCAAGTTGATACTATCTGCCTATAATATTGTGTCTGGAGTTGGTTGCTTCTGGTGGGTTCTTGGTCTCTCTGACTTTAAGAATGAAGCTGCGGACCTTCGCGGTGAGTATTATAGCTCTTAAAGCTGGCATGGACCAAAAGAGTGAGCAGCAGCAAGATTTATTGTGAAGAGCAAAAGAACAAAGCTTCCGCAACCGGGAAAGGTAACCTATCCGGTTGACACTGCTGCCTGGGGAGGGTGTGGCAGGTTGCCAGCTTTTATTGCCTTATTTGTCCCCGCCCAGGTCCTGCTGATTGGTCCATTTTACAGAGTGCTGATTGGCCCATTTTAGAAGGTGCTGACTGGTGCATTTTACAAACCTCTAGCTAGCCACAGAGTGCTGATTGGTAAGTTTTTGATTTTTTGTTTGTTTGTTTGTTTGTTGTTTTGAGACGGAGTCTTGCTCTGTTGCCCAGGCTGGAGTGCAGTGGCGCAATCTCCACTCACTGTAAGCTCCACCACCCGGGTTCCTGTCATTCTCCTGCCTCAGCCTCCTGAGTGGCTGGGACTACAGGCGCCCGCCACCACGCCTTGCTAATTTTTTGTATTTTCAGTAGAGAGGGGGTTTCACCTTGTTAGCCAGGATGGTCTGGATCTCCTGACCTCGTGATCCGCCCAGTTCAGCCTCCCAAAGTGCTGGGATTACAGGTGTGAGCCACCGTGCCCAGCCTGATTGGTGCGTTTTAAAATCCTCTTGTAAGACAGAAAAGTTCGCCGAGTCCCCACCTGACCCAGAAGTCCAGCTGGCTTCACCTCTCAATATGATGTGCTGAGTACACTTTACTTATGTGGTATTCTTCCCTAAAAAACATAACCACAGTCTAATCATCAAAAAAAATCAAACAAATCCAAATTGAGGGATATTCTACAAAATATCTGACTGCTGCTCCTTGAAACTGTCAAGGTCATGAAAAACAGAAAAAGACTGGGAAACTGTCATTGACCAGGGGAGACTAAGGAGACATAATAATTAATGACAAAATACAATATGGCATCCTGGATGTGATCCTAGAACACAAAAACTACATTAGTAGACAAACCAATGAAATCCAAATAAAGCCCAGAGTTTAGTTAATATTGATTTACTGATGCTGGTTTCTTAGTTTTGACAAATGTGCCATGGTATTGTAAGATGTCAACATTAGTGGAAGCTGGGGAAGGGGTATATGGGAACTCTCTGGACTATCTTTGCAACTTTTCCGTAAATCTAAAATTATTCCCAAATACATACATTATTATTATCTTTTGATACAGGATCTCACTCTGTAGCCTAGGTTGGAGTGCAGTTGAGGTAGATCAGGTAGGATGGGCACAGCCTCACTTAAAGGGGAACAAGATACTTGCCAAACAGACAGAGAGAGAGAACAGCTGGATGCTGCACAACCCGCATCAGGAACTCGTGGTCAGAACATCCTGCTTCAAGGAGGAAAAAGAGCAAAAGGAGACAAATCCTCCAGCTTGCACAGGCACAGAAACCCTTGATCAGTGTCTTTAGGCTGACCTATACTCATTTTAACAGTAAAAACACTCCCCGGGGTGGAGAATTACTCTCAAATTCTTTTGTGCACCAACATCAAGAACTTGAATCAGCCCACCAACAACACCGTGGAGCTATCACAGCTCACTGCAGCCTCCTTCTCCCTGGCTCAAGCGATCCCCTCACCTAAGCCTCCAGAGTAGCTGGGACTACAGGTGTGCACCATCGCGTCTGGCTATTTAAAAAATTTTTTGTTAGAGAAGAGGTCTTGCTATGTTGCCCAGGCTGGTCTTGAACTCCTGAGCTCAAGTACTTCTCCAGCCCCAGTCTTCCAAAGTGCTGGGTTTACAGGCATGAGCCACTGTGTCTGGCCAAAATATGTATTTCGAAAAAGACTGACTAAACCTCCAACTCTCATACATTGTTGTGGTGGTATAAACGGTACATGTATTTTGGAAAACTGAGTTGCTTACCCTATGACTCAGCAGTTCTATTCTTGGGTCTCTATCCCAGAGAAACCAGTGCAGTTTTATTAATAGCCTAAAACCAGAAACAAATGTCCACTAGCCAGAGAATACTGATACGTTCAACCATACAAATTATAGAGACAGGTTGAGCTAAAGAAACCAAACACAAGAGTATACACTAGGCTGCGGGCGGTGGCTCAAACCTGTAATCCCAGCACTCTGGGAGGCCAGGAGTTCAAGATCAGCCTGGGCAACACAGTGAGAGCCTCCCCATCTCTACAAAAATTTTAAAAATTAGCCAGGTGTGGTGGCATTCACCTGTAGTACTAGCTTCTCAGTTGGCTGAGCCCAGAAATTCGAGGTTACAGTGAGCTATTATTGTGCCCCTGAACTCCGGCCTGGGCAACAGAGCAAGATGCTGTCTTTTTTTTTTTTTTTTTTTTTTTTGAGTCAGGAGTATCACCGTGTCGCCCAAGCTGTCTCTTTAAAAAAAAAAAAAAAAAAAAAAAAGGGAGCTGGGCTTGGTGGCTCATGCCTGTAATCCCAGCACTTTCGGAGGCTGAGGCAGGCGGATCACATGAGCTGAGGTGTTTGAGACCAACCTGGGTAACATGGCAAGACCTTATCTCTACAAAAAATATACAAAAATTAGCTGGGTTTGGTGGTGTGCCCCTGTAGTCCCAGCTACTTGGGGAGCTGAGGTAGGAGGATCACTTGAGCCCAGGAGGTCGAGGCTGCAGTGAGCCAAGATGCCACCACTGCACTCCAGCCTGGATTGACAGAGACCCTCTCTCTCTCTCTCTCAAAAAAAGTGTATACTGTGAGTCCATTTATATGAAATTCTTGGAAGGACAATACTAATGGATGGTGATTTTGTAGAGTAGTGCTCACTTCCACAACAGCGACAGTAACTTATGAACCTGTACACTTAAGGTTAGTGCACTTTAAGCCTCAAATTAAAAAAAAAAAAATCTGGTAAAAGTTTGCCATTTCAACAATTTAATTAATTAATTAATTTAGAGATAGAGTCTTGCTCTTGTCGCCCAGGCTGGAGTGTCGTGGTGTGATTTTGGCTCACTGCAACCTCTGCCTCCTGGGTTCAAGTGATTCTCTTGCCTCAGCCTCCTGAGTAGCTGGGATTACAGGCGCCTACCACCACGCCCGGCTAATTTTTGTGTTTTTAGTAGAAAGGGGGTTTCACCATGTTGGCCAGACTGGCCTCGAACTCCTGACCTCAGGTGATCTGCCCGCCTCGGCGTCCCAAAGTGCTGGGAATACAGGTGTCAGTCACCGCGCCTGGCCTCAACCAATTTTATTTATTTTTTAATGGAGTCTCGCTCTATCATCCAGGCTGGAGTGCAGTGGTGCGATCTTGGCTCACTGCAACCTCCACCTCCCGGGTTCAAGCGATTCTCCTGCCTTAGCTGGCCAAGTGGCTGGGACTATAGGCACATGCCACCATGCCCAACTCATTTTTGTATTTTTAGTAGAGACAGGGTTTCCCCATGTTGGCCAGGCTGCTCGAACTCCTGACTCAGGTGATCCACCCGCCTTGGCTTCCCAAAGTGCTGGGATTACAGGCGTGAGGCACCGTGCCCGGCCTCAACCATTTTAAAGCGTACAGTTCAGTGGTATTAGGTATATGCAGAATGCCATGCAACCACCACCACTTTCCATTTCCAGAACTGTATCATCCCAAAGAGAAACTCCCTTCCCCTCCTGCTCAGTCCTTGGTAATCTATATTCTACTTTGGATGGATTTGCCTACTGTAGCTACATTACATTAGTGTTCCTGTGTACCCTGAAGCCAGAATGGCAGAGAAAGAAAATGGTAAGGAAACAGCTTCTTGAGATATTTGGCTGTGAATATGGTGTATGTGGTAGGTGGAGGGGATGAGGGTGGGGTTTTGGCTTTATGTTTTAAGAAGGTTGTAATTTGAACTTAAGAGTCAAAGTTGAGAGTTCCCAGGTCAGAAGGAAGTTGAATAATTGAGGCCTGCAAAGACATGGTAAGATCAGCAACTGTGTTTTGGAGTGGGGAGAAGGGGACACTGGAATTGAAGTTTGGGGCAAGTTTATGAAGGGAATCTTTTGCCAGGATAAGTTTTAAACTTTAATAATATCACCACCAGGATTTGAGTACCTTTGCCAGGCACTGGGTTAGGTACTGGACATAATTCTCTTTTATAACCACCCAGCAAGACAGGTATTATTGGTATGAACTTATTCATACTTTTTTTTTTTTGAGACGGAGTCTTGCTGTGTTGCCCAGGCTGGAGTGCAATGGCACCATCTCAACTCACCGCAACCTTTGCCTTCCAGGTTCAAGAGATTCTCCTGCCTCAGCCTCCTGAGTAGCTGGGACTACAGGCGCATGCCACCACACCCAGCTAATTTTGGAATTTCTAGTAGAGACAGGGTTTCACCATGATGGTCAGGCTGATCTCGAACTTCTGACATCATGATCCACCCACCTCAGCCTCCCAAAGTACCAGGATTACAGGCGTGAGCCACCGGCACCCAGCCTGTTCATACCAGTTTTACTGGTATGAACTTAGTTTGAGAGAATTTGCCAAAGACCAGTTTTTAGTGGATAGGCTCAAAATATTTGAAACATAACCAACTTTGTGAACTCTGTATGAGAAGGCAAACAATTTTGGCCCTTTAAGCTCGGGTTGGAGTGTTACTGGCTTCACTGGGTGTCTCTGGGCAGCCTTAAAGATGCTGAAGGGTGGGGGTGGGAGGGTTTGGTGAAGAAATTAGGAGGTGCAGAAAGAACAGGAGATGGCCAAAGTCAGCCTGGTTTGGTTAAGAAAAAAATTTGGCCATGTCTTTGGTAAACCAGGGGGGAAGCCTGTCATGGACTTCAGGCCATGGACTAAAGGATCTATGGGACCAGGCCTAGGATTGGCTGTGCAAAGTAAACAGCAGGCAGATAGTCATGCTTAAGAGTGCAGGGAGGGCTGGGAGCAGTGGCTCGCACCTGTAATCCCAGCATTTTGGGAGGCTGAGGCGGGCGGGTTACTTGAGGTCAGGAGTTTGAGACCAGCGTGGCCAACTGGGCAAAACCCCACCTGAGTTTATTAAAAATACAAAAATGGCAGGGTATGGTGGCTCACGCCCGGCCTCAGCACTTTGGGAGTCTGAGGCAGGAAGATCACTTGAGGTCAGGAGTTGGCCAACATGGGGAAACCCCGCCTCTATTAAAAATACAAGAATTAGCTGGGCATGGTAAGGGGATGGGGTGCCTGTAATCCCAGCAACTCAGGAGGCTGAGGCAGGAAAATCGCTTGAACCCAGGCAGTGGAGGTTGTGGTGATCACACTGCTGTACTGGGCAATAGAGTAAGCGAGACTGTCGCAAAAAAAAAAAAAAAAAAAGGCCGGTTGCGGTGGCTCACACCTGTACCCCAGCACTTTGGGAGGTCAGGGTGGGTGGATCATGAGGTCAGGAGACGAGACCATCCTGGCTAACATGGTGAAACCCTGTCTCTTAAAAATTAGCCAGGCGTGATGGCACGTCCCTGTAGTCACAGCTACTCGGCAGGAGAATTGCTTGACCTGGGAGAAGGAGGTTGCAGTGAGCCGAGATCACGTCACTGCACTCCAGCCTAGGCGACAGAGTGAGGCTCTGTCTCAAAAGAAAAAAAAAAAAAGTGCAGGGAGAACAAAGGCAGCAAGTGGCCACAGACCTGGTGAAACCACTGCTACAAATGGGCAACACCCTCAGGAGACTAGCCAATGCTCTTGGGAGACAGAGGGACTAGCCACAGGGCTCTTAAAGAATAGCAGAAAAATAATCCAGATTAAGTCAGAATATATTGGACTTGTTAACTAAATTAGTTCAATAATGATCAACTGACATATCTAGGTTAAAAGGTTATTTTCATTCCTCAGTGTTACAGTCAGAATATTTACAGAAGTATTTATTTTAAAAGTAGACTTAAAAAAAAAAAAAGTAATTTAAAGCTCCAAGGTGTATTGTTTCATGTAGGTGTTACTGCTACCTATACTTTCACCCCATTTATTAAGCCCAAAACACTTCAAGCAACTTTAGGTTCATAAATTAACAAGGAGGTACAGAAGCCCAACCAGGATGGGACAGAAAGTGTTCCAGGTTGGAAGGGGACAGCATGGCTCCTCAATGATCTTGTACGGAACACTCATGCTCTACTGTAATGAAGATTTTCTTCCTGAAAATCTGAATGTGACATTTTAGATCCTCTGGGTGTTGGTTTAGTCTCCGGATTATAATGGCGTGCTGGAATCAGGTGGTTGACTAGAAGGTCAGTCCAAGCTCCTAGGCCCCCCTCTCTTGTAGGCCTCAATTATCCACCTGTGAGGCTCAGGAGGGCTGACCAACCTGAAGGCTGGGAAAACTTGCTTAAATGAGGAATTGCCATTTCAGCATAAACTGTCCTTAATTCTACTGTAGAAATTGTTTTCATTCTGGAGATGGTCGAGTCCCAGAAGATCATGGCCAAGATGATATCCTAAGTGGCTTCCTCTGAGAGTTTATGCCCAAGAGGGAGCCATCTGGCCACTTGCTTCTTCTTACATTTCTAATAGTTGCTCCATTTCCTTAAGGGCTGTTGTTAAATCATTTACTTGATTGTTACATAAGGTTTGCTGTTCTAGGAATCGGGCTCTTTCTTCTTTCATCTCCAGCTTTACCTTTAAGGCCTGCATGGAAAGACATTCCAAAGGAAAACAACACATACACAAAACTCTTGACTAACAGGAAACACAATACCCACATTATGCTCCTGTTCCACTAAGGAAGACCACTGGAGTATCAACAGAGTCTGTATCTTCTATTTTAGATTTTGTTTCTACGTGCTGGTTTTAGGAATTGTCCCCCTAGTAGTAGAGAAGGACTAGACTCCTATATCTCTAGGTTTGGGGCAATATCCCATGATTCATCCAAGCAATCTGAAGCAGTCCAGACCAAAGAATCTGTGTTTACTACAGGTCTCCTCCTGAAGTTATCAAGTTTCCACAGAAAGGATTACATACAGTTCCCAATTCCCAACTCTGAGCAACCTACTGTGTTACATATTGCCTCATGCCTTGGCAATGTGAACATTCTAAGAGGCCTTGCTAACAGAAAGAAAAAAAAATTGGTGGAAAAAACTGCTAAAAAAATCCAAATGAAGACTTGGAATATAGTTAATAGTAATGTACTGATGTTGGTCTCTTTTTTAAAAAAATTTTTTCCTGCCGGGCACAGTGGCTCACACCTGCAATCCCAGCACTTTGGGAGGCCAAGGCAGGTGGATCACCTGAGGTCAGGAGTTCAAGACCAGCCTGGCCAACACAGTGAAACCCCATCTCTACTAAAAATATAAAAATTAGCCGGGCGTGGTCGCAAATGCCTATAATCCCAGCTACTCGGGAGGCTGAGGCAAGAGAATCTCTTGAACCCGGGAGGTAGAGGTTGCAGTGAGCGGATTATCATGCCACTGCACTCCAGCCTGGGGGTAAGAGCGAGGCTTTATCTCAAAAAAAAAAAAAAATTTCTATTTTTAGAGACATAGTCTCACTGTCACCCAGGCTGCAGTGCAGTGCCATGATCACAGCTCATTGCAGCCTTGCCCTCCTGGGCCCAAGTGGTCTTCTCGCCTCAGCCTCCTGAGCAGCTGGGACTACAGGTATACACCATCTCTCTCTCTCTCTCAAAAAGTATATACTGTGAGTACCTTTGCCAGGCACTGGGTTAGGTGCTGGACATAATTCTCTTTTATAACCACCCAGCAAGACAGGTATTATTGGTATGAACTTAGTTTATTCATACTTTTTTTTTTTTTTGAGATGGAGTCTTGCTGTGTTGCCCAGGCTGGAGTGCAATGGCACCATCTCGACTCACTGCAACCTCTGCCTTCCACCATACCTGGCTATTTTCTTTTTTTTTTTTTGAGATGGAGTCTCGCTCTGTCACCCAGGCTGGAGTGCAGTGGCCGGATCTCAGCTCACTGCAAGCTCCGCCACCCGGGTTTACGCCATTCTCCTGGCTCAACCTCCCGAGTAGCTGGGACTACAGGCGCCCGCCACCTCGCCCGGCTAGTTTTTTTGTATTTTTTAGTAGAGACGAGGTTTCACCGTATTAGCCAGGATGGTCTCGATCTCCTGACCTCGTGATCCGCCCGTCTCGGCCTCCCAAAGTGCTGGGATTACAGGCTTGAGCCACCGCGCCCGGCC
>NC_045439.1:147847158-148083147 GCF_002776525.5 Piliocolobus tephrosceles
TTCTCCTGCCTCAGCCTCCGGAGTAGCTGGGACTACAGGCGCCCGCCACCTCGCCCGGCTAGTTTTTGTATTTTTAGTAGAGACGGGGTTTCACCATGTTAGCCAGGATGGTCCCGATCTCCTGACCTCGTGATCCGCCCGTCTCGGCCTCCCAAAGTGCTGGGATTACAGGCTTGAGCCACCGCGCCCGGCTAAAGTGGTCACCCTTTCTTGCCCTTGCTCTTGGACAGCCATAGCAAAAGCCTGGGCTTTTTTTTTCCTGCCCTTGGGCATTTGTGCATGAACAAGCTTGCTCACCCAAGGGGCCACCCATCAGGATTCCATGTGCATCGCTCAGTGGCAGCTGGTAACAGAGCTCTGGTGGGTCTCTTACCTGAGTTTCAGTCAACTTCTGGTGCAGCTGCTTGTTGACGGCTTCTAAGAGCTGGTTCTTATCCTTGAGCTCTTCCTCTGATTTTTGCTTACTCAGTGGTTTGTAGCTGTAATAACAGTTGTACTTACATGAAAAGACAAAAGGGTTAAGAGCATGGCCTACACCAGGCGCGGTAGCTTACGCCTGTAATCCCAGCACTTTGGGAGGCTGAGGTGGGCAGATCACTTGAGGTCGAGAGTTCAAGACCAGCCTGACCAACATGGAGAAACCCTGTCTCTACTACAAATACAAAAATTAGCTGGGCGTGGTGGCGCATGCCTGTAATCCCAGTTATTTGGGAGGTTGAGGCGAGAGAATTGCTTGAACCTAGGAGGTGGAGGCTGTGGTGAGCTGAGATTGCGCCATTGCACTCTAGCCTGGGCAACAAGAACAAAACTCTGTCTCAAAAAAAAAAAAAAATGGCCTACAGAGTTATCCAAACACATCCCGTTCCTATCCTGGCTATTTACATAGTGGTATATGACCTTCAGTGAGTTGCATAACCTCCCTGAGGCCTTGTTTCCTCATTTTGGCAATTAGGACAATACCCACATCTCATAGTATTATTATTAATAATAAGAGAGAAAACACATGTGCATTTCTTAGCCCAGTAGCTGGGCTAATATGTAATAAAATAATCTAATGTTTATCATCTAATAAACTCTAATATCACCAATATTAAGAGTTTTTTCTTTTCTCTTTTTCTTTTTTTTTTGAGATGGAGTCTCGCTCCGTCGCCCAGGCTAGAGTGCAGTGGCGCTATCCGGGCTCACTGCAAGCTCCGCCTCCTGGGTTGACGCCATTCTCCTACCTCAGCCTCACAAGTAGCTGGGACTACAGGCAGCCGTCACCACACTCGGCTAATTTTTTGTATTTTTAGTAGAGACGGGGTTTCACTATGTTAGCCAGGATGGTCTCGATCTCCTGACCTTGTGATCCGCCCGCCTCAGCCTCCCAAAGTGCTGGGGTTACCGGCGTGAGCCACTGCGCCGGGCCTAGAGTTTTTTCTTAAAGTTCTCAGTCTTTATTGCTAGTATTTTGTCTTCAAAACTTTTTCATTTTTTAAAGTCAGAGTCCCGCTCTGTCACCTAGGCTGGAGTGCAATGATGTGATCTTGGCTCACTGCAACCTCTGCCTCTGGGGATGAAGTGATTCTCCCGCCTCAGCCTCCTGAGTAGCTGGGATTATAGACATGCGCCACCACGCCCAGCTAATGTTTGTATTTTTAGTAGAGATGGGGTCTCATCATGTTTCCCAGGCTGGACTTGAACTCCTAACCTCAGGTTATCCACCAGCCTTGGCCTCCCAAAGTGTTGAGATTATAGGCATGAGCCACTGTGCCCTGCTATCTTCAAAACTCTTAAGATAAGCCCAAATAATAGATCTGGAACTAAAACCTATTTATACAGACTTTTCAGCATATTATTTCTATTTCTGATAGTGCAAAACTTCGAAGCTAGCCTCAAAGATGAGAGATGAATCTTCTCTCCAGGATTTCACCACCACCACCACCACCACCAGAATCTTCATCTCGAGATCACTAACTACAGGCAGCCCTTCCTCTCCTGAAGGCTTCACCCTCCTGTTGATGGGCCATAGCTAAGTGTGATTTCCAATCAGCAGTAGTCCTGGCGTGGAGTCCAAAAAGCTCTTGCTTGAGACTCAAGATAGTAGCACCACTGATTCTTGCGCTGACAATGGTTCTTACACCTAGCTGTGCCTCACCCCTGAAAATTCCACTCACGTTCCTGAGGTGGAACCCAGAACCTAACACAGTAAACAAGTCCCACGAGTGATTCTGATGCAGAACCAAGGATTGAGATCCACTATCCTAGAATAGTGGCCAAGTTGATTTACCCTGATGCTCACCCTTTTCTGACATTCCTTCTGGTGGTGGTATCAGTAGCTTTCATTTGCCTAGGAGGGCAGAAACAAAGAAATGAATCAGAGACTCATAGTACTGTTAAGTGTGCAGTGAACAGGCAGAACAAAGAACTTGAGTTGCTGAGGAAAGAACCAGAGATGACATACAAGGCAAATGGCACAAGCTTGAGAGCTCTGAGGGACTATGCATTATTGTTTCAGCACAGACTATTGAAAAGGCTTATTAGTAGCAAAGGGGCATGACCCCGACCACCCCAACATCCTGACAGAGCTGCTCCTCTCAAGATGGCGTAGCTATCTCATGTCAATCTCGCTCACCTGGGAACTGAATGCTGGCTGGGGAGACACACACACACACCACGCTAGGGCTGGACTGTGGTGGGACCAGCAACCTCGGATAACAACTAGTCCCCACCCCACGACTAGCCCTCAGGGTTGGTGTATGACTACAGTGCTGCCATTTGTACGCTCCAAGCAAGCGATGAAAGAGGAAAGAACACCTCTTATAGCCCTGGCTGTGTCTCTTCAGAAAGATCAACACAGAGGGTTCTGGCAAAAAGCTCAGCAATGCTGCACAGCTCTGGGCCACTGACAGAAGGCCAGTTGTTCAGGAGCTTTGTATTCCCCAAAACCCTGTTTTCTAATTCTTTGTATTGATCAATTTCTAGGAGGATGTTCTAACTGGATACTAATGATCCATTCTCACCCATTCTCTCGTCTCAGTTTGGTGATTTTTGTGACATCATTCTCTGGACCTCCTGAATGAAGCTGTTTGGAAACATCAACTTCTTTGGACCTAACAGGTAAGAGACTTTTAGAAGTGGCCCGAGTTTGTGTGTCTGCAAAGGAAAACGAGAGGTAAAACTTCTGGCATCATGAGCCGACAGCTGCAACCCTATAACAAACAGAGCCCCATTCTAAGTTGTCATAAATCTTTACTTTATTTTAAAAAATATTATTAATTTTTTGAGACAGAGTCTCGCTCTGTGGCCCAGGCTGGAGTACAGTGGTGTGATCTTGGCTCACTGCAACCTCTGCCTCTTGGGTTCAAGCGATTCTCCTACCTCAGCCTCCTGAGTAGTTGGACTACAGGCACCTAAAATACGTTTTAAAATAAAATTTAAAAAATAGAGACAGGGTCTCACTATGTTGCCCAGCCTGGCCTCGAACTCCTGGGTTCAAGCAATCCTCCTGCTGTGGCCTCCCAGGCGTGAGCCACCATGCCTGGCCAAATCTTTATATTCATTCTGGCAAATTTCAACATGTGATATTAATTCAAAAGAATAAAACTTCCAGGCTAATTGGCAATAAAAACCAAAATTCTTTAAATGTGACAGTACAGTGTGTTTGAGGGTAGCCAAAAGTTTTGTTGAACTGAAAGGTGGAGGCTGTAAAAGTAAACATGGAGATGGACACCAGCAGAGAGCAGGGTGGAAGTTAGCAGGTGAATAACCTGCTAACTTCATGGCTGAATGAAGTTAGCCATGCTAACTTCATGGCTGAATCCTTGTACCATCTCGTTAAGCTCCTCCAAACACGCTGCACACTTTCCTAAGGCATGATTGAGCTGCTCTGAGTTTTTTTAAATCGCTACTTCATTCTTTTTCCCAGAATATCTTCCTAACCACTCTAAGACATCTTTGTGTCCCCATCACCTAGGAGAGTATTTGGCATATGAACAGGGGTTCAATAACTGCTTGTTGAATAAATCGAACACTTCACAGTTGCACGGGTTGTTTCACAGACCATCTCTAAACCACCTGTCTGGTCCCTTCCTCTTCCATGCTGACTGCCTCTACCACCAGCTCTTTTGTTTACCCTTCGTTAAGTTTAGAGTTTCCCTATTAGGCATTCTAATCTGATCTTCTTGCCAGATAACCAGAGAAATGGCCCTGCCATAACACTCTTCTTCCCCAAAGGAGAGAATTTTCCTTCATCCTTGTGCCAGCTCCCCGACCACACAGTCCATCATTCGTGTTCCACAGCAAATTCAAGTAACTTATCTGGAGTTAAGCACCCCCACCCTCACACGCAGGCTTTTCTGGACTCACTCTCACTTTGCTCACTGTAAAATGGCCCCTTTAAGCTTGACCTAACTTAAGAGCCATTACAATCAAATCAAATTGAAGAAATGCAGTACAAATAAGGTATTAAAAGGGTTCTTTTTGAGGTGTCTGTCTGAAGTAAAAGGTAACCTTGGAGAAATATCATCTCCTCTCTCAAGTACTAGCAAGTTATAAACAACAAATCTACTCCATGTAAAATGGAATTAACAGTCGATTGATCAAAATTGACTAGAATTGGTTCCAATAATTCGTATTTGCTAAAACCTAAGGATTGCAATGTAGGAAAAATTTAGTAGGACTTCACAAAGCTGTCTCCTAAAAATGGGAGACACTGGGAGGGGAACTGGATGGCTGGTGTCAAGGAGGGGAAGGAAACTTGTTTATCATTGTGTATGGTTTTCCAACTTTTTTTTTTTTACATGTGCATATATTACTTATCCAGCCCATGCTCAAAATCAAAACAAAAAACCTGGGAGGCAGCCTAAAAATTTGAAACTGTTCCAGTTACATATGATCATAAAGCTGGGACAGAGATGGAAATCAAAGAGATGAACACTTCCAGCTTGGCTGAGAGAGCTAGTCACTGCCCACTGACTGAGGGGCACTGCATCCAAGGGAAAGACACAGCAAGCAGCTGAGACCTGGCTCCAGTTCTTCTAGCAACTCCTAGTCCCCGCTGGTGCTAGGATTACCATTCAGGTGTTCTGTGGTAACACAAGACAACAAACAACCCAAAAGCCTATTTACTTCAGAGCTCAATCCTGCCAAGGTTTATGTACCAGCTGAGTGGAATCATCTGGGAAGGGATCATAAATAGCTACTCCACAATCTCCCACAACAGTTTTCTGATGTCTGAAGCTTATTCTGTACTATAATCTCTAGATTAGGCAGTTTCCCGACTGCAAACCCCATGAGATGACTTTGAACCACAAGCAAAGCAACACAAAGCAGATGGCAAAGCAATTAAAAACTCTATTTTTAATCATGTCTGTCTCTTCGCCCAAGTTTCTCAAATACTTTGCTTAGGTCTAACCCCTCTCTCCCACTTCACTCAACAAACGTGTATTGAGAATGTGGTAATGAGAAACACGGCGCAGATATAAAGGTGAACAAAGAACCCTAAGCATTCCACTCCACTTCTCAAATGACTCTCCCCTTTCCTCCCTGAAAACAAACCCAATCCCTCAAGATGGCCCAAGTCTGGAAATAAGACGGATAACCGGTTAGAAGGGGATTCCTAGCTTAATGGGAATAACATTGTACAACAACTTGAATCTAACTGATGAATACAGTACATACACGGGCAGAAAAATGCAGAGCAGGTCTAAAATCCTACCACATGGCCCTTCCCCTAACTCCCATCATAAACCTACACACCCTGGTTATAGGGCGCTCGCAGGTTTTCAGGGCCGGCGGGACACCCTCCCAGTGCCCACGCCACCCATTGGATCTCCACACTCCCGGGACCATCCCCGGCCAGACCGCAGTGCCCCGGGCGCGGCGTGGACACTCACCTGCGGGCTGGCCGCCACTCAGCGCAGAGGCGGGCTGCAGGCTATATACTGTCTTAACCACACTGGTCATCGTAACGAGGCGGCACGGCTGAACTCTGGAAGGTACAAGATGAATGTTACCCAGCGCTGGACTACTGGGCCCGAGAGTGGTGGACTTGGGGATAGCGCGACCCGACAGGCCCCGGCTCGGGGTTGGAAAAGAGAAAATCCTCCTTTCCCAGCTCTTTCCGTCCTTCCTCCCATCCAGCCCAGTCCCTCGCCCCGGGAGAGCCGAACCCAGGAGCCCGCCGGTCCTGCCCGCAGTCCTTGTCGCTCTCTTTCAAAAGATCCTCTGAACCAACTGTCGCGCCTCCTGCCAAGTCGGCCGCCTCGGTTTCAAATGGAAACTTCCGGTAGCTGGGCGGAAGTGACTGGGAATCGCACTCTGTAGAAAGCCATGTTGTACGGAACATTCTGTCCCGGGGCGTGGGTCCGGGAGCTGCCATGCTGTACGGAAGGTTCGCTTGGAGGCCAGAGGCAGACCTAGCGAAAGGTGTTAGAGCCCCCATGTCAGGGCGGAGGAGGACGGTGATGCAATTTGTAGACTTGAATGGACCTAATGAGCTACCAGCGTCATATTCCGGGATGGAGACACAAACGTGGCCACATTAAGGGTCCATGTCACAATCCTCTTTATTTAGTTTGGGATTGTTAGGGATATTGCCAGGAGCACAGGTTATTTGGATGAAAACTATACGTTACAGGAGGAGAGTGGCAGGTGAGGCTTGAAGAAAAGGACCTATGGGCTGAGATACCTGAGGCACCTACCTGAGGTCCTAATTTTAATAGCACTTACCCAGATTTTAAGTAGCGATTCAAAGCTACTCCTAATAAACAGGATAGTTTGCATCATTAAATGCACTAGTTCATTCATTTCATCCAGCATTTATTGAGCACCTCCTGATTACCCAGCAGTGTTCTCAGTGGGTGGGGGGTGGACTGAGGAAGAGCAAATATCAAGATTGACCTTGGCTCTGCCCTCCTGGAGTTTACAAGTTAGGAAACAGACAGTGAACAAATAATCACATGAATAAATATATATTTACAGATTGTGGTGAAATTGTGAAGAAGGCTGGTTGCAGTGGCTCATAGCTGTAATTTCAGCACTTTGGGAGGTGGAGGCGGGTGGACTGCTTGAGTCCAGGAGTTCAAGAACAGCCTGGGCAACATAGTGAAACCCCATCTCTACAAAAAATACAAAAATTAGCCAGGCGGCGTGGCATGCTCCTGTAGTCCCAGCTACCCTGGAGGCTGAGGTGGAGGGATTGTGTGACCTCTGGGTGGCAGAGGTTGCAGTGAGCCGAGATTGAACCACTGCACTCCACCCTGGGTGACAGAACATGATCTTAAAAACCAGGCCGGGCGCGGCGGCTCAAGCCTGTAATCCCAGCACTTTGGGAGGCCGAGGCGGGCGGATCACGAGGTCAGGAGATCGAGACCATCCTGGCTAACACGGTGAAACCCCGTCTCTACTAAAAAAGTACAAAAAAACTAGCCGGGCGAGGTGGCGGGCGCCTGTAGTCCCAGCTACTTGGGAGGCTGAGGCAGGAGAATGGCGTAAACCCAGGAGGCGGAGCTTGCAGTAAGCTGAGATCCGGCCACTGCACTCCAGAGAGCGAGACTCCGTCTCAAAAAAAAAAAAAAACCAAACCAAAACACACACACACACACACAATGAAGAAAAAGTACAAAATCCTATAAGATAGAAAAGCAGGGAAACTTAGATTATACTGGGGGCTCAGGGAAGACCTCTCTGAGATGATGTTTGATTAAGGAAGGAGGAGAGGGAGTTAATCTCATTGGGGAAAGGGGAAAATGCAAAGTCCCAAGGCAGAAATGGGTTCTTCCACAGGCACAGAAAGATAGGAAGAGAGTGGTACAGATAAAACTGGAGAAATAAGAAGTCAAGAGACAAATTTTACAGGCTAAGGTATAGAGATTAGATTTTATCTAAAAGTAATGGAAAGTCACTGAAGCATTATAGCAGGAGAGTGTCATCCAATTTATATTTTATTTTATTTTATTTTATTTTATTTTATTTTATTTTATTTTATTTTATTTTATTTTATTTTATTTTATTTTTTTGAGACAGGGTCTCACTCTGTTGCCCAGGCTGGAGTGCAATCATAGTTCACTGCAACCTTGAACTCTTGGGTTCAGGAGATCCTCCCACCTCAGCCTCCTGAGTAGCTAAGACTAAAGGTTAAAGATTCCTGCCACCAGGCCCAGCTACTTTTTGTACAGATGGGGTCCTGCTATGTTGCCCAGGCTGGTCTTAAACTCCTGGCCTCAAATGATCCTCCCACCTCAGCCTCCCAACAGGCATGAGCCACTGTACCTGGCTCAATTTATATATGTATATATTCTTTTCTTTCTTTCTTGTTTTTTTTAGAGACGAAGTCTCATTCGGTTGCCCAGGCTGGAGTGCAGTTGTGCGATCTCGGCTCAGCTCACTGCAACCTCTGCCTCCTGAGTTCAAGTGATTCTCCTGCCTCAGTCTCCCAAGTAGCTGGAATTACAGGTGCTGCTACCATGCTTGGCTAATTTTTTATATTTTTAGTAGAGACAGGGTTTCACCATGTTGGCCAGGCTGGTCTCAAACTCCTGACCTCAGGTGATCTGCCCGCCTCGGCCTCCCAAAGTGCTGGGGCAGGCGTGAGCCACCGCGCCCAGCCCTTTTTCTTTTCGAATAATTGGTCTTGAATAATTGTGTGCACAGAGTCACTATTTTCTGCTGGGGAAATTGAGAGTTCAGTTTTGAACGTGGAAAACCAGACATATCTTTGAGGCATTCCAGAGGGGTGGTCATGTAGGCAATTGGAAGTACAGGCCTTGAGCCCGGAAGAGAGCCTGGATTGGAGATACACTCTTGGGAGTTATTGACATATGAATGTACTTAAAATCTTGATATTTAGGAGTTCGAGACCAGCCTGGCCAACACGATGAAACCCCGTCTCTGCTAAAAATACAAAACAATGGCCAGGCACAGTGACTCATGCTTGTAATCCCAGCACTTTGGGAGGCCGAGATGGGATCACTTGAGGCCAGAAATTCGAAACCAGACTGGTCAACATGGTGAAATCCCGTCTCTACTAAAAATAGAAAAATTAGCCAGGCATGGTGGTGCATGCCTGTAATCCCAGCTACTCGGGAGGCTGAGGCAGGAGAATGACTTGAACCTGGGAGGTGGAGGTTGCAGTGAGCCGAGATGGTGCCACTGTACTCCAGCCTGGGTGACAGAGCGAGACTCTGTCTCAAACAAAATAAAATAAAAAATAAAATAAAACAAAACCTTGATATTTGATAAGATCAAGATAAGAAGTGTGCAGAGAGCCTTTGGACCAAGGACAGGACACCAGCATTTTGAAGTTGCAATGGTAATAAGGTGCTTGCCAAGAAACCTGATAAAGAGGTGCCAGAGAGTTGAGAAGAGAACAAAAAAAGGGTGGTGTTCCAAAATCTAAGGAGGAAGTGGCAAGCTGCTGAAGGAGGGAGTGGTGAACTATTGAAAATAGTTGACTTTCTAACTCCGCTGCCACCATGGCTCCTGTGAAAAAGCTTGTGGCGAAGGGGGGCAGAAAAAAGAAGCAGGTTCTGAAGTTCACTCTTGATTGCATCCACCCTGTAGAAGATGGAATCATGGATGCTGCCAATTTTGAGCAGTTTTTGCAAGAAAGGATCAAAGTGAACGAAAAAGCTGGGAACTTGGTGGAGGGGTGGTAACCATCGAAAAGAGCAAGAGCAAGATCACCATGACATCTGTGGTGCCTTTCTCCAAAAGGTATTTGAAATATCTCACCAAAAAATATTTGAAGAAGAATAATCTATGTAACTGGTAGCGCGTAGTTGCCAACAGCAAAGAGAGTTATGAATTACATTACTTCCAGATTAACCAGGACGAGGAAGAGGAGGAAAATGACGATTAAATTTCATTTATCAAGAATATTTTGTATGAGTTCTTGAATAAAACTTGGGAACCAAAAAATAAAACAACAACAACAAATAGTTGAAAGGGCAAGTAGAATGAGAACGAAAAGCATCCAGTGAATTTAGCAACAGAGAAGTCGTGATGAGTCTAGCAAGAGGAATGCTGGTGCAGCGTTTGGGGTGGCAGTCACATGGGCATGGGTTGAAGAGTGCGTGGGAGATGAGGAAGCAGAGATGGCAGGTGTAACTCCAGGAGTCTGTTGCAAAAAAAGCAGAGCAACTGGGCAGTAACTGGAGATGGGTTATGGGAGTCAAAGAAAGCGTTCTCTAAAGCTGTGGACATGTGGGCCGGGCGGGATGGCTCAGCCTGTAATCCCAGCACTTTGGGAGGCTGAGGCGGGCGGATCACAAGGTCAGGAGATGGAGACCATCCTGGCTAACACGGTGAAACCCCGTCTGTACTAAAAATACAAAAAAACTAGCCGAGTGTGGTGACGGGTGCCTGCAGTCCCAGCTACTCGGGAGGCTGAGCCAGGAGAATGGCGTCAACCTGGGAGGCGGAGCTTGCAGTGAGCTGAGATCGCGCCACTGCACTCCAGCGTGGGTGACAAGAGAGAGACTCCGTCTCAAAAAGAAAAAAAAAAAAAAAAAGCTGTGGATATGTGTGCCGATAGGAATGAGCCAGTAGAACGGAGGGAAAGAATGCTCAGGAGCAAGGAAGAAGGAAGATGGGATCCAGAGTAGCATCTTTAAATTCCTTTATTCATATGCCCCTACAAAAAAACAAAAAACAAAAAACAGGCCGGGCGCGGTGGCTCAAGCCTGTAATCCCAGCACTTTGGGAGGCCGAGACGGGCGGATCACGAGGTCAGGAGATCGAGACCATCCTGGCTAACACGGTGAAACCCTGTCTCTACTAAAAAATACAAAAAAAGAGCCGGGCAAGGTGGCGGGCGCCTGTAGTCCCAGCTACTCAAGAGGCTGAGGCAGAAGAATGGCGTAAACCCAGGGGGCAGAGCTTGCCGTGAGCTGAGATCTGGCCACTGCACTCCAGCCTGGGCGACAGAGCGAGACTCCGTCTCAAAAACAAAAACAAAAACAACAAACAAACAAAACAAAACAAAAAAACCCCTCTTGCCTGTTTTTACTTGATACTTAATATTTAAGTTTACTTTGATTTTTATTTTTTGAGAGGCAGGATCTTGCTATGCCATCCATGCTAGAGTGCAGTGGCTATTCATAGGTGTGATCATATAGCATACTGCAGCCTTGAACTTCTGGACTCAAGCCATCCTCCCACTTCAGCCTCCTGAGTAGCCAAGACTGTAGGCATGCACCATCTCACCTGGCTTAAATTTTTTTCATAACTTTAAATTATTGTAAGGGACATACATTCTGCCTGTTGTATATTGTTTACTTTTTTCTTTTTTTTTTTTGAGATAAGGTCTCGCTTGGTTGCCCAGGCTGGAGTGCAGTTGTGCGATCATCGCTCACTGCAGCCTTCAACTTTTGGGCTCAAGCGATCCTCCTGCCTCAGCCTCCCAACTAGTTGGGGCTATAGGCACATGCCACCATGCCTGGCCTATTAAAAAAATTTTTTTGTGTGGAGATGAGGTCTTGCTATATTGCCCAGGCTGGTTGGGAGCTCCTGGCCTCAACTGATTCTCCCACCTTGGCCTCCCAAAGTGCAGAGATTACAGGCATGAGCCACCCACCTGGTCATATTGTGTATACTTTGTATTCATTTCTTTTCTTTCTTTCTTTTTTTTTTTTTGAGATGGAGTCTTATTCTGTTGCCCAGGCTGGAGTGCAGTGGTGCCATCTCAGCTCATTGCAACCTCTGTCTCCTGTACTCAAGTGATTCTCCTGCCTCAGCCTCCTGAGTAGCTGGCATGACAGGTGTGTACTACTACGCCAGGTTAATTTTTGTATTTTTACCAGAGACAGGGATTCACCATGTTAGCCAGGGAGGTCTCGAACTCCTGACCTCAGGTGATCTGCCTGCCTCAGCCTCCCAAAGTGTTGGGATTACAGGCATGAGCCACTGCGCCTAGCCCTTTGTATTCATTTCTAAAATGGTTTCTCTTGGTGTTTTTTGGATAATGTTATTGTTATGTCTTCAAGTGCACTACTGTTTTTTTTCCTGCAATGTCTAAACTGTTGTTATTCCATTCAGTGATTTTTCATCTCAGACTTTTTTTTTTTTAATTTTAAAAACACTTTTAAATTCTTTATTTTGGAATCGTTATAATTGACAGGAAGTCACAATGATAGTACAGGGAGGTCCTTTGGACTCTTTACCCAGTTTCCCCCAGTGGTTTTGTTTCAGTACAATTTTAACAGTTTTATTGAGATATAATTAACATTCCATAAACCACATATTTTAAGTGTACAATTTGATAAGTTTAGAAATTATATATACCTGTGAAACCATCACCACAATTAAAATAATAAACACACCCGTCATACCCAAATCATTCCTCCTTCCCCTTGGTACTTCTTCCCATCCTCTTCTTTCTGCCTACCCCACCCACCCCATCATCTCAGACATTTTAATTTTCGTCTCTAAAATTCAAAGTGGGTATTTAAAAATATCTTCCTAGTCTCTACTTAGTACATATGGAATACAGTTATAATAATTCTTTTAATGTCCTTGTCCAATTCTCACATAGGTGTCAGTTGTGGTGGTTTCAATTGATTTTTCTCCTTATGATGGGTCATAGTTTGCTTGACTGGTAATTTTTCTTTTCTTTTTTTTTTTTTTTGAGACGGAGTCTTGCTTTGTTGCCCAGGCTGGAGTGCAGTGGCTTGATCTTGGCTCACTGCAAGCTCTGCCTCCTGGGTTCACACCATTCTCCCGCCTCAGCCTCCCGAGTAGCTGGGACTACAGGCGCCCGCCACCACACCAGGCTAATTTTTTGTATTTTTTAGTAGAGATGGGGTTTCACCGTGTTAGCCAGGATGCTGTTGATCTCCTGACCTTGTGATCCACCTGCCTCGGCCTCCCGAAGTGCTGGGATTACAGGTGTGAGCCACCTCGCCCGACCACATGACTGGTAATTTTTTATTGGAGAATCAGGCACTGTGAATTTTACATTTTTGGGTGCTTGTTAATTTTGGATTTCTGTAAATGTTCTCGGGCTTTGTTCTGGGAGGCAGTTCAGTTACTTAGAAACAGCTTGATTCCTTCAGGTCTCACTTTTGAGATTTGTTAGGTGGGATCTAGCAATGTTTAAACTAGGGCTGATTAATCCCCACTACGAGGGCCCTTCTGAGAGCTCTGACCAATGCTCCATAAATTATGAGGTTTTCCGATCTGGCTGACGGGGACAGGCACTGTCCAGGCTCTGTGTGACTTCTGGCTACTGTTCCAGCCCATTGTTTCGGGTGGTTCTTTCCTTTGTCTCAGGTGGTTTCTTTACACTTATGTGATGAATCACGCTCTGTTGAACACTCAGTGGGGGCCCTTTGCAGATCCCCGGAATTCTCTATGTATCCACCTTTCTCCTCTCTAGTACCTGTCCTGAGCACTCTAGCCAGTTGGCTGCTCCAAACTCTCAGCTATCCCCTCACCTCAGAGTCACTTGCTTTGCCTAGGTTCTCCCTCCATGAAATATATCCTCTCAAGCAGTAAGCTGGGCAACCGAGGGGTTCACCTTGTTTGTTTCTTGCCTCTGAGAGATCACTGTCTTTTGTTACCTTATGTCCAGTGTCTTGAAACTCATTATTTCATGTGTTTTCTGTTTGGTTGGTTGTTTCAGGCAGGAGGGTAAACTTGGCCCCTGCTCCTCCGTCTTGGCTGGAAAGGCAAGTTGTATCTGTACTTTCAGTCTGTTTCTGTTCAAACTGTGGAGCTGCAGATTAAAGTTATTCCATTCTAGGGAAAATGTCCACCATACACCCTACTTGGAAAGACTATCCTCTCTGTCAAACCTGTGAGCCAAATCTGACCTTCTAACAGGAAAAGTCTGATTTTATTTTTCCATTCAAATCAATGTGGTTAATACATATCCTGTGTCAACCATCTCACTTTCAGTTTGATTTCTTCTTTATTTCTTTCTTTTTAGAGTTAAGGTCTCGCTCTGTTGCCAGGCTGGAGTGCCATAATGTGATTATGGCTCACTATAACCTTGAACTCCAGAGTTTGAGTGATACTCTTGCCTCAGTGTCTGGAGTAGCTGGGTCTACAGGCACGTATCACCATGCCCAGCTAATTTTTAAAATTATTTTTTGTAGATATGGGATCTTGCTATGTTGCCCAAGCTGGTCTCAAACTCCTGGCCTCAAGCCATGCTCCCACTTCAGTCTTTCAAAAGCACTGGGATTACAGGCATGACCCACTGTGTCTCACCTGAACTTGAATTATTTTAAAATTTTTTATTGTTTTTTCTTTTTTAATATATATATTTTTTACAATATAACATGTTCAATGAATTTGAATTCTTTTTTTTTTTTTTTTTTGAGACGGAGTCTTGCTCTGTCACCCAGGCTGGAGTGCAGTGGCCAGATCTCAGCTCACTGCAAGCTCTGCCTCCCGGGTTTATGCCATTCTCCTGCCTCAGCCTCCCGAGTAGCTGGGACTACAGGCGCCTGCCACCTCGCCTGGCTAGTTTTTTGTATTTTTTAGTACAGACGGGGTTTCACCGTGTTAGCCAGGATGGTCTCGATCTCCTGACCTCGTGATCCGCCCGTCTTGGCCTCCCAAAGTGCTGGGATTACAGGCTTGAGCCACCGCGCCCGGCCGAAGGTGAAATTTCTATTTGAAGGCTTCAATTTTCTTCATGAAGAATGTATTATTATTATTATTTTTTGTCCACTGAGGGGTGGGGGAAGTTGAGGGCATCAGATATTTGAGAAGGTGGAGAAAATATAGAAGAGTCGGCCGGGCGCGGTGGCTCAAGCCTGTAATCCCAGCACTTTGGGAGGCCAAGACGGGCGGATCACGAGGTCAGGAGATCAAGACCATCCTGGCTAACACGGTGAAACCCCGTCTGTACTAAAAAATACAAAAAACTAGCCGGGCGAGGTGGCGGGCGCCTGTAGTCCCAGCTACTCAGGAGGCTGAGGCAGGAGAATGGCGTGAACCCGGGAGGCAGAGCTTGCAGTGAGCTGAGATCTGGCCACTGCACTCCAGCCTGGGCGACAGAGCGAGACTCCGTCTCAAAAAAAAAAAAAAAAAAAAAAAAAAGAAAATATAGAAGAGTCGATACAAATAATCAAAACTAGTAGCTAGAATGAATACTAGCTAGGCAGAGCTGAGGGTCCAGTTAAGATAGGTGGTCATGAATTCAAATCTACATCAATCTGCTCAGCTGTGTGATTTTCTTCAGCAGCATTAAAGCTCTTGTTTGTTTGATGGTTGTGGATTTGGTAAAATGCTGATCTTTCCCCTATATTGAGAGAAATGTGAGTAATCACAAAGAGGCCTGATAATAATTATGAGTAATTTATCAAGGCCTTTCCAGGGTTCCTCTGCACAGGGTGGTTTTGGATGGCTAGACATTTACATAGCACATACTGGCTTTCTTTTGTTTCCCATCTTCCTGGTAAATTGAGCTACAATTTCTTCTCCTAAGCATAAATACCCGCAGACCTTAGTTACAGTCATCCCTGTGAACAAGGGTGAGGGTGGAAAGGGTGAGGAATGTCTGTGTTTCCTATCACCAGGTAAATGGGATCTTGATGCTTGGCATGGGGTCCCAAGAGCTTGCCAATACCCATGTGTATTATCAAAAAATGAGATAATGCCACCGTCAAAGAAAAGATCAGGGCCGGGTGTAGTGGCTCACACCTGTAATCCCAGCACTTTGGGAGGCTGAGGCGGGTGGATCACAAGGTCAGGAGATCAAGACCATCCTGGCTAAGATGGTGAAACCCTGCCTTTACTAAAGATATGAAAAATTAGCCGGGCGTGGTGGTGGGCGCCTGTAGTCCCAGCTACTCGGGAGGCTGGGACAGGAGAATGGTGTGAACCTGGGAGGCGGAGTTTGCAGTGAGCCGAGATTGGGCCACTGCACTTCAGCCTGGGCGACAGAGTGAGACACTGTCTCAAAAAAGAAAAGAAAAGATCAGAAACTCTCTGGATAATAGGCAAAGGTTGTAAACCAATGTATCCTCTTTCTTAAAATCTGATTTAAAGCCTTTTTCCCTGTCCTGTCATGCATTGGGAGAAGGACGGAATGAGTTGGAGGGGGCTAGGAAAGTTTGGCTTATAACTCTCTTGAGAAATGCCTTTTTAAAAATTGTCTCAAGCTGTAATATTGCCCGAATATCATGGTATGGGATATGCTATATATCAGTAAAATCTAAGATTCAGCCAATAAAAATCAATCTGTCTAACATTGTCTAAAAGTCCCCAGATCACCATAGCCATGGAAGCCAAGTTTTCCTATGGTAACAGACTATATCAACTTTATATATATATATATATGTGTGTGTGTGTGTATTTTTTTTTTTTTGAGATGGAGTCTTGCTCTGTCATCCAGGCTGGAGTGCAGTGGCATGATCTCGGCTCACTTCAACCTCTGCATCCTGGGTTCAAACGATTTTCCTGCCTCAGCCTCCCGGGTAGCTAGGACTACAGGCATCTCCCACCACACCCAGCTAATTTTTGTAGTTTTAGTAGAGACGGGGTTTCACCATGTTGGCCAGGCTAGTCTCAAACTCCTAACCTCTAGTGATCCACCTGCCTCGGCCTCCCAAAGTACCGGGATTACAGGCATGAGCCACCACGTCTGGCCTCAGGTTATATTTTAATCACATACAGGATACATACTCGTACTCAGAATGTGAGTTCAAGGATCAGTGGCACAAACAGGGGAAATGACCTCAAGTTCCAAATGACTGTTAATGTAGTTCTATTAAAGCGTCTGAGTGCGGAGAAATCATTTCTTGAATTTTGCAGGGCAAGCATGACTGCTTTGACTCCTTTTCGTGTGCCTCACAGCGTGCTTATAAGCCATGTCTCCAGGCCATACACTCATTGTAAAGTGCCCCTAATGATAATAAAGTGAAGGATCTGCTGCAACTCAAAGGAAATTGAAAGTGCTTTAAGTTCCACATTCCAAAGTCAGAGCTAGAGAGGCAGGCTGGATTTTCTGCTGATGTGGATTGCCTGCTGTTGGTTTGGGCCACTCTAGGTATGAGGTAATGTTTTAGATTACTGCTGGGTTCTTCTGGGCCTGGCAACACAAAGAACAAATCTAATCAATGCATCAGCTGCTATGGCTCATTCACCTTCCTGCATTGTTGTGTGGCCACAGCCTGTAAGAATGTGACCCGGAAATCCCCAAGTAGGGCCCTCGGGTGTGCCCGAATCCCTCATGCCCACCCATCCACCCCTCTGCATTCTAACATTTCAGTGGTTGTGTTCAGGCAAAGTGTCTTCTGCTCATGCTCGAGAGGAAGAGTTCACTTGACCTCCCTGTGGCTCATTGCCCCTGAGGATACCAGGGCTGTCTCAGCCTGGCTGCGTGACAACAGAGGGACACCATTATCAGAGAAACCAGGGCTGATGAGCAGCTCTAGGCCAGAGAGGCCAAATGCTACCTGGACATGAAGAGAGAGGTCCCAGCAGACCCCCAGGGGACAGGTTTAAATTAGGTTCCAGCCTCCCCTTCCTGGTGTCCGGAGTTACTCATCTTGATTTACTTATCTTGCAAAGGAGCCAAGGTATCCTGCTGTAGCTGCCTACTGTCTTCTGTCTCTTCCACAACTCCCATGTCTCTTTTGGGTTTCTGCTCCACTTCTCATGGGCTACTTGGAGTAGGAAGTAGGTTTCAATAATCAAAAAACTAAATAAAACAAAAACATCATCTAATTTGCCTCCAGCTCTGCCACAGACTATTTGACCCTGGAAAAATCCCTTCCCTTTTCTGACACTCCTCTGTAAAATAGCCTGGATCAGGAGCTTTCATATTGCATTCTGTGAAGCTGCCAGGAGCCTGAGGGGTTCCCCAGGTCCCCGGAGAGGCTGCAGTGGAAAGAGAGGCTGAGCTGACTCCACCCCCAACACCCAGCACCCACCAGAGTAGCTGCTTTTTACCTGTTTTATATATTGTTTTTCCACACAGAGCTTCTTTGAAGGAAGAGTCCTGAGGCTACAAAGTTTGAAAACTGCTGGAATAAGTGATCACCAAGGCCCCTTCCAGTCTGAGATGCTTGCTCTTCTGAAGCCCAGCTCAAATTTTTCCTTCTCCAGAAAGCCTTTTTTGTCACCCAGTCCTGGGTACTTGAGCTCCAACAATGATGATGGCAGGCACATGATGCCGTTGGTGAACCATCCGATGCCTGCGTGTGCATATAGGCTGTCTCCCCAGCTAGAAGGTGAGCTCTTTGAGGGTGGTGTTCAATTTTTCTTCCACACGTCTGTCCCCTTGTAGTTATCATATGCAAAGTAGGTGTTCAATAAACATGTTGATGCCACCTGGTGTCATGAGCTCTCACATGGGATAAAATTTCCCCACCAGACTCTGCTTTGAGAAGGAGGAGCCAGCCTTTGGTCTGCTTAACGCTCCACAGAGAGGCTTGTCCTTAAAAAACTGGGGACCCTGACCTGGGAAGCAACTCACACACTCCCCAAAGGGCAGGTCTGAGTTCGTGCCTTGACTGGATTTGGCTTCACCTCTTCTGCCCCTCAGTATCTCTTCTGGTGGGGCCTCTTACACACTGTGGCCGTAGAAGAGGCATGGTCCTGAAGCCTGGGAATCAGGTCAGCCAGGACGCCCCAGGCCAGCAGACATCTCAGCCAGATTCCAGAGGGAGGCACAGGGGAGATGGAGAGGAACTCCTGGGTTTGTCTGGAATACAGCTCTCTCAGGAAGTGGAGGCCCAAAGAGGGTGGCTGGGTTCAGTCAGAGACACCAGAGAAAGCAGATTGGAAGAGGGTGCTAGAGGTGAAAGATCAAGACAGCCACATGCCAATGTCCACAAGGCAGGCAGCCAAGGGGAGACTGGAGGTTGTAGTGGTGGAATGAAACCGCTCTGCCATGTAGTGGCTAAGTGACTTTGAGGTCAGTTCATCTTACTTAGCCTCAATGTCTTTACCTATAAATTGGGGGCAAAAGAACCTGACCCATGTCAGGCTACCCTGTAGTGAAGTAGTGAGATAGATTCCAAGGAGACTAAAATGTGCAGAGATGGAAAGGATTATTATCGTTTATTAACACAGGAGAGCACACGAGCCTGCTTCCAAAGAGGGACTGTCCCATAATTTAGAGATGCTCCGAGGCTGACCATCCTCCTTCTCCTGCTGCATTCCCAGCAGCCATCTATGGCTGGATTTCGAGAATTTCTGGTCAAACCGGTGAGTTTGAGGAGAGCAGGGCAGTTGGGGAGAGAGGCCCCAGCCCAATTCTGCCCAGAGAAGCTCTGAAAAGAGAGGGAAGTGTCCTGATGAAGAGCGTATGAAAGGGGTGAGACTCAGGAGGCTGCGAAGATTCCTGCGGGCTCCTCTGGTCAGTAAGGAACCCTGACAAGATCCCTAGGATGGGGGTCCCTTAATCTCACTGAAGTTCTTGTAACTTGGGATGGGGGCCAGGTCAGCCTCCTCTGACACCCGAAGCTACACATCCAGCCTTCCCCACTTTTAGAGGAGGGGTTTTAGATGGTGCTGTGGGGGCAGACAAGCCCTCAGCAGGTCACAAGCAGGTCCCTTCCAAAAGCCCTCCTGCTGGAATCCTCCAGATGTGAGGAGTAAGAGCAGACAGATCAAGCCTGGGACATCTGGCAGGGTTTAACATCCATAGCTGGAGGGTGAGACCTCTCCCTGTGGATCTGGAGAAATACCTTCAGGCTCCAGCCTATTGCTGCCCTTGCCTTGTCATCCCTGACAGGGTTCCGTGCCCTGTCCGGCCTCCCCGGGTCCCCCTCAGCTGCTATAGCCTGAGGTGTGGGTGCTGGGCCTGCGCAGCCAAACATCTGGCAGGTCTGGCTGGCTATTGGGCAGCACCACAGGGCTGCCATCCCCTGGCCCCCCTCGGCCCTTCCAGGACAAGCTGCTCTGGTGGGAGGCGGGCAATGATGGGTCATACACTGTCTCCCTCAGCGCCAGCCACAGGGTGTCCCGTTTCCCATTGAGCTGGCCCCGCTCAAGGACTGGCTGCCCAGTGTCATCCAGGTCATCTGGGGACACACCCACGGAATCTGGTACCCGAGCACTGGGCTCAGAGGTGCTTAGGCAGGTCTCATCAGAGACGCTGAGCCCCTCCAGGGTGCTGGCTGAGGAACAGAAGCCATCAGGAGGCTCTGCAGCCTTGGCCTTAGGGGAGTGGGCTGGGGCTTCTGGCGAGGCCGGCAGGGGCTCAGCCTCCTCCCCTTGGGAATCCTGCCTGGCCCGGGTTTTGGGACTGGAGCCAGCCTGCTTATAGGGGGAGGAGGTCTGCAGGGCAGGGCACTGGCTGAAGACTGCCTGGTGGTCCAGCAGCAGCTCCCTTGGGGAGGCAGGGGCGGGTGGGGGCCGGGAACAGCAGGGACCATCATGGAGCTGCAGATCCTCAGAGAGTACCGAGGGCCGGTGGGACAGCTTGCTGGTGGCTGTGCTGGTGTCAAAGCTGGGGCTCCGACGCCGTGCCAGGGGCTGTAGCTCATATTGCTCTGAGCAGGTCCCGGGCATCCCTCCAACTGACCCTGGTCGTGGGCGGCCTGCCTTCTCCCCACCAGGGTCCCCGGTACCAGCATCCCACGGCAGGTGAGCACAGGGCCAGAGGATCTGCCCACAGTTCTTCTCTGGCCCGAAGAAACAGCAGAGAGATTGGAAGAAGAAGCTGGCAAAGCCACAACTGACGCATTTGACCATCATGAGGATGATGCCCAGCTTGCGATAAAGCAGCACTGTGGCAGGCAGCATGAGCACCCCTGCTGCAAACAGGGCTGCAGCCCCCACTGCTGTGGCGCAGCTGGTCTGGCGCAGAGAGAACGCCACACGGCTCAGGCGGTCAGGGTGTGGGCACAGGTGATAGGAGATGCAGTAGTTGACAGTGAAGTCCACTGAGAGGCCCACTGAGGCAGAGAGAAACAGGGCCTCGGCAGTGTTGAGCTGCCACTCGAGGAGAACCAGGAGCCCTACAGTGAGCAGCACGGTGCCTGCCACAGCTGCCACGGAGAATAGGCTGAGGGGAACATTCCAGGTGCTCAGCAGCAGTGTGGCAAAGGCCAGTGCCAAAGCCAGGCCCAGCACCACAGCAGGTTCAGTGCTCAGGCTGTGCTGCAGGCTGTACAGCTCTAGACGGCTGGTGAACCAACCACGGCGCAGGCCTGGAGGTGCCATGCCCAGCTCCGCTGCCAGCCAGTGGCTGACCTCATTGTAGAAGAGTTGGGTCTGGTTGTAGTCCGGACTATTCCGGAAGTTGGTCTGGAATTGCAGGACCAGGGCGGCCAGGCTGCCATGGGCATCAAAGCGGAGTCCCAGGTCCTGGGTGCCATCGGGGCCTTGCTCCAGAGCCATCATTTTCAGGCAGTGCAGGAAAAACTGGGGGGCCCAGGGGAAGTCCGAGTGGCCGCAGCAGAGGTCAGGTCCCAGGCGTGCGCAGCCGGGGCTCTCCATCCAGCGCTGGAGCTTCTCCATGAAACACAGCGTGGGCCAGCCTTCCTGCAGGGTGTCGAAGAAGCTCTGATTCCGGGCCCGGTGGCAGAGAGCCAGCAGCCAGCGCTGGGCCTCAGGGCCACTGGCCGAGAAGGCAGGGTCCCTCACCAGGCTGCTGTTGCTACGAGGGTCCAGAGGGTCGCCAGTGTCCACAGGCAGGACGCCCCACACCAAAACCACGGGCATGTGGCCACCCTCGCCCTGCGGCAGCTGCTCGAACAGGAACAGCTGGCGATACTCTGCGTCGAAGCGCTCGAAAGGGTGGCTGGGCCGGAAGACCTGGCCGCCGGGCGGCGGCAGCGTGGGCAGCCGCAGGCGGGGGCTGACGCCGGCGATGTAGGCGCCCCCTGCAGCCAGTGCCGCAAACCAGCAGATCCAGATGTAGCGGAACTTGATGACGCCGCAGGGCAGCAGGCGCTGGAAGAGCAGACGCGAGGTGCCGGCCGCCGCCCTCCGCAGGCCGCGGAGCCGCCGGTGCAGCGCCAGCAGCAGCCGCCGAGGCGCGCTGCCCTCCCACCGGCCCCGCGCCCGGCGCACACAGCCGCGCGCCAGGTAGCGCTCGTGGAGCACGGCGGAGGCGGGCAGCCAGACCAGCGTGAGCGCCAGGTGCACCAGCACAGCCGTGCCCATGAAGAGGGCGAGGCAGCGCACGGCCGGCAGGCGGCTCAGATAGCTGGCGTAGAAGGCCGCGCTCGTGGTGAGGCCGGAGACCAGCAGCAGGTAGCCGAAGTGGTGCATGGTGCGGCCCACGCGCTGCGCCAGCCCCCCCGACGGCAGCTGGCTCTTGCTGAGGCGCCACAGGTCGAAGAAGATGAGCGTGTGGTTGGCGCAGACGCTGCTCAGCAGGAGGAGGGCTGCCAGATTGACGAAGGGAAAGTAGGCCATGCGGAAGGCCACCTGGTAAAGGAAAAAGGCCACCAGCAGTGAGCCCAGCACCCCCAGCAGCACCATGAGCGTGAGGAAGAGTGAGCGCAGGTACAGGGCGATGCCGAAGAAGATGGCAGCCAGAGCCAGCAAGGGGTACACTGTGTCCTGGACCAGGAAGTACCTCAGCAGCTCCTGCTTGAGGCCCAGGTCCATGCCAGCGACGGAGGTGTAGTTGTCAGCGAGCCCCCAGGGGGTGGCCAGCCGGTCCAGGTAGATGTCCATCAGGGAAGCACCCTTTGGGGTGGGCAGGAAGAGCAGGCTGTACTTGAGGGAGGGCACCTGGTAGTCAGTGGTCTGGGGACTCAGAAAGTCCCTGTCGAGCAGAAAGTGCAGGAGTTGGTAGATGGCGCTACTCTGGGTGCACTTGGTGGGAACCTGGGCACAGCGTGGGGACTTGTTCTTCCCGGGTCCCAGACAAGAGGGCACCAGGGCACCACTGTGGTAGTAGAGGGCACAGGTCCGAAGCAGGGCCAGTGTGCGGGCTGCGTCAGCTTGGGTAGTGTCCAGGCAGGAGGAGCGGTTGGAGAGCACAGCCAGATAGTTGCCCAGGGACCAGCTGGGGCAGCACTGGTTGGCTGCTGTCCGCTGGCACAGAGCCCCGAAGCTGGTATGGGAGCGGATCTGTAGGGCACACGCAGGAGGAGAGAGCTCAGGGGCAGCCCAAGAGCCCAGGTTTTCCTAGTCCTATAGAAGGCTCTCTCACCTCCTTTCACACTGCAGGGCAGGTGCAGAGGGATCTGGACAGCCTGGTGAGACTGGCTTGTCTCCCAGCTGCCTTTGGCTCCTGGCCCAGGTGCCAGCAGCTACATCTTGACTTCATCAAAGAGGAGCCTCAGGGATGCTGCCCGAGGCTTCAGCCTAAGAGACCCTCCTCTAAGGGTCCCTGTAGGTCATACACCCCAACTCCACGAGGCCTGAGCTAGGAGTAAAAGTGGAGGTAGCAGCCACAGATAGAACAGGGCCAAAGGTCCAAGGAGCTGAAGCAAGCAGTGGGAAAAGTGGAGACCAAAACATTCCAGGTTCAGGGTCACTGCCAAACCCCAGCTCCTGTCTGTCCACTGCACCGCTTAAACCCTCTTAGGGCCAGGGCTGTTTCTTTTTCAAATCTCATGCCTATTTTTTTCTTCTTTCCTGTTGCTGACATCACAACAGCTGATGTAGTACAGAGAGCACTGGCCTGGGAGTCAGAGGTCCTTGCTCTGCCACTACTGGCTGCGTAACCTTGGGCCTGAGATCATGATGACAACACAGTAACACTTACTGAGAGATTACTATTGCCAGTCATTATGCTGCATTTTTTCAAATTCTATCTCATTTAACTGTCACAACATCCCTGTGAGGAAAGTACCTTTATTATCCCCATTTAACGCTGATGTAGCCTGAGGGACTGAGACGTTAAGAAACATGCCTGAAGTCACACAGCAAGACAACCTTAGAGCTGGCCTTGAATTCAGGCATCTGACTCTAGAACACATGTTCTTAACCAGTCTTTTGGTACTTAGAATATCCTCGTGTGAAGTGGGGGGCTGGGCTACTGCGTGGTTTTCACACCGTTTTTAGCAGCAAAACTTTCTTCAGATGTTATTGTGTATGATTCTCCAGTTAGCATAATTGGATTGGCACTGCTCAGGTTGATGGGGGCTGAGGCCTTGAAGCCCACAGTCTCAGCTCTCTGGGCCAGGGCCTCCTCACCCGCTCTGGAGGGCCCTTTCAGGACCTTTTGGAAACTCCCAGTCCCTGCATGGGCTCGCTTCCAGCACTTCTATCTTGGCTCTTCTAAAAACAGCCGACTCTTCTTTTCCCACCCCAACCTGGAGCCTCTCAGCAGGGTTGGAATAATTTTCCAAGCAGGGAATGCTCTTCCCCAGTCCACCCCCTGGCAGTCCTGGCTCAGCTGTATTTCCTTGGGATCAGTTCCCTCATGTCCTTAGTTCCCCCCAAACCCCTGGCACCTCCCCAGCCAGCTCACCTGGTCCTGTTCCATGCGACACATGGAATGGATGGCATGCAGGTTCCATAGGCTGCCCGAGGAGGTGGACATGAACACCAGCTTTGCATAGCTCTTCTCTGCAACACACCCCCCCGCCCCCAACCCAGAGCTCAGTCCTTTGGCCCCAGGTCCTGGGTCCTCCAAAGGGAAGGTGCTTACTCAGGGCCACATGAAGTTCAGATTCTCAGGCATCTCAAGCCTGTGCGTGGACTGCCTGATCCTGTCCCTGTGCCTCACCCCAACCCAGCTTGACCCTGTCTGGCTGGAGCATCTGAGAACTCCCTCATCCTCCCAGCTGTAACCCGGCTTCCTTGGCTTGACTGTGGCCAGCTGGCCACCTTCCTTTTCTGTCTGCCCAGATTTGTTCTGGGCCTGCCTGTCCTACTCGGTGGGGTGGGGACCACTATTAAAACCAGGAACTGGCCAGGCTGCAGCTTACCAGGGGGGCCACAGAAGAAGTTCTCTTGCCTTCTGTCCTCCAGGGGCTCCACCATTCTGCGAGGTCGGACAATGCTCTCCTGGGCGCTGCCTCTGGGTGCAGGCCTCAGAGTGTTGTGGGAGCTCGAGCTGAAGTGGAGAGAATATCTGTGCCAGGCACCGTTAGGGTTGGAAGACTCAGAGGAGGCCAGAGACCACTCCCCAGGAAGTCCGGGCAAGCCCCTCTGACCTGCCTTGGGGTGAGTCACCCAATGTCCCCTTCCTGGGGATCTCAGTCTTCCCTCTCCTACCCACAGTGAAAAGATGAGAGCCTGTTACCTGTTCAGCTCAAGGTCTGGGGAAAGGAAAAGCAGCTTCCTGGGGCCTGTGAGGGCTTGTAGTGCTCTCCAGACCACTAACTTGCTCCCAATGTCCGTGTCCCGTGGCTCAAAGCCCTGCAGGGAGGAGGGTGGAGAAGAACAGGTGGGCAGGGTAGGAGTTCTCCACCTGGGTGCTTCTCAGCTCTGCCCCTTTGACTCCTTAGAGCAGGGCAGGCCAGCCTACCTGCCTGAATTGTAGATGTGAGTCTGAACTTTATAGCATCTCCCCAGCTCTCTCTGGAGGTCAAGAGCCTACCGTGGCTACCCTATCCCCAGGCCACCATGGCTACCCTACCTCCAACTTTCTGCCCCAGGCTGGGCTGAGGTGGCCAGGCCTGGGGACCCCGTCCCACCCCTTGGCTCCTCACCAGCAAAGGCTTGGAGAAGTCGGGCAGCCGGGCCCCCAGCAGTCCAGCCAGGGTGCAGAGGAAGATGGCAGCCAGACACAGCATCAGCACGGCCACTGGCCACTCAGCAATCAGCTGGGAATAGCTGGGAAAGAGGGAGGAGCCCACATGAGTTGGGTGTGGCAGCAACGGGTGCTGAGCTCAGGCTCCACCCTGCAGGGGTGCTAGATAGAGCAGAGAGCACGTGGAACAGGGCTAAACTGGGCACCAGCCTGGTCACCCCTAGAGGTCCAGAGAAGGCCCAGGCCTACCTCTTTGGCATCTGGAAGGCTCGTTCCTGCCTGTGGAAGAGAAGAAAAGATGCTTGCAGATGCTTGCTTGCCAGAGTCTTCTTGCAGGGTGTGTTTCGGGGGTGGAGGTGGGGTGGGAGTGGGTGGGTGAGGGAAAACTGATGGTATTAACCCTTTTGGCGCTTTGCCACTCCCAAGTTCCAACCCTTACTTCCTACTGCATTGGGTTGCCTCCTAAGAAAGGAGTCTAGAGCCCCGGGGGTCTGCCCCACTCTTAAGCCCCACCCCATTTTCCAGTGGCAGCTGGCAGGCTGCTGGACCCCTCCTTACCTGACACTGACCACATGGTGCTGCACAGCGGGTGGCTTCCAGGTCCCATCACGCTGTGAGGGGGCTGGGGAAGGGCTGAGGCTGGAGCCGTGGGAGCAGAGAGCTGCCCGATCCCCCAGTCCTGGCAGGGAACTGCCCCCCTGGTATTCCTGCAGTGCCCGGGGATAGGTGAAGTGGGCAGGGGCCAAGGGGCTGGATGGACCCACAGGCTGGAGGGTGGAAGTTGTTGGTGGGGGTCCCGAAGAACTGGAAGGGTCCTCCAGGGGGCAGCTGTGGAGGGAGCAGCTTCTCTCTGGGCTTGCCTCAGGGGCCACAGCCTTGGTCTGGGTGCTAGGAAGAGAGGAGGCAGGGAAGATTGGGGTGGGGGATGGTGGTGGGCCACCCCATGCCCCAGCATTATTCAGTTCAGTAAGACAAGGGGACAGGGACTCAGGGTTGATTTATTAGTAGTCCTGGGGGAGAAGTGAGAGGTGACGAGGCTGGGGGCTCGAAGTCTGTGCCCTCAGCCTACCTCATGGAGACCATTCTCTCATTCACTCATTTTCCACACTGTCAAAAAACAATTGGCAGGCCGCTACATGCTAGGCCCTGTGCTAGACACTGAATGTGCTTTCACATATATGATTTTTTTGTTGAGACGGAGTCTTGCTCTGTCGCCTAGGCTGGAGTGCAGTGCCGTGATCTTGGCTCACTGCAACCTCCGCCTCCTGGGTTCAAGCCATCCTCCTGCCTCAGCCTCCCGAGTAGCTGGGACTGCAGGCACCCACCACCATGACTGGCTATTTTATTTTTATTTTTATTTTTAGTAGAGACGAGGTTTCACCATGTTAGCCAGGATGGTCTCGATCTCCTGACTTCATGATCCGCCCGTCTCGGCCTCCCAAAGTGCTGGGATTACAGACGGGAGCCACTGCGCCCGGCCGATCTTACTCACTCCTTACAAAAACCTCACAAAGGAGGTATTTTCTTCAACTGATAGATTTGAAATCAGGTTCAGTGACAGATGAGCTGATGCTCGAACCCAATTCTTCCGACTTACAGTCCTGTGCTCTTTGTGTGGCAGTCGTCTGCTCTTTCTCTTGCCAGACAGATTATTGAGCACGTGCTGCTGCACTCCTATTCCCATCTTAGAGCCTTGGAACTTTCTCTTCCCTCTGCCTGGGTTGCTCATCCCCCAGATAATTGCATGGCCCTCTTTTTTATTCTGGTCTTGTTTCAACTAGTGCTTCCTCAGAGAAGCCTTTCCTGACTACTCTTTCTGAAATAATCACCCACCAGCTCTCAATCTCCCTACCTTGCTTTATGTTTTTTTCATAGCATTTGTTGCAATTGAATATTATATTATAGCGTCATCATGTTTATTACCTGTCTTTCATGTGGAATGTGAGTGCTGGGAGAACAGAGGCCTGTTGCACTTGTTCATCTCCGTATCGCCAGTGCCCTGAATAGTGCCTTGCACACAGAAGGCGTCCTGGAAATGTTTGTTGAATGAGTGCTAGGCTGGCTGCTAATAGTGGTGCTAGGATGAAGTAGACCCGGTCCTTGCCCTCTAGGCACACACAGTCGTTGGGAGATGTGAACAGACCAACATGTTGAATGCTGTGAGTGGGGAAGTCACAGAGGGCTGAGGGAGCTCAGAGAGGGCCCAACTTTGACAGGGGGGTGGGGTGGTCGGGGAAAGTTTGTGGAAGCAACTGCTATCCTTCCACCTACCCTGTCATGGGCCATGCACGGAGCAGAAGATTTGTTTTGTAAGGATGTGCATGGTTGGGAGAGGGAGTTGGGACACCCCCTCACCCCAAGGAACTTGCCAGAAAACAGTTAGCCGTAGAGTCTTCTACCAAAATTACTCATCAGGGCAATACTCTGTGCGTGTGCGCAACCCCACTTCTTGGGTTTAGGGAGAGGTGGAGTCTCAACCCCAGTGGCAGGATTGCAGACCCAGATTAGGAAAAGATGGCCACAGAACAGAGTGCCTAGGGCCATGGGGGGTTCCCAGAGGGGTTCTGGGCTGGTTAGCCTTGCAGAGCCCTGTCTCCTTCTCCCCTGCCTCTGCCTGGCTCACCCAGCCTGCTCGACAGAGTTTGCGTAGCTCCCAAGGAGAGCCAGATCTATGTGGGGCCAACCCTGGCTTCCAGTCCTGGCTGCTGCACTGCTGAAAGGGCTATGAGCTGTAGTCCCAGCCTCAGGGCAGATGGGCGTTGCCCACAGGGGCTGAGTTCAGCCCAGAGACCGAGAAGAGGAACTAGGAAGGAAAAACATGCTCTTTCTTTCTTTCCCAGAAGGATGGCAGGCTGGCCCAGCAGTCTAGGAGAGAATGACCCTCATGCGGAGGGTGAAATGGGGGAGCAGTGGAGGTGGGCTCCTGACTCGATCACCTTTTGGCTCTGGGGACTTGGGAAAGACACACAATTCTTGGAGCATTGGCATCCTTGTCTGTTGAAGATATGAGATAATGCCCACCTCTTGGGTTTGGTGTGGGAATTAACTGATGTAACATATGTGAGGTTCTTGGCACAGAGTCTGTCATGTAGAAGACACGTTTGCTTTCCTGCCCCTTCCCACGGTCAGTGCAGCAGGGAGCATATACTTTTAGAAGTGTGTTTGTATTTACAATGAGTCCTCTTTTGGCACCTCAGATAATATATCTCCATTTTAGAACTGCCCACACCTTGAGAATCTTACTACATATATAAATACTTTCCTTTTTGTTATCCAAAAGCTGTATCAAAATTTGATCTCTTGATTTTAATCACTGATACTTATTTTTTACAAACTCAACATCTAGGAAAATAGGAATTTGACCAAAGTTGTTCTAAAGCAAGACCTCAGATGACTCCATAAAGTTAATAACGTAAGCAGCCAGTGTCCTGGCAGATCCCTGTGGGCCAGTGAGAAGGTGGATAAACGGCCTAGGTTGTGTGTGTAAGTGTGGACATTGACTTCTTTAAGAGGTTAAATTCTGCAGGTTTTTCTTGAGCGCCTGTCCTGTGCTTTAGCATTGTCCTTGCTCTGGGTTGGGTCCTAGAGACCTAAAGATGACCCATCAGCCTTGGTCTCCCTCTTCAGAGCAGAGCTTGCCTTCTAGGGGTCAGGAGAGTGTGGCAGCCTGGGTGAAAGTGGGGGCCCTGTTCCAGCTGCCCATGGCCTTAGATAACTGATCACTGGGCTTGTCTTAGGAGTCAGGGCCCCACTTGGAGTGTCGGTTTCTTTTGCATTAGGGGAAGCCAGCATTCCAGAGGATACTGGAGAAGAGTGGGTGCACTCTTGGTTACCCAGTTTGCTGAAACCTCCTAAGTCCACCCTTTTCCTTAGCTGGCTCTTGTTCAAGGGGAATCTTAGCCTCCACCACTGGTTTGCTTCTGCTGGAGTCTCCCTGGCCCCAGCTCCTTCTCTTTAACTCCTACTATTCCTCTTCAGGGACCTAGGATCAGCTGCCCCCAGTCTCACCCTTCCTGACTGTGCCCACCATTATCAATGTGGCAGAATTTGAAACCTTCCATATTCTGACTGCTGTAGAGCCAGGCCTTTTCTTGAAACCTCCCAATGAGAAAAGCCGACCTCCACTCTTCTCAGAATCAAAGCTTTCTCCTGTCACCTCCTGCTGCCCTCTGCCCTTAGGAGGCTCAGTAGTAATAGGAGTTAAACACCCCAGGGCTACACAGGGTTTTTTTATTCTTACTCCCTCAGTTCCGTGACCCTCACTGGGATAAGTAACTTTCTAGGCTGCCTGCCTGGGCCTGCAGGCCTGTACGTCAAGTGAGTAGGGCAGGCAGAGGCATGGAAAGTGGGGATGCAGGCCTCACTTAAGAGGCCAACATCCCAGCAATCAGGGCCTGGCTGACAGGGTCCCAGACACAGAGACCCAACCTGGAAGCCCCATAAGGGGCAAATGTATGTTGTATTAACTATGCCCCCAACCCCACAGACACACAGCCATCTCAACCTCAATGTGATCCCACACAGTGGCCAGGACAGATGGGGGAGCAGCTCATATCACTAGGAAAATAAAAAGGTAATTTTCAAAAAACAGTGTGAACTGTTTGAAATTCCTCTCTAGCTAGTGTGTTGGTAAGGATGTGCGCACATGTGCATGTTGTGTGCGTGAGTTATTCACTGTGTATCTATCCCCAGAGTGCTACTCAGCAGGAGCATTTTTGTGTTTCTTGAACGACATAAGCAAGTCCCTATGCCCGATTAGTGTCCATGGTCTCTGGAGAAGTCCAGAGAGGGGCCAGAGGCCCTAGGGAGTTTCTGAAAGAGCAAGTGGATCCTATGCCCAGGGAAAATGAGACTGGACACGGCTGATCCTTGGCAAGATATCCAAGACAGCAAATGACTCTCCTGCCCCTTCTAAGGAGGCTTCTGGCCCCAGGCCCCCGCTCTGTCCTGTCACTGCTCCATCCCTGGTCTCTTTGATCAGGCCATAGTCCCAGGCAGATCCCTGGTCTGGTGAATACACTCATCCTGTGTCTCACCCTCTTGAAGTCTTTGTGACTTTCAGACTGAAGAGTGGCTAAGTCTATCCAGGCTAATGTGTTAACAATACAGGGAAGAAAACATTTCTCTCTACTTGTAGGGCTTTCTCTTCCTCTGGGGTACAGAATGTACATTTTAGCTGGGGTAGTCTGGAGACGATGTGTCCACCTCTGCTATTGCTATCAAGGAATTCCTTTTATTTCAGTCCAGGCAGGAAAGAGGCAGTGTCATGTCAGAGGAGGGATTCTGGGGGTGGCAGAGCCAGGCAGGGCACAGAAATTGCGCCATATTGCTACCTAGCTGGGCTGTTCCCTCACACATATGGTGGAGGAAGGGAGAGGAGAGGTACTGAGATCTGGGTCCTCAGCAGGAAGGTGTCCCTCCTGTCCCACCAGTCTGGGGCTCCTCCAGGGGTAGTACAGGCCAGCGGCCTGAGCACCAAAGCCTTCACATCTTAGTGGCTCCAGCCAGTGTGGCTGCCACATGCAGGGACTGGAACCCACACGTGCACAGCTGGGGGCCATGCAGGGCAGGCAAGCGACTGATGGTGACAAAGACAGTCCCTAACGTGCCTGCCGAATGTCTGCCTTCCCCAGGACACCCGCCTTGGCGAGCCTCCCATCCACAATTCACGCACACCTTCATGCACACTGGCACGCTGAAACCCGGACTGAGGTTACTGCGGGCTTGGGGCTTCCGGAGAAGACGCAGGGGCAGGGCCTAGAAGGAGAGGCCGGAGGAGCCAGGGAGTCTTGGCCTTAGAGGAGGGGTAGGAGCCGTGGGTGGGGCAGGTTCCTTAAGCGGGGAGGGCAGTGGGGACTGACACTAGGGGGTGTCAGGGAGCGAGGAAAATGACCCGGCAGGATGAGGGCGTGGCGAGGGGGGCCTGGAGCTTGGCGACCCCGGGAAGGGGCTCCGGGAGGGTCTGGGGAATTAATGGGGCAACATATGGCGGCTACTGGGGATACCTGGGGCGGGAAGGGTCTGGGAGGGTCTGTGATCTGGGTCTGCGGAGCGGTCCGCCCTACCTGTCCGGGGAGCCGCCGTCTGGGGCCAAGGGCTCCCCCTCGGGCCGTTGCTCCCCTTCCGGACCCGAGCCGGGAGCCGGACCGCTGCCGCCGCTGCTGCTGCTGTCACCGTCCATGCCCGTGGGCGGCACCGCTGTCCGGGCGCTGGTGCTGAAGCCGCGGCGGCGGCGGCGGCGGCTGCTGCGGCGGCGGGCTCGTGCGCATGCGTCGGCTCCGAGCGGGACGGTCGCTGGGCGGGGCGAGGAGGAGCCCAGCCAATGGGCGCGGCGCCGCGGCGGGAGCAGAGCGCGCTGTGTCTGAGATCGCGGGGCTGCGGGTGTGAGCGCCCCTCTGCTCCCGCCAGGCGTGAGAGCCGCTGTCAGGAGTCCGGCCGTCCAACGCTTCCTAGCGGCCTCGGCCTTCCCGTAAGGAACCAGGGAGTGCGGCTCATGCAGAGATCCTCACAAATCGAATCGCAGACCCTTCCAACCGGATAGAGGGCGAACTCTACGCCCGCACTTCACGCTGGACGCCCCGGGTCGAGAGGCGGGCGGCTTCAGGCCTGCGAGGTTCCCGGCTCGCTCAGCGCTCTCCTCCCCTCCCCAGTGGGGCGAGGCATCCGCTTGGGTCTTTCTTTCCATTCTTCTGGACCTCGACTTGGACCTGGATGTGCACCCGTCAGATGTGGAGCCCTGACTCCGTTATTCAAGTGCGGAGTCTGGTGGGGCGGGAGTGGGGGGAAGAAGAGAGGCGCTCAGATCATCCCCAGCTCCTTCTCTTTCTTTTTTAAGATTTAAAAGGTTTATAAAGCAAACAAATCACAGTAAGCTAAGGTTAATTTTTGATTCAGGGGGTACATGTGCAGGTTTGTTATAAGGGTATATTGAGTGATCCCGGATCCTTTTTTATAGTCACCCTTGTCCCCCCACCTCAGCCTGGCAGGTGCCCAATAGCCACCAACTCCAGGGCACTGGGAGGTGCCTAATAGCCACTGACTCCAGTGCCACCTCCCCCACCAGGGAGTAGCTGTGAGTAGAGCACATTTGGGTATGATGGACTGTGGACAGGCCTGGCTAGGGGGTCTAGAACTAGAATAGACATTGGCAGTGTGAGAAGCCTGGGGGGGCGGGGAGTGGAGAGGATCCCGGATGTGGGATTTAACTAGGCAGAAAGGGTTTTATGGCAAACAGGCTGTTTAGGGTCTGGCTACTTGTGCAGGGAGAGGCCTTGGTTGAAGACATGGAGCTGAGTGGAGTCAGGAACACTTGGACTATAGGTATCCCTAAAATGTGTACCAATGCCAATCTGTGTAAGACACAGGTCATAAGGAATGGGGTGGAAGAATCTAGAGGTGTAGAAGTGTTGGGTCTGCCCTGAATAGCTTATACTTGGTTGGAGAGATAAAGGGCCAGGCCATAAATTGGTGCCAATAGGCAAGATATGATCAAGCCCATGAAGTGACTGATACCATCTCTTTTCTGCAGCTTGCTGCAGAGAAGGGGACAGTATGCAAAGAGGAAGGACCTCTTTCTTCCTAATAGGCCTTAGAGAAGGCTTCTTGGAGATGGTGGACTTCAGCTGGCTTGGAAGAAAGGCTAGGCTTTGAAATGTGGAGGTAGGAGAGAGGGAAGGCATTCCTGACCTGGGGTGGGGGCATTCTTCCTTACCTGTGCAAACAAAGGTAAGGAGGCTGGAAAGTTCAGTGTATTTTCAGGGAATAGTGAGAAACCCATCTGGATTGGAGGGAGGCCTCTGGTCTGTAGAGTGAGGCATGCAAGTTGCAACCTTGGAAGGCCCACCAGATCTGGAGGTACAGGATGGCACAGGGGTAATGAGGCCACACTTGAGGTCCCTCGATGGGAGGGGACGGGAGTGAAAAGGAAAGGAGAGGTGACCTTACACAGCCATTTATAGTGAGCAACATGGCATTGAGCTTGTGAGAAAGCCAGGATGGTTGCCCCATCTTCACAACTAGGGAGTTTGGAGACAACTGGGTCCTCTGACAGCCAGGTTGGATATGAAGGAAGACAGGCTCTTTAAATAATAGAATGTGACCTCTAGGAGGCTGTTTATTAGGAAAAAAAGATTGTGGTTCAGGCCTCATTCCAGGTCAGCTGGGCGATTCTCTCAGGCTTGCCATCTTGTGTCCTGTTTTCTTCTGCTTCCTCAGTGATGTGGACCAGGGTGTGGGTGCCCTGGGCCATGGCCAGGGGGTGGCCCGCAGGGCTTTGGGCCATGGCCGGGGGGAGGCCCGCAGGGCCCTGGGCCATGGCCGGGGGGTGGCCCACAGGGCTTTGGGCCTGGGCCGGGGGGTGGCCCGCACTGACCTGGAGGATGGCCATGCCCCCCACAGTGGCAGTGCCCCTGTGGAAAGTCAAATGAACAGGGTCAGAGTCTGAGGTCAGGGCTAAGCTTACCTGAGATAAACTCTACCTCACTCCACTTCCCTGGGGGACTCAGGACTCCTAGGCACCCAGGGAGTTGCGGTGGAGGGCTGGGGACATGGGTAGCATGTCCCATGCCTTTTGTCTTGGTGAGGCCAGAACACTGAGCCGATAAAAGGGGAGCAACCTAGATTTATTGGTTTCTATTCTTTGAGCCGAGATCTGACTCCCACTCCCTGGACCTCGATTTACTTTATTTGCAACTAAGAAGCAGAATTATTTCATCTCCTTTGTCTCACCCAGGAACCCTGGCAGAGTGATTAGAGGCTTTGCCATGCTAGGAACTGCAGGCTCATTGTACAAGGGTGAGGCTGGAGGAGGCTACAGAAGAGCTCTTTGAAGGCCAGGGGCAGGGGGAGACAGGAGGCTGGGTCAGGGGAGATGAAAGAGCTGAGGAGGAGGAGAAGGAGGACGGTTGGAGGATGAGAGGACACAGAGGGTAGGAGGTGGCAAGGTGAGGATGTGTGTATTATGGGTGTGTGTGTGTGTTTACAGGGTGTGTGCCATATTTATATAAAATAGCTATGTTTGTGTACGTGTGTGGGTGGGTTCATATTCAGGCTTGCTATGTACACAGATACGTGCATGGAGTGCATGGTTCTGTGTACATGAGTATGTGTAAGCTCATACCTGTTCCTGAGCGGATGCCAGACCCAAGAAATCAGGAAGAATAGAAAGTAAAGTAAAAGCTTTTCTGCCTCAGCCAGAAGAGGCCTGGAAAAAGTGTGGTTTAACCTTCCATCTTGGCTGGAATCATTCCTGAAGCCCCAAGGCCAGAGGAGTTTTTTTTTGCCCCTTGCCACAAGCCCAGGGGGCAGGCAAGAGACACCACCTTGCTTCTGGGGCCCTGTGGAGCAGAGTGAGGCTATGCTCCCATTGTCCAGGCTGGATACCTCCCCAGTCTCCTTCTGCCTCCTAGGGCTTGATTAGGGCTTGGTGCCAGTGGGGAAGAGGCAGGCTCCAGGGCTGGGCGCTTTCCTGTGACCATGGTAGAGCAGCCCCTCCCCTATCGAGGCTCAGCGGTACCTGGAAACAGCCACTTCCCACCCCACCTGCCTCTCTGCTTATGGCTCTTTTGTTTGGGGGTTGGCACACAGTCCCAGGCCGAAGAACTGAGTCTGCTGGTGGTAGCCAGTGGGTGAGAAGAGGTGGAGGAGAGGCAGTCTCCTTTCTCTGGCAGGAGTAGGTCCTAGGGGCCCCGTAGTGTGGTTGGGGTTTGGGAGCAAGTCAGCCATCCAGCGAGGCTGTAGGGGTAGCCAGGAAAGCAGAAAAGCATAGAACAGGCGGGGAAGCAGCAGGAGAGAGGATGGGCTGCTAGGGCAGGGAGGGGACGTGAGGAAAGGAGAGAGACAGATGGGAAAACAGAGGAGAGAACGCCAAGAAGGCTGCAGCCAGCAGAGGGTGGAGGAGTGCGGCGCTGCCCCCTCCCCCACAGGGCTGATGCCTGAGCCCGCTCCCTTCTTTTCATTTGGGGGAAGCGGTGGCTGCTCCCTGAGGGTCTAGGAAGGAGGCTGGGGGTCTGGAGGACATTACAGTGGGGAGGAAAAAGGGGAGAACGTTGGGGGAACTTTTGTACCTTCGGACCTGTGGGAAAGGAAGGGAAAAAAAGAAGCAGCTTTGGTCATTTGGTTCTGCAGTAAAAAAAAAAAACCTATCTTCTCCCTGGCGCTAAGGATTTTGTGCCCACACCCCTACCCCAAGAGGGCCTCTCAGACATGGTCACTTGCCCGTCACTTGTCTGACAATCATTCATTCATTCTCTCAGCAAAGATACATATTGGAAGTCAATGTAAGATTCAGCGGTGTGTCCCTGTGTGCTCCAGGGCTGGCGGAGTCCTCCTGGGTGGAGTGGCGCCTGTCAGGAGGTGTGGGTCCCAACTCTGTCAGCCTGGAGCTGCTCCATAGTGGCCAACTCTGTCATTCACCTGATTCTTGCTTCTACCTCCATGCCAGCCTCCTTTGCCAACCTCCCCATCTGTCCTCTGCCCCTGTCACGCCCCACATGTCTCGGGCCAATCTCTGCTCAGTCTCCCAGAGCTGTTTTTTGTCTCCTGTTTATGACCTTCTGTTCTCAGCTCTTGGCCTTTGCTCATGCCTCCTGCCACTTGGAAATCTCCCTGGTGCAGCTGTGTGTTGCTCTCCTGCAGGAAATCCACATGGGGGCCATCCAGGCTGCCCAGCTGTGGGTCCGGTGGGCTCCTTCTGCAGCACCCGCCTGAGTGGTCCTGCGTGTTCTGAAGTGCCCCATTGGTGGGGATCACCTGCTACTTCTTAAAGGCTAGGACGGTCTTTTGTTCATTTTGAGGGAAGCCAATGGCACAGCTCCCAAGAGCTGGATTCTGGATTCCGACCCAGCCGCACCTCCATGGCCTTGCCCTGAGCATAACCCCTAGCTCCCTTGGGCCTCGAGTGTGCAGTGGGAGAAGCTCCTGCCCTGTTAAGAAACTTGAGTAAGCATGCTTCTTAAACTGGAACATGTTCTACAGAATATAAGGGCTTGTCTTCATTGTGGATCCCTACTACCGCCTGCATGCAAACACACACGCACATACATTTTTGGCATGCACTAGTAATGGCTGACTGATAGTCCCTGCCTTTACTGCTCTCCCCCTTCTTCCAATTCCCAGCCTCCCAGCCACAGTGCTTACCTGGGTGCATCTTTTTGGAGTAAGAGCAGGGAATGACACAAGGAATACCTGTGTTCAAAAGGTAACTTTTAGTTTCCTGTCATCTAAATTGTAGTCGGTCCTTTTTCCCTCCCAGGGATGCACACACACACACACACCCTTCAAAGGATGAAAGGGAAAAAACTGCTCCCTCTGGCTTAGCTTGGCACCAATATAGAGCTGGCACTGTAGGTTCCAAGCATGGGGGTTAAATGGACACAGCAGGTTCACCTACATGGTGGGTAGATGGAGACACAACAGCACCATGTACCAGCCCCTACACCCCGTACTCTTACGCTTGCCCCCGCTAGACTCACAATTATGTGTTAATCCGATTCCACTTGGGAAGATTTCAATATCCATTCATTTGCTAATTATTCATGTTGTGTGCCTGCCCTGTGCCATGTCATGGTACCCTTATCCCTACAGACTCTTGTCTTGTGTAAACACCTGGCATGGTGTGGGAGCAGGAAGCTTGGAGCGGTCAGTGTGCCCAGAGCAGGGAAGGGGAGGAGAGGTTGCTAGGACAGGAATGGGGTTGCTGGCCCCTGAGGGCACAAGTGAATGGATTTTTGCCCTGGGGCACAAGTGAATGGAAAGCCTTCCATGGGGTCCTAGCTGCTTATACCTGTCTCCTCCCGTCTGAGCCAACTTGTCATCCACCAACAAGCCGTGTTGTCATGAGATGGAGCTGCTGAGGCACCCTAGTGCCAAGGCTGGCGATGTCTTGCTTGGGGCTGGCAAGTCACAATGGACAACCCCAGAACGGACCCAGTGAACATACAGTACATTCATTTTTTTTTCAGCCATTAAATGGGAGTGTAGTATGTGATGCCAGGAGCAAATATTTGACATCAGGGCTTTCTGATACTTACAAGGTTGCTGAGCATACAAAAATAAACAGTGCCCCCAATACAACAACCCTAGCCTCTTACAAGACACGGCCCCCTGAACCTCTTTTTTTTTCTAGGGAACCTTAGTGCCTCTTTAAAATTTTTTTTTTTGGGACAGAGTCTCGCTTTGTCATTGAGGCTGGAGTGCAGTGGCGTGATCACAACTCACTGCTGCCTCGACCTCCAGGGTTCAAGCAATCCTCCTACCTTAGCCTCCCAAGCAGCTGGGACTATAGGTATGTGCCACCACACCCAGCTAATTTAAAAAAATTTGTTGGCTGGGCATGGTGGCTCACGCCTGTAATCCTAGCACTTTGGGAGGCCTAGTGGGTGGATCATTTGAGGTCAGGAGTTCGAGACCAGCCTGTCCAATATGGTGAAACTCCATCTCTACTAAAAATACAAAAATTAGCTGGGCGTGGTGGCGGGTACCTGTAGTCCCAGCTACTTGGGAGGCTGAGGCAGGAGAATTGCTTGAACCCGGGAGGCAGAGGCTGCAGTGAGCCAAGATCATAGCACTGCACTCCAGCTTGGGTGACAGAGCAAGACTCTGTCTCAAAAACAAAAATTTTTTTGTAGAGACAAGGTCTCACTCTGTTGCCTAGGCTCAAGTGATTCTCTCACCTTAGCCTCCCAAAGTGCTGGATTACAGGCATGAACCACTGCACCCAGCCTCCTGCACCTCTTGAGCTACCCATTTTCCCGTTTTCATTGACTTCTACTTGTACGTAGAAGTTCAGCTGAGGTCAGCCTGTGTTCTATACCCATGGTCCTTCCTGCTCCCTCACCCTTTCCCTTAGTGAGTGATTAGACTGGAAGAGACCATGAGGCTGGGCTTTGCGGGGAAGAGAGGTAAAGAAAACCTTAGGGCCAGTCAGGATCTGGGTAAGATGAAAGAGAAAAGACAATCCTCAGAATGTATCTCCCCAATTCAGGCCCAGGTGTTTGAGGGACAGGAGTTGGCAGCTCTGGAAGGGACCTCATGCAGTTTCTTCCACTCTCAGCCAAGCCCTGCTGCTTGGCATGGCAAAGGCTGTAAAGCAATCATAACTGAAGAAGAAAGTGGAAGTGCAGGGGCCCAGACCGGGAGTGGGGACAGGGCAAATGGACAGACACACACTCCCACGCAGAGACACCGAAGCACAGATACCAATTCAATGCACATACACACCCAGAGAGACCCTGACCACATGGACATACCACATACCCCACAGAGACCCTCCTGTCCCCAGCCAACAGCAAGCAGAGCCAGGTCCCTACCTGAGAGTTCAGAGCAGGGGCAGGAAGTCTGGGGCACTGTCTGTCCTCAGGTGTATTTATACAGGTCAGGGAGGGGCTGGGATTGACCAGGTGCACTGGGAGGGCCAGGTGCAGAAGGCTAGAGGGAATGAAGAGGGATGGGCTAATCCTTATCTGGGCAAAGGACAGTTGAAAGCAGGATGTGTGTGTGTGTGTGTGTGTGTGTGTGTGTGTGTGAGTGATGGGGGGAGGGGGAGGCTGGGGAACAAGCCGTTACCAGACTGGTGTGGTAATGAGGTGCCACAGAATCCAGGCAGAAGTCCCCAGTGCTGGCAAGGCTGTTTACACCAGGGACTGGCTCTGAACATTTGTAGAGCTCCTACTGAATGCCAGGCCCGGCATGCGGTGCTTCACATGCATTAGTAACCCAATGACTCCTACAAAATAGATAGGATGATCACCTCCTTTCAGCAGGTGGAGGAAGAAATAGTGACCCTAGTGGAGGACCTGGTGGAATCTTTGCCTTGGGCGCCAAGCCCCAGGCATGAATTGTCAGATGTGCTGCCCAGCCCAGGGAGCTAGCCTGAGAATGGAAATTAGACACAGAACAGGGAACTTTTGGGATGGATCTAGGCAGGCGGAGAGGGAGCCCAGGCTGCCAGCTTGCTCTGCACTCTGAAAGCCCCTTGTAGTCTGGTCCCCACTGACCCCTGTGGCCTCTGATGCCTGCCACAACCTCTTGCTTGGCGTGCTCTAGCCACGGTGGCCTTCCTTAGGCTCCTGCAGGCAGACCCGGTGCCCTTGCTCAGCTCTCCTGTCTCCCTGGATCTTTGCTTTTAATGTCTCTTGCTCCCAGTGGGGATTTGGCTCCTCAGAGGCAGGGGCTGTGGTGACTTCCTTCCTTCCCTCCTTCCCTCCCTCGTTTCCTCCTCCTCTACTACCTCCTCCTCCTCCGCCACCTCCTCCTCCCTTTCTCATTCTCTTTCTTTTCTTTTCTTTTCTTTTCTGAGACAGAGTCTCGCTGTGTCACCCAGGCTGGAGTGCAGTTGTACGATCTCAGCTCACTGCGTCCTGGGTTCAAGCGATTCTCCTGCCTCAGCCATCCGAGGAGCTGGAATTACAGGCGCTCACCACCACTCCCGGCTAACTTTTGTGTTTTTAGTAGAGACGGAGTTTCACCATGTTAGCCCAGGTAGTCTCAAACTCCTGACCTCAGGTGATCCACCCACCTCGACCTCCCAAAGTGTTGGGATTACAGGTGTGAGCCACCACAACCAGCCTGTGGTAGCTTTCTTAGTCATCGTTTTATCTCCTCAATTAGAGCAGTAACAGAACCACCATCAGGATACAATTTGGAAAATGGAGAGGAGGAAAAGAGTGATCCTCCTTTATCTCCATGGTGGGCAGGAAAGTGTTTGTGTGCCAGGTTCTCTTACAGTGTCAGTTATATCGGCTCTTGGAGGTAACAGTTATGATCTTCCCCTCTTTTATAGATTAAAGCATGCCAGGGTTCAGAGACATTAAGAAATCTGCTTGAGGTCGCCCACCAAGTGTGTAGTTAGTCCCAACTGCAGACTATTTGAGTCTAGAGCCCAGGCCCTTTCTTCACCTTAGGTAATCTCTCCTTCTAGGAATGCTCTTCTGAAAAATTCCAGCCTGCTTTGCTAACATTGTTGGTCAAAGGACTTTGGTTTATGACTAGGTGGAAGGTTATTAGTCCCTTTCGCAGACATTTGCTGTGGGTCTATGGGCAACCAGGACAGGGTGGGCTACTGGGGAGGGGCAGAAGTCCCAGGAGAGGTTTACAAAGGTGTGGTACCTGCCAGGCTCCGACCCACACTGTGTGAATGTTACCAACTGCATCCACCACTCACCGCGCTCTCCGCCCTCACCAGCCCTCTAAGCCCTATTCTGCCTCCTTTTCCCCTTCAGGGGCCTTGACACCGAAACCTCTCCACCTCTGCCCTCAGCCTTTGGCAGGAAGCTGAGAGACCTGTGTCTTCACAAACCCCCAGGAGGAAAGCAGGGGCTGAGAGGAATGCATGGGGGCCCAGTGCTGTGGGTTCCAGGCTTGAGGCCTACGTTCTCCATCTCAGAAATCAGGGTCTGAGCTCCAGTGCGTGCTAATCACAGAACCCACTACAGCAGCAGGCGGGCAGGGTAGTGAGGCCTTGGGTGGTGGCAGTAGGCCCTGCCTTGATGGGGTGGACCGAGAAGACAGGGCAGCCCCAGAAGCCCGAGTGGGCCCGGAGGCCTTTGGGAAGTGAGGAGGGCACCCACAGCAGTGGTGGCATGTGGGAATGATCGGTAGCAGGGTGCATGTGTTCATGAACTCTTCTCCTACCCAGTCCTAAGATTTTGAGGGCAAGCAGGGCCTCCTCTGTGTGTGTGGCCCCGCTACCCCTCAGCAGGCACTGTGCCTTACAGATAGTAACCGCTCACCAAGTGCTTGGGCTTATTGCCTGGCTGAGAGTGGTGGCACTTCCCTACTAGAAAGTCACAGGGTGGAGAAGGAAGCTCTGTGGAGCCAGAGGAGATACTTCTGGGGTGAGGGGCTGGGATCTGGAAGAGGAGACGGGAGATCAGGGTGAAGGGCATCTCCTGGGGCAGTGGAGGCCATGAGGGGGCTCTGGGAGGGTGAGGACACACAGTGAAGGCCCTCTCTGGAACCCCCAGTGCCTGTCAGCAGAACCAGGAAGGCCCCTCCCTGCAGGGTGGGGAGCGAGGCAGGACGGCCAGGCGCCGCTTCTTGGGTGAGGTTTTCCACGGTATGAGGTCAAAGGTATGTGCTGGAGAGAGTGCTGCAGGGATGGGCCGCCAGCCACAGTGATTCAGAGGCAGCTGGGAGGGCCCCGCCCTAGAGACTCCTGGGCAGGTCTCTGACCTTCATCTTCAAAGAGAAGCTAATAGCACCTGCCCTGGCTAAGTCACAGGTTGCAGAGCCTGAAGAGATCTAATGGCATCACCTGTGTGAGGCTCTGGCCATGTTAGACGTTGGAGTGCAGGGTGTTGCTGTTATCAGTGGTGACATCTATGCCTCATCAGAGGCTCCCTTGCCCAGCCCTGGGGACCTGCCTGCGGAACAATTCCCTTGCACCCTTGGCCTTTGGTCCCTCAGAGCATTTCACTGACAGGCCCCCAAGAGGCCCCTCCCTGCCCCAGCTTCCTGTAGCCCCTCTTCCCCCAGGGCGCCGAGCGTCCAGGTGTTCTTAGGACCGAGGCATGTTCCAGACTCAGGACTTTCAGTGCTAAAACTGAGAGCGTTCCAGGCAAATGGGGATAACTGGTCACCGTGCTGCCCACCCGCAGGTGTCCAGGTCTGGCCTTTCAGCGCGCTCTCTCACCCTGGTTGCCCTTTCCTACCTAGCCACCTCTGGGCTGGGTGAAAGCCCCTGAGCCACACCGCCTAAGGCCACTCCAGAGGCTCATGCCCTCTCCTCGGTGGCCTGGGCTCTCACCCTTCCCTCAGCCTCCTAGTTACCCTTCTCTCCATGCCTCAAAGCCACACTGGATCTTTTCCCTGCCCCAGAGATGCCGCCTCAGACCCATGTGACAAGCCTAGAGAAGGGGTAGAGACTGTCCCACCCAGACTTCCAGCCTCTGCTGCCCAGCGGACACCTTTCCTGGAGACATCAGGCCAGGCTGTTCCCTGCCTGACTCCGTGAAGGCCCCCAGGCCTGAGCGTTTAATGCTGCCTAGGCCGTTTCTCTCTCCACTGTGTCACACCAGCCATGCCAAGACTCTGAGTCCTCCTGAAGGCTCTCCCGCTCACCTTTTCCCTGGACACCCCTTGCCCTGCCGGGTCCAGATGCCTCCCTCCAGTATCTGGACACAGCCTCCTAACTGCCCCCAACCCTACCCCTGCCCTGTGCGACCCATCTAGACCACTCTGGCTTCAGCTTCCTAAACCACGAGGTGGCCTCATCAGCAGCTGCTGTAAAACTCTCAGCCCCTCTGGATGACTCCAGCTCCTCAGTCTGCCTTCCTAACCTCCCTAGTCTGGTCTGTACCTTCCTAACCTCATGTCCTCTTGCAGGTAAAAGCCACTGCCACTCCCCTGCCTCCTGCGATCCTGCTATCTCCCGTGCATTCACGGAATGCCCTCTCCTCCCATCCCCCTGCCTGAATCTTGCTCATCCCCTTGAAGCTCATCTCCTTCTGGAAAACTCCCTGGTGGGCCTGAGCCCTGTGCTGGCTGGGCCTCAGGCCAATGCAGCCTGGTGTTGGCAGGTGCCTCTGAGGTCTTTCCCTGCTGGTACCTACATCGCCTTGGCCAGGTGAAGCACGCAGTAGGTGCTCTGTTCGTGGCATGGTATGGGCAAGCCCCAACAGGGCAGCACTCAGCCTCTGCTCATAGACAGCTCTGGGCTGGGGGTCAAGGTGGGGCTTCTGGGAAAACACAATGAGTCCCCTTTGCACCATGAACAGATCCAATGTTGGTGCATGGGAACAGAGCACCAACAAACAAGGGAGACCTCAGGGGCTCAGGTCCACGCCAGCGTTCGCCTCCTATTGCTGGGTCTGACGCTGGAAGGTTCGGGATGCCCCAGCCCTGGGTATGTCCTGGAGAGCAGAATGGAGGAATGTGTCCTTGGTCCAGCTTTCCTTCTGCTTCTAATGCCTCAAAGGACTTCGGCCTGGGCCCCACCCTGCTCTAGCATATGTGTTCCTTCGAAAGGTGTGGCCCAGACTTTGTCCCTGGCAACGGAGCCTGCCCAGGGCTGGTCCCTCCAGCCCCACCCCATGCAGTCTTGAGTTCTCCCCACCCAGCCCCGGCCTGACCATACCTCAAGTCCTAGGAGCCAGGACAGCAGTTTCTTGAGATGAGAATCGCCATGGTGGGGCAGGGAGGGAGGATGGGTTTGCAGGAAAGTAATGCTGTGGTTTAAGCCACTCTCTGACCCCTTTCCATCGGGAGGTTTCCCCTGCCTACTAGCTGGGCTCTCATGCAGTCCAGCCTGGCTCACTGTCTTCCTCAATACTCACCCACACCCCCAGGGCTGGCTAGTGGCACCAGTGACCTCTAAGGGCTCGGCCTTCCACCAAGAAGAATGGTTCCTGAACACTGGGGTATGATCCTAGAACTGGGCCTAGGGGGATCCAGAGGCAGGTGAAGTGCAGGGACTGCTTCCAGAAGCACCAGTGCTGGTTGGGGACAGATGGCAACCAGGGCCTGGGACTTCAGAGGGGACAAAGAGGGACAGGGAGGACTCCCTGGAGAGGGTGTGCCGGGCAGGAGACCTGAAGGGAGGTGGCTGAGGGAGTGCCTCACGGTCTGCTCCACCAGATCACAAATGGTCTCCATAACCCAGAAGTCTTAATGTATTCAGGCACCAGCAGGCTAGTAGCAGGCAGCCTTTGGGCCCCTCAAAGGATGCTGGAGAGGTAGCATCCAGAAGGTGGCCATCAGGAAGTCACCTGAGGCAAGAAAGCTGTTGTGAGCCTTACTCTGGGCACACTTTGTTCCAGATATGGATGGTTACCCATGTTATTTCATTTCCTCTCCAGATGATTCTGTGAAGCAGGTACACCTCATTTTATAGATGAGGGCCAGAGAGAGAAGGGACACAGCCAGTAAGGGGTGAAGTTCATTTGGAATCCACCCACTCCCCATCCCTTCTTCTGACAAAGCTGAGGGGAAGGGCAGGGGCCGGCTTGCTTATGTTTCATTGGTCCAGCTGCAGGGGCAGCATTCTGGAAACAGAATGAGGTCTGAGCAGTGCGGCTCTCGTGGGTGCAGCCTCTGCCAGGTCTGTGCTCTCAGGGGCGCAGTGTCTCCGTGTGTCGTTCGGAGGGTCTTTCCTCCCCTGCAGCCCCCTTCCCTCTTTCTCCTCAGTGAGAATCCCAGCTTGCAGCCATCTCGTCCTCAGGGCTGGCCCCAGGTCTGTGCTCTGAGGACCGCAAATAGGGTCCAGATACGTCGCTTCTGGACCTCAGGGGTATCCCCTGAGCCAGCGGGTGGCCTGGGAGGGTGGGGGACCACAGGGAAGAGCCTGTGCCCGAGGTGCTGGGACACCCAGCCCAACCCCAGGTGGAGAGAGGGAGGGCACAGAGGGAAGGATCAGCAGAACGGCGTTGGCGGGGCAGCTGGTGAAGGCGCCCTGGGCAGGAGGCAGCGCTCAGCTGTGTGGCCTCAGTGGCGTCAGACAGGCTGTGCCACCTGGGCAGAGGGCAACACCTCTTTGGGCTTCAGCTTCCTCATCAATAAAATAAGTCTTCTCCAACTGGATGGTTTCTCTAGTCTGATGGAGTTGGGAGGTGGAGGTTACAGGGACTTGGGGGAGGACCTGCCCAACAACAGAGAAAGGGAACTGCCTCCCTCACCCAGAAACGGGCTGTTGTCACTCTGCTGCCCCTTAGTGGCGACACAGAGAAACAGACACACAGTCTCATGGGGATGGCAAGCTGATCCTTCTCCATCTCTTCTGCTTCCTGTGGGCTTCTCCCCAGGACAGAGGGGGGCACTCTTAGGGCGTCTTTACCACCCACCGGCTCCCTGAGGGCTGCGTACGTTCTAGGTGGACAGAAAGGCAGTCACAGCCTATGCACAGGTTACCCACAGCTATGCGCAGGATGGCAAGCACAATGCACGCATGTCTTCATTCTGCAAGCCTGCAAGCGCTGATGGAGGTTCTTTAGTATGCAGGGGCACCGTGTCAGGGACTGGGATCCAGAGGCACTTGGCATGTCATTCCTGCCCTCAGAGAGCCTCTGTGTAATGGAGAGCAGACAGGTCAACCGCAGACTCTGGGGAAAGTGGGAGACTGTGGGGGCTGCTCAGAGGTATGACGTCTTGTGTGAATAACACTGGGAAACACACAGCCAGCAGCTGCTGGTACCCCCCGTATGACTGTTGGTTTGTCTTGGGCACATACCCCTCCAGCCTGATGGACCAGAAGGCCTTTGCCCTAGGTGAGGGGAGTGTGCTCCTACAGGCCCTTCCAGAAGAGCTGAGTGGCCATCCCATAGGTGATGAGCCTGTGCCCATACCTTTACTCCCCTGCTGCTCTCTTGCCCCTGCCTTGTCTGGAAATGGGGGAGGTGGGTACACAGACCTTGCCCCATCCCTGTAGCTTCCTCCATCTACACATCTCCTCCCCAGACCTGGTCTGGGCCTGAGTTCTGAAGAGGCTGGAGAGCATTAGGTCTCCCTCCCCAGCAAGTGCTCCGCAGGCCTCCCAGCTCCAACACAGTGCGGGGCACGCAAAGGCAAGTTTGAGGCCTCTGGAACTCAGTCCACTGTGTGGGGCAGGACGCAGAGCGGGTGGGAGAAGGAGAGAGTGTGTGTGTATGTGTGTGAGAGAGGCACAGGGCACAGCGCCTGGGTGCGTCATGGTTGCTGGGAGAGGTTGACGAGTCTGACTCAGTGGGGACATCCGGCAGGAGAGGAAAGAAGAGCGCAGTGGCATTTGCAAGCAGGATGGGAACTCGGGTGGTGGGGATGGGGTGTGGGGCCAGGGCTGCTGTGCGAAGGCCTGGACAGGAAGGGGCGAAGCCTGGCGGAGCTGCGGGAGGGAGTGGGGAGGAAAGGGCAGTTCTGGAGGGTGGAGGTTGGGCCTCTGGCTGCCTGGGTGGGTCTGGGAGGAGAAAGAAGGCAGCAGGGGTTTCTGCTCTGGAGAGACAGGGGACAAGTTGTGGCGTCTGGGAAACTGGCCTGGTCAATCCGGGATGTGGGGAATGCAGGGGCTTCTGAGTCTCACGTGAGGGCCTGGAGGTCAGGGCCTTGTAGCTGAGGAAACAGACTCCACGAATTCCTAGTCCAGAAAGACCACCCTCCTCTCAGCACCCCCAAGCCTTGAGTCCCAGAGGCTCTAGGGTGGCACTGCCAGGCAGACCCTCCCCCTCATACCAGCCTCAGCTGTATGAGGAAGATATGGGGGAGGAGCTTTCCTGAGAAGGGCTGATCCCTTTGCTGGGTTCAGAGAGGCTGAAAAAGCCAGTCTTGGAGAGCAAGGCCAGGAAGGGCCCAGACATAGGGCCCGAGAGAGGAAGGCTGTTGACCAGCTCTGAGCTGCCATGGCAAGGCCCCTGGAGGAAGGCCTGGCTTGCCATACCAAAGGGCTAGAGACCCAAACAACAGAGCCTCCTGGGAGTGGCTGTGCTTTAAAACATAGTCACGCGTCTCCTAATGACAGGGCTATGTTCTGAGAAATATGTTGTTAGGTGATTTTGTCATTGTGTGAACACCACAGAGAGCACTTACACAAACCTAGATGGTACAGCCTACTACACACCCAGGCTGCATGGTGTAGCTATTGCTCCTAGACTGCAAATCTGTACAGCAGGTTACTGTACTGCATACTGTAGGCAGCTGTAACACAGTGCTAAGTGTTTACATATCTAAACGTAGAAAAGATATAGTAAAAATATGGTGAACAAGGTTTAAAATGGCACACCTGTATAAGGCACTTACCATGAGTGAAGCCTACAGGACTAGAAGTTGCTCCGATGAGTCACCGAGTGAGTGGTGAGTGAATCTGAAGGCCTAGGACATTACCACCTGCTATGATAGATTTTATAAACACTGTACACTTAGACTAAATTTATAAGAATGATTTTTTGGTCAGGCATGGTGGCTCACGCCTGTCATCCTAGTACTTTGGGAGGCCAAGGCAGGAGGATCACTTGAGTCTAGGTGTTCAAGACCAGCCTGTGCAACATAGCAAGACCTTCTCTCTACAAAAAATTTGAAAATTAGCTGGACATGGTGGCATGTGCCTGTTGTCCGAGCTACTCAGGAGGCTGAGGCAGGGGGATCCCTTGAGCCCAGGAGGTTGAGGCTGCAGTGAGCCATGATCATGTCACTGACCTCTGACTTGGGTGACAGAGTGAGACCGTGTCTCAAAAAATGAAAACTTAAAAAAATATATTTTTCTTTCTTCAGTAATAAATTAACCTTAGCTTACTGTAACTTGTTTTGCTTTATAAACTTTTTAATTAAAAAAATTTTTTTGACTGTCTTGGTAATAACACGTAGCTTAAAACACAAACACATTGTACAGCTATACAGAAATATTTTCTCTTTATATCCTTATTCTATAAGTTTTTGGCTATTTTGAAACTTTTTCTTTTTTTAACTTTTTAAACTTTTTTCTTAAAAACTAACACACACACATTAGCCTAGGCCTACACAGGGTCAAAATAATCAACATCATTGTCTTCCACCCCACATCCTGTCCCACTGGAAGGTCTTCAGGGGCATTAACAGGCCTGTAGCTGTCATCTCCTATGGTAACAATGCCTTCTTCTGGAATTCCTCCCGAAGGACCTGCCTGAGGCGGTTTTACAGTACACTTTTTTGTTGTTGTTGTAAGTAGAAGAAATACACTCTAAAATAATGATGAAAAGTGTAGTATAGTAAATACATAAGCCGGTAACATCATTGTTAATTCTCATTATCAGGTACTCTGTACTGCGCATACTTGTATGTGCCATACTTTTGTATGACCGGCATGCCGTAGGTCTGTTTACACCAGCATCGCCATAAGCACATGAGCAGTGCCCTGTGCTATTATGTTATGATGGCGACAATGTCACTAAGCCATAGGAATTTTTAGCTCCATTATAGTCTTATGGGACCACCATTATATATGTGATCCATTGTTGAGTGAAATGTCGCTATATGGTGCGTGACTGCACAGAGAAGACAATGTCCAGCCTAAAAGAATGAATGACTAGTGTTGTCATTTTAGGGATGTGGTAGTACTTGGTGGTCTAGGGGAGGTGAGCTACTTGATCCCTTTGAATTACTTAAACCAAGGTTGATGAGGAGAAGGAGCAGGAGAGGGGAGGTGCGTTTGTGTGCTGTAGGCCTTTTCTACTCATGGGAGGCACAGAGGCCTACGCTGGCTGCCCATCTTGTCTGCAGGCAGGCCCAGGCTAGGGTCCTGCTGGGGCCCAGGCAGCCAGGCCTCCTGTGTGGGCTTGACCCACGAGGGAGAAGTCCCTACCAGTCTGTCTGGGGACGCTGGGGTGGGGCAGGCAGAGGTGCTAGACAGGACCAGCCAGCTGCCAGTGCCCTGGTCCTCGCCCTCTGAGAGGGGAAGGGGGGGGGGGGCGGCCCGACGTTCCTGGCGGGGAGCCCAGAGGAGTCTTTTGTAATCACAACATGATCTCGTGTGCTGAGCAGCGAAGCCGGCAGGGAGAGGCCGGCAGAGGCCCGGCTCCGGTGGCTCCAGCTTTCCTCCCACTCTGGCTCCCCAGGGGCTGCTCTGGAATTCTCTCGGTGCCCGCCGTTGCCATGCACTCGGCTGTGAGTGGCAGTCTGCCTTTGGCAGGGGGCTTCTTGGGACTGGGAGGGGGCTGGGATACCAGGCAGCCACGCTTTGGGGGCAGCTGGGGACAGCTGGGGCTGGGAGAAAGAGGGCTGTGACTAGATGGGTCACAACAGAGACCCTGCATCCAGACAGGGAGGAACCTGGAATCTTGATGCAGAGACATGGCTTGCCCAGGGTGACTCCCGGGCTGGGGCCGCCAGGGGAGCTGGCTCTCTCCGCCCCGACTACCAGCAGCTTTCGGCCTGGAGAGGCTGGGCCCGTGGGAGCGGCTCTTTCCTCCAGGCTGGGCACAGGCCTGGGTGTGGGGTCCAGGGCCTGAGAGCCCAGGACGGAGCCAGGGCCTCTCCTTTTTCTCTGGTTGTGGATCTGGGAGTCAAAGAGCTCCCCCCTCGACCTCCCGAATCCCCTGGCAGCTTCCCAGTCACGGCAGGTTCCGCTGCCAGAGCCATTTATAACTCCCATTCCAGGCTCTGCTCAGCAGTGAAGCTCCCTGGAGAGCTGGGGGGAGGGGCAGCCCAGTGCTGGGAGCTGTGGCTTGGGGTATGAGGCCCTGACCTGAGCCCCCCGAGGAGGTAGGGACAGGCAGACAGGCCTAGCTGGAATGGGGGCTTGGGGCCTTCTTTGGGCCATCTCCCCAAGCAATCCCCTTCCCTCCTGGGTGACCTTAGCTGTGGGTCTGGGATCTGTTCCTTGGGTAGTAAAAATGTGAAAGCTGGGGACTGGTGAGAGGGGGACCCGGAAGTCAGGGGCTTGGGTTCCCTGCCTCTGCAGGGGCCTGCCAGAGCTGAGTCCCCCATGAGCAGGCAGGAGAAGGACGCAGAGCTGGATCGGAGGATAGTTGCCCTGCGCAAGAAGAACCAGGCCTTGCTCCGCAGGTACCAGGTGAGTGGGCTGCCACAGGACCGGGAGGACCCGCTTGGCTGCCACTCCCTGGTTGCCGCACACGTGATGGTCTCTCCCTGCAGGCTCAGGAATGCGCCTCTGGGGCTGGGGCCAGGGGTAGGGTGGGTATGGTCCCTCTTAGAGGCTTGGTCAGGGTCCTGGGGATGTGTGATGTGGCGCCTCTGCCCCCTGGTGTCCCACTGGTGTCTCTCCGTGTAGGCCTGTCAGCGTCTGTGTCTCTGTGCACCTGGGGGGCCATGGCGTGTGCTGACCCCGGGCCCTCCCACAGGAGATCCAGGAAGACCGCCGGCAGGCAGAGCAGGGGGGCATGGCTGTGACCACACCAGCACTCCTCCGGCCCGGCGGCCTCACCGTTACCATCAGCCAAGTTCCCGGTGTAAGCCTCACCCTGGGAGACAGGGCTCGTAGCAAGGAGGTGGAGGCCCAGACCACGTCAGGGGAAGACAGCTGCCTCTGTTCCCCTCTTCTACTAACTGTTCCGGGGTGCATCCGTCAGCTCCCAACCTCCTGCAGTAGAACCACTGCTGTCCCCACCAAAGGGCCACAGCTGAAAGCTCCCCTACCCCCAGTAGAAGCCTCCTTATACCCTTTTCCAGTCCACAGCCCTGCGCCTACGCCACAAAGCACAGGCCACTCAGCACACGCCACTCCTAAACCTCAAGCCCCAGGGGCTAAAACCCTGCAGGAAGTGGGGGACAGAGAAGTTGGGGCTGAATGCCAGGAGCAGTGTCTGAGGGACAGAGACCCATTGTCTGAGTGCTCTGGGTTTCCCAGCTCAGAGATGACGGGGGCCACTGTGGCATCTTGGGCCTCTGGGTGGCCCTGGGCCCTGGATAACCTCATGCCATTGGCATGTGAACAGCCTGTGGGAGTCAGCTCCTCTGTGGGGAATGCAGGGAGGGCTGGGGTTGGAACCCAGGCCTGGGGAACCACCGAGAGGACCCAGCACCCAGGCCCTGCCCAGCACTGTTCATGTGGCCTGAGGGTCTTCGTTCTGCAGGAAAAGCGGGTGGTTAGCAGGAACTGGGCAAGGGGCACCTGTGGACCCGGAGTGACCAACGAGATGCTTGAGGATGAGGATGCTGAGGACCCCGGGGGTACTTTCTGCTTAGGGGAGCTGGTGGAGCTGGCTGTGACCATGGAGAACAAAGCAGAGGTGAGCAGGGTGGGTGGGGAGTGCAGGCATCGGCGGGCAGCCTCTTCTTCCCTGACTCTGCTGCACTGCCCATCTTCATCCTCCCAGGCCAAACGGATTGTAAGCGAAAAGCCCATCAGAGCAAAGAACCAAGGCACAGAAGGGTCACCTGGAGGGCGTGTGACCCGGAGCCCCCCCATGCAGGTGGCCATCAGCTTGGATTCTGCACGGAAGGTGCGTCTTCAAGAGGGGATGGGGACATGGATCTGAAGGTCCTCACTTAGGGGAGGCAGAGAAGCTGAGTCAGATATGTCCCTCATCTGCAGGGACGTGACTGAGGGAGCACCTGCAGGAGTTGCTGCTCCTCCTTCCTTTCTCCGGCCAGTCTCTACTTTGGGTGGGCCTTCGATGGGAGACAGTTTAAGCCAGAGATGTGATCCAGCCCCCTCCCCTATCTGGCCCTGCTGGTGGCACGGGAGTGGAGGAGGGGCCGGAGGGTGGAGTTGACTGGCTAAGTGCCAGGTGTGACCTCTAGGTGGCAGCAGCCCCTAGTCCTTGCCCTTGCTCACAGCCTCCAGGGCCCCTCCCACTCCGGCTGGTCTACATATCCCTGCAACAACCCTGTGGGTTGGTGCTATGGAGATCCCCATTTTACAGATGAGGAAATGAGACACAGAGAGGTTAAATTACTTGCCTAAAACACACAGCTAACAAATGGCTTCCATGGATGGAAGCCATTTCCATGGGAGAGCTGGAACACATCTAATTTTTAGCTGGAGATGTGGAAACCTTGAGAGAGGAAGCACCTGAGTCTCCAGACCCCACCCCAAGCCTCTTCCTGCTTCTCCCTTTCGCTCTGAGTGTCTTCTCCCTGCAGGGTGCTTGGGAGCCCCAGAGCCGGCCGGTGGGGGAGCCCCCGGAGGCGGGCTGGGACTACGACCAGTGGAAGCAGGAGCGGGAGCAGATCGACCTAGCCCGCCTCGCCCGGCACAGAGACGCACAGGGTGACTGGCGCCGCCCGTGGGACCTGGACAAGGCCAAGCCCACGTGGGTGGCTGGGTTGGGCAGCTTGCTGGGCTGGTGATCCTGTGGTGTGGGGTGGAGCTGGCTGCGGGCACTGCTGGGAGGGCTGCAGGGACTCTCCTCGGGGTGGAGAGGACCTTGCTGGGCTCTCTGGTCGGGCCCAGAGTTCAAGGCTCTGAGTGCACACTGGGTCTCCCATCTTTCTTGGGCCCACCATCTCCCTGCTGCCTTCAGTTCTGGGCCTGGGCTTGGGGGAGAGGGGTGTCAGGGTGGGGCCCACAGCAGCTTCTGTGCACCAGCAACCTGATTCCATCTGTCTACACAGGCTACAGGACTGCAGCCAGCTGACGGGAGAAGGCCCAGCCAGGGCAGGCAGCAGAAGGGGTGAGCTCACACCTACCTCATCCCTCCCCTCCTTGGCTTTGTTTATCTTTCACCTCCTTGTCCTCTCTTTTCCTCTGTCTCTTAGTTTCTTACTTATTTTCAGAGCTGAAAGGAAGCATTGGAGAACATCTTCCTTCCTCTCCCTCACTATCAGAGGAGGGCACCAAGACCTCCCATCCTCCCCTCTGAGCCCACAGCCCTTGTCCAGGTTCCGACCAGGAGGCCCCAGCAGGAGGCTCAGTGGAAGCCTGCCCAGCGGTCTCTTTGAGGCGCTGGTCCCTAATGGGTGAAAGTCCTGGTGGTAGAAACAACTGTGGATTTCTGGTCCCCTTGTTTTGTATATAAAGCAGCTGTGGCCTGAGAGTTGGGGCCAGACACCTAGCCACAGAGTGGCAAAGCTAGCACAGGACCCGACTCTCCTGACCCCCAGGCAAGGGCGCTTTTGGGGAGGCAAAACCCACGACTGGCCCCGAGGACTGACAGCTTCCTGAGGCTGGAAGGACCAGTGTTCCTGTTTTGGATCCTTTGTCACCCCACTTTTCCCCACTTTTTTGTCCCTGTCAGGTCCCAGGAGCCACCGGAAACTACAACCCCCACCATTGCTCCCTGATGGAAAAGGTGAGTTGGGGAGGAGGAGGGGCCGGGTCTCGAGATGGACCTGACTGCTACGGGCCTCTTCTCTCCTTGGCTTGTGAATCATCTCTTGCAGGTCGGGGCAGGCAAGCCAGCAGACCCGCGGTGGCACCAGCCACAGGCAGCAAAGCCCGGGGCAAGGAGAGGCTGACTGGCAGGGCCCGAAGGTAACAGGTGGCAGGGGACAAAATCAAAACGGGCATCTGGGTGTCCCAATTTCCTGGACCAGTACAGGCCCAGGTGCCAGCTCCATCCCTGGGGCCCCTGCCTCCTGGCTGACTGCTGCCTGGCGAGAGGTTAATGACATGCTGGGAGAGGCCATTAGCAGAGGCTGCAGCGAGAGCCTGGTGCCTGGGGAGGCTGGTGGTAATTACAGCAGCTCCCTTCCCCTGGGAAGTGAGGTATGCCTTTCCCAGGCATTGCAGGCAGGGACACGCCTGGAGTCCCCACAGAACTCAAGGCGCTGCAAGCTTGGCCATAAACAGCAGCTGGGGACCCAGGATAGGCCCAGAGTGCATGGCATTCAGAGGAAATAGTTGGATTTAGGGAACAAGGTCAGGCTTGGGAGGGAGAAGCATCCTGGAGCCACATTCTGGCTCTGATCCCAGTCTGAGAGCCTTGGGCTTTGGCTTCTCCCAGGGATTTCTTTGGCAAGGAGATGGAGGCCCAGAGGAGGTGGAGGCCCCTCCTCTCTGGTCCTGCCATGGCTGCTCCTCTCTGCTGAGAGCTGTGGGGCTCTAGGGAGAGTCTGGATCACCCCTGGGATTTCTCCACTGCTCAATGTGAGGCCTAAACCGTGAGGTCCCAGCTCAGCCTTCCTCGCTGCCTCTCAACTCCACCCTGCCCCTCTATTCAGGCAGGGGGACATGGCTCTGGAGTGAAGTGGGGTGGGGCGTGCCATGAGCTGTGTTTCTACAGGTGGGATATGAAGGAAGACAAGGAAGAGCTGGAGAGTCAGGAGGTAGGTACTTGGGTATAGGATGGGGCAGGCTGGGGACGCGAGCTGTGGATTCATCAGCCACTGGGGCTGTTCTCTTGTTTCAGAGAAGCCAAAGCACCAGAGAGACTCCCAGTGAGGAGGAGCAAGCACAGAAGCAGAGCGGGATGGAGCAGGGCCGACTGGGGAGCGCCCCTGCAGCCAGCCCAGCCCTGGCATCCCCAGAGGGGCCAAAGCGGGAGTCAGTGGCTTCCACAGCCAGCTCAGTCCCCTGCTCTCCACAGGAGCCTGACTTGGCTCCTCTTGACCTCTCTCTAGGAGGGGCTGGCATCCCTGGGCCCAGGGAGAGCACGTGTGTGCTCAGTCTGAGGCCTGGGGCCCAGGAGAGCCCTGTGTCTTGGCCAGAGGGCTCTGAGCAGCAGCCCCTGGGGTGGAACGATCACCAGACTGAGCTGGAAGTTCAGACTTGCCCTGAGCCACAGAGAGGAGCAGGGCTCCCAGAGCCCAGAGAACACAGGTCTGGCAAGGCTGGGGCCCAGCAAGGCCTGGCCCTGAGAAGCCGGCCCCCCAGAGGAGGCAGCCAAGGGCCGAGAGGCACAGCAGGTATGAGGCGCAGGACAGGGCGCCCTGGCCCTGCAGGAAGATGCTGAACACAGCTCCTGGGAGCTGGGGCGCCCTGGGGGAGAGGAAGAGGGAAGCACTGCGTTAAGAGCCCTCTGCGTGACGGCCATGTGGTTGCTGGTGGCTTGCGCCATTGTCACTGAGCAGTGTGGCAAAGTCTCCAGCACGGCAACCATGTGAGGGCAAGGAGTGGCCTCCCTGCACCTCACATGCTCATCCCCATGCACATGTGGGTTTTCACACGTGGGCCCAGCCCCTGGTGTATTCCCCTGGCATCTGAGGCTGGTGCACCCTGACCTGGGCCTACCGCTGCCCAGGCCACAAGCCCTCTCCACTATGACAAGAGAACAAGGCTTGGTGGCACCCAGCACCTGGCTCCCCTGGCTCCCTGTCATCGCCCCAGGGCCTGGCCTCCCTCTCCAGCTGCAGGCCTTCACCTCTTGCCCGGGCTGGATTCCCCCAGTCCCAGATTCCCAGGATACCCAACCAGGGGAATCCCAGTAGCCACGTGCCAGTCTCCTGCCTCTCCTGAGTGGTGGCTGAGGCCTGGAGGAGGGGAGGCCACACAGCTGGCAGGGTCTGGCCTGGGCAAAGAAGAGTAGAGCTCACGTCTTCTCAGTGAAAAGGAGGATCTCTGGAAAGTCCTCCTCTCTGAAACGGGTGGGATGGGGAGGGCCAACCTCCTCTCCCACTGCAGGATGGGAGAAATTACTCCCAGGCCCCCACACCAGGTCAGACGTCACGTGCACCCTGAATGGAGGCAAGGGCCTGGCCCTGCAGCTCAGGGTCATTTCCTGCCCTTTCCACTTCCTCTTTCCCCACCGCCCTGCACTAGCACCAGGGCCAGGCCAAGGCAAGAATCAGACAGGGACTCCACAGACAGAGAAACAACTTCCAGCTAAGTATGACATCAGGACGTGTCTTTCCTACAAAGCCTCCATCCCCACCCCTCCCCTGAGGCCCACGTCTGCTGAATTATCCGGACTCCGCACAAGCTGTGGCTTCCTCTCAGTTCAACAAACATTTCCTGAGCACCCACTACCAGTAATCCAGCCGGTAGGCGACGGAGACTGCCAGCAGGAGGGAGGGAAGAGAGCCAGTCATCCGGCAGATCTGGGCTGTTCTGGGCGGGAGCTGTTCTGGGCCATAGGTGCCCTACAGGGCTGGGGGCAGGATGGCAGTAGGAGCTCCAGGGGACCCTCCCACCTCTGCTTGGCACAAGCAGGTGCCCTTCTTTCTTGTTATGTGTGCCTTCTGCTCCTGAGCCCTGGTGTGGACCTCACCGCATGGTCCCCTCTGCCCCTCCTCTCTGGTCCTGCCATGGCTGCTGTTCTCTGCTGAAGGCTGTGGGGCTCTAGGGAGAGTCTGGACCATGCTGGGATTTCTCCATTGCCCAATGTGAGGACTAAACTGTGGGGTCCCAGCTCAGCCTTCCTCACTAGCTCTCAACTCTACCTCACCCCTCTATTCAGGAAGGTGAGGGGTGTCTCTTTAGCAGACCAGACTGTTTTGAGAAGTGTCTCTCATATTTTAACTGAAGAGTCATGCAGATTCTGATGGTCTGGGGAGGGTCTGAGAGTTTGTCTTTTTTTTTTTTTTTTAAGTTAGGGTCTTGCTGCATCACCTAGGCCAGAGTGCAGTGGCGCAATCAGGGCTCACTGCAGCCTCGAACCCTGCAGGCTCAGGCGATCTTCTCACCTCAGCCTCCTGAGTAGCTGGGACTACGCCTGGCTAATTTTTGTATTTTTTGTAGAGGCAGGGTTTCACCATGTTGCCCAGGCTGGTCTCCAACTCCTCGGCTCAAGCGATCTGCTCGCCTTGGCCTCCTAAACCGCTGGGATTACAGGCGTGAGCCACCACCCCGGCCAAGAATTCATATTTCTAAGAGGCTTCAGGTGAAGCCCATGCTGGTTCCTGGACCATGCTTTTGAGTAGAATATATGTTTAGAATATATGCTTTTGACTAGAATATCTGAAGGGCTGGGAGTGCAGACAGACTCTAGACTCTAAAGGTTGGCGGCTGGCTATGTAGGGGATGGGAGCGTGCTACCCCTGTCAGGTGGTGGGGGCCTCCTGGCTTCAGAGTTGGGTGGGAGACTTGGGGAAGATGCTTTGGAAGGCAGTGAGTGGGTGGTGTCAACTTCTGGTCGTGCAGTGGGAGAGCTGGTCAGGGATGGGATGGGATGGAGTGAAGGGGGCAGAGGCATTTGGTATGGGGTTGCTCAGAGGAATTTTGGAAAGACTTGGAAACATTCCTATATACATGAGACACACCTATGCCAAGGCGAAGACTCCAAGCTCAAGTTTTTCTCTTGCCTTCTAGTCACAAGAACATGGCGTTGGAGTGTGACACTGGCCTAAGAATCCATGACTCCCAAAGGATGGGGCCGGGGTAGAGGAGGTTCAGGCAAAGACCTTGGATTTTGGAGACATCAGGCAGATGTCTCCAAAAACGATTGTGATCAAGAATCTGAATTATAAGATTCACAGTCTGCTCCCCAACCCAGTGCTGCCAAGTGTACAGCTGCACCTCCGTGAAGGGGCATACGCCAGGCTTGTCTGACCCTGGGATGAGGATGTAGGAAGCAGGCAGAGCTCCGGTTCAGCCCTCACAATGGGACTGAAGCAGGAGAGAAGGCTGGGCAGAAGGGCTGTGGGGAAGTAGGGCTTGTCTCCGTGGAGTGACATCCAGAAGGATGTCAGGAGGAGGGATGTCACAGGAGTTATAGGCATTGGAGGGAACAGAGGCTGGCACAGGACCTCTTCATTGCAGGAAGATGGTAGTGCAGGCAGGTAACATTGAGCTCTTCTCAAAAAAGGAGAGCTCTTCTTCAAGATAAGGGAAGTGGTAGTTATGGTGGTAACCCCCAGCTGTCTGTCCAGATGGTTGCCGCCCCTCCTGCTCTAGGATGGAAGCAGCCACGGAGTGGGAGGGAGGCGCAGTAAGACACCCCTCCACAGACCTTGTCATCATGGGAAGCTGGTTCTACCTCTTCCTGGCTCCTTTGTTTAAAGGTCTGGCTGGGAGCCTTCGTTTTGGGTGCCTTTCTCTTCTCCAACCAACAGACAAGACTACTCTTCAAAGGTGGAGGGTCTTCCTGAAACACAGTTGCCAGGAACCCAGGCATAGGGCTGGGGGCCCGGAAAAAGGAGGGCACACAGGAGGAGGGGAGGAGCCAGTAGGGAGATGCTGGCTTTACCTAAGGTCTCGAAACAAGCAGGGCAGAATAGGCAGAGGCCTCTCCATCCCAGGCCCATTCTTGACAGATGGCGGGAGGGAAATGCAATAGACCAGCCTGCAAGAAAGACATGTGTTTTGATGACAGGCAGCTGGCCTGGTGGAACAAGCACAGGCCTTGGAATCCGATGGACTGAATCAGAACCCTAGGTCTGCCATCTGTCAGCCGGGTGACCTGGGTCAATTTTAGCCTCTAAAAGCCTCAGTCTCCTTATCTGCAAAATGAGGCTTGTGATACCTACTTTGAAGGGTTGCTGAGAAAATTAAAGAGTATCCAAAATAGTCTACGGCCATACCACCCTGAATGCGCCCGATCTCGTAAGCTAAGCAGGGTCGGGCCTGGTTAGTACTTGGATGGGAAGAGTATGGAAAATACACCTGCCTGCGGTTGGAGTTGGATTCTCTCTTAACAGTAGCCTGGCACACAGAAGGCACTCAGTGAATATTTGCTGAATAAATGAAGTAGCGATTTGGTGTGATCTCTGTGTTCTTTGTTTTCTACCTTTTCTTTACGTTCTCTTCTAGCCTCATCTTTGCTGGGGGTGGGGGTGGGGGGCGGTCAATGCACTTTCAGGGAAACAAGGAATGGTCTGTAAAGTTTATCCGGCCCACCAGGCGAGCTTCCTTCAGTCCCATGGGGGGTCCAGGGGAGTCGCAGCCTCGAGCAGTGCCCCTGCTTTATCAGTGAGTGTTCTCTGACCTCCCTCACTGGCTCCATCACACTTACCCCCCTTCACCCTGCACGCTGTGCTGAGCTGGGGGCTCACAGGGGTTCCTCCTCTCTTCTGTCTACCTCAGTAGCAACCTCACGCACTCACACCACCGTTTCTTGCTTATTTTCCCCAGAAACAAACCCCCTTGAGGAGTTTGCTCTGTGTGTCCCAGAGTTGTTTTGTCACCAAAGGAGCAGCATGACTAGAGTTTGCTATGGTCAAGGGACAGGAACTGGGGATCCTTGGAAGCAGGAGAGCCTAGCTATCCAACAAGGCACAAGTTTGGAATGTGAGACCACCGGTCAACTCCAGCCCCAACCCTGTCAGGGACAAGAACAACAGGAAAAGATCGCACTAACCCCCTAAAAGAACAAGGAACTGTCAAAAATCCTAATACAGCCGTATTTTCTTATTTTAGGGACTAAATCAAGGGGAGGGGCCGAGGGAATAGGAGAACTAAAGACACCACGTCACTTCTGTTGCAAGTCACTTACCCATGTCCACATACCCCACACACATCTCTTTCTGAGCAAGGGTTATCAGGGCTCATGAGGAAGGGCTGACAGCGGTTGACCACAACCCCACCAAAGGGGGAGAACTCAAGGCTGAGAGAGGGAATGAGAGCAGCCAGCAGAAAGCATGGACTGCAGCTGCTTTCTCTCAAGTCTGCTGGGCCTTACGTCACAGCTGCTCATTAAGCACCCACTTGACGCCAGGGAAGTGAAATAGCACAGACCTGGCACCAGAGAGAACAAATGTGGCACCCAGTGCTCCTTTTAAGGACTGGCTCAAGAAGCAGCAGGCCTCAGGGCAGGAGGTGAGGCAAACACAGCAGTACCTTCGCTGGAGAGGGACGGGACTCGCTCAGGGCTGCCTTTTTAACAAGCTCTCCAGGGCAAGTTCTGCGGCAACTGTCAAAAATAATGGACAATGCAGCCTTTTTCCCTTTTCTTACAAGCACTAGGGACACTGTTTCCTCTTCCCCCAGCAGGGCAGCTGGCTTTAACCAAGAGAAAGGGTCAAAAGGCACCTTGATGACCATCTGTCAAAACAGAAATACCCTACCCCTAAGTTACAGCATCAGAGGAAAAGGCTGGGCCAGTGGTTCTGACTTCAGTGTGTATCAGCATCACCTGGAAGGCTGGTTAAAACAGAATGCTGGGCTTCGCTTTCTGAATTTCTTCTTCAGTTGGTCTGGGATGTGGCCTAAGCTGTCATTATTCTAACACATTCCTGGGTGACGCCGATGCTGCTAGTCTGGGCACACTGCTGTAATGTTTACCACCTACCCCCTTCACATTTCTTTCTGTGCAGCATCATATTGCCCAAGGGACAGACATTCCCTTGAAAATATATTACTTCATGTGTACACGTTGTACTTTTATTCCCAAGATCTCAAAGCCCTTTCAGATCTATAACCTCCATTTGCTCTCCGGAATTCCCATTTATTTAGCAGAAAAGAGAGAGGTCAAAGGCCTTAACTAACGCCATTGTTGAGTCCCCAGGCTTCCCATCTTCCAGTTCAGGGGTCCCTCCCAAGAACACACAGTCTCCCTGCCCAGGGCCTTGTGATGCTGTGAGCTGTCTACACCTCTAAGCCTGGCTGCTGTGACTCTACACCACCCAGGCTACCAGCAGGGAGCTGAGGGAGCAGGTGGGCCTCCAGGCCACAAGTGTGGGGAGACCTCAACTAACGACTCTGAACGCTGAGGTAGCAGAGAAAGGTATATGTATTTCAAAGGAAATCCTTGGTAATCAATGCAATTGCTTTTTTTTTTTTTTTTTTTGGACAAGTTGGTTTTCGGAGTTTTGAGGTTCACTTAGAACACTGTAGACACCAAATAAAGATCTAAACTAAACTAAAATTCTTGAACTAAAGGTAATGGTTCGTGGAAAACATCCCTGCGGATATTAGCTAAAATCTTACTGCCATTTAACTGATAAGCTATTGCAAAAACAGAATACTGAAGAAAACAGGGTCGTTTGACAAGGGGAGACTTGCGGGCATGACTGTAAATTCCTTGCAGATAATTTTCTGGTCCTTTAGTGGTCGCTTAACAAATGTTTATAGAATTGAATGGGGCACAGGATCCAGTGAGGAGCGCTGACCAGGTGGCTCCCATGCAGGGTGTTTCTGCACTTAGGGTGGAAAGCCTGGTAGAGTCTAGGTGAGTGGGAAAGAGAAGTTTGTTTGTTTGCTTTTTCAATTAGCTACTGGAGGGGACAAAAAGCATAACACAGGCTTTCTGGCAGCAGAAAACCACAGGCTATGTCAGCAAGTAAAACAGAGGTAACCAAAAAACTGTCGACAGAGCAGGCATGTTTATAGCTTAACATTAGGCTGCAGGGCTGGCACCTAGGAGACAACGAACAGGTCACATATCCTACGGCATGTCCATTAAGCACCATACGGAATACCACCGTGGACTGCCGGCACCCGGAAAGAACAGGAAGGCCAAGGCTGAGTCCTTCGACTTGGAAATAAAAAAAACTGAGGCCAGAGAGATCAGTGCAGCTATAATTTGCAGGGGTTTTCTTTAGCAACCTACCTCCTTGAACCAGATTACGGGCTGTGGATACGGGCATGCAAGTAGATTACAACAGGGACACCACAGTGATACTAAGGTTGATTCCATCAGCACCCAGCACCCACTGGGTGCTGATCAACCCAGAGATCAACAAATTCTGAGTACCCACTGCCAGGCACTGAGTGCTGGTCATGAGAAACAGGCAAAGCCACTGCACTTTCTCCTTCCACTGAGGGAGATGGAAAACAAAAAGTACAGCTGTGGCCCTTTTGTTACTGAATTGCAGTTCCAGAAATACCTCCATTCTCTGTAGACAGGAAAGACAGGACAATTATTACCCCTTTTAAATAGCTGTGGTAGCCCTAAAGCTTGTGACCTGACCTTTCAGCTCTCCTTACAGAAACATGTAGAAACAAGTAGATGCTATGCATTCAGCATTTCAAGACAGGATATAAATACTCCACGAAAGAACACGCTATCTCAGAATTCCCCAGTGAAAACTGAAAAACAAGGTAGACAGAAAAGCTTCCAAAACACGGTCTCATACCATGTGGAAATCTAGGGCTGTCAGGAACAGAAATATTTCTTATGTTTAAAACCTCAGAGAAACACTTCAGTGTACCTTAACATTAATGGGGAAAGTGAAGATACCCTCACAAACTCAGCCTAATGGGTTCCTTCCCTGATCTCCCACCCCTAAAACCTTCACTTTCAAAACAGGCTTATCTCTCTTCAAGTTCAGGCTGTCAGGGAATAAATGAATGCACACCGTAACTTCCAATATAAGCAAACACCTAGAAATGGTCCTGGTAGTCCCGGTGCAAAGCCATGGAAGGAAAGTAACCCCGTTTGCACAGATCTCTCCTTCCCGGCTTAAAACTTGATGGACAATTGTGCAGCCGATTTCTAACCCTTGGAAATAAAGCTATTCAGACCACTGCTCCTCGGCCAACCAGGCCCCGTCTCGTCCGCTAGCAGGCTCCCACTGTACATATTGCTGTATGTGCCCAACATGTGAAGCCACCGTGGGCAGCTGTGGAAGCCACATGTCACTGTCTGCAAAAAGGAGGGGCCGACCAAAAGAGCCTCGGAAACTCTTTCACTCCCCTTCTGCTCTGCCTTACCAAGCCCTCTCTCAGAAAGTCATTGTGTAGGCTCAAGAGGGAAATAAAAGAAGGGCAGACTTTTTCCATGCCTCCCCGCAGACTACAAGGTAATGTAAAAGAACAGTAGCTACCCCCCAACAGCTCTGCTGAAGTGCAGGCCTCAGGGGGCTCCACCGACACTGGCTTCTCACTCCGGATTTGTACCGGGCAGCATTGTCTAATAATGAGCTGAGCTCAATTGCTTACCATGTATTTTGCAGCATAACTAATCCCTTATATTTGTGCTTTTCACCCACATCTTTTTTGTTTGCTTGAAGGGAAGAAAAAAGCCTCACCTTTGAAGCAACCTACACCTCTCAGCCATTTGGCTCTCTTACCTCCTCCACGGTAGACAAAGCTCTGACCAAGCACCACAGATGCACACTTGCCTTTCAGGTGTTAGCACTTCTTGACTTATCTAGAGGCCAATGCTTGAAAGGTGAGGACAGTGATGCTATCAGGCAGCTTATCCTCACCTCGGTGCTTAGCCAGCTAAATGTTTGCAGTAAATCTTAATATTCATGCTTACTGGGCCCTTAGCTTTGTCAGCTAGGCATCTGCTCCTGTAAAGCGGAACTTTTTCTCAGCCTGTTTAAGGTTGGCAAAAGGTGGCTGAGCTAGAGATCACTGTTCTTCCCACCCCAGGATTGCTTCCCAACTAAGATGGATTCTGCCATCCTTCACTAATCAATGCATTCCAGCCATCAGGCACTGAGAATAGCAGGGCAATTGTTTTTTCCTCCTCAACCTGTTCATCACCATCCATCCATCACACCTCAGACCAGTTACTCTTCCACCTCTACTCCGTCCCCTTGAAGCACAGTAACAGAAATGATCAACTTACACAGGCTTAGGCAGAGTTCTTAGGATGTATTTTTGTTCACCTGAAAAATAAAACTTTTAAAAAATATACAGGACTTTTTGAGTACAGGTATATCTTAAATGGCTGAATTATAAATAATGTCTCTGGTCATGTTCACAGCTAGGGCTGGAGCAAATGTCCCAATTCCAGTGAAGGCTTTGGAGAGTCAGGAGGCCAGCAGCTGGAACTACGAGTGGCCTCTCTAGACTCTCTGATCCATCCCAAAGAGGATTTAAACAGTCCAGAAAGCAGGGATCAGGAAGAGGACAGGGAAGTGGACTCCCAGATGTTCTACAAGTTCAAAGGATTCTTGGAATAAAGATCAATTTACAAATTATTAAAATATAGGACTAAAAATTCACACAGTAAATATAAATTACAGGCTAGTATTGAAGTTATAAAGTGGCATTTTATGTTTCTTCCCCGTCTCACACCAAAAATGTAAAGGCCTCACAGGCTTCCCAATGACTGAAGTCCTAGTCAGCTGCTAAGAAATCTGCTATAGCCAAGAGACCCTGGAGGTGTTACCAGCCTGCTGGTAGGCTGTGACAGCTCAGTTGCTATTATCGTGCCCACAACAGGACATGGCTTAAAGAAGGCTGTTGTCCTGTAAACTTGGATCAGAGCTAACCAGAGTATAGGCCAGAAAACTGGAGAGACAAACTGTTTCAGGACTCAGGTGGGTAAGTTGTTTTTTTTTTTTTTTAAAAAATAGTGCCTCATTTCCCAAAAAGGAAACACTAAGGGGTTTGATATCTCATCACTACCCACACTCAATTGCCTAAAAGCAAGTGGCAGAAGGAAATGGAATCCAAATTGACGAAGTCTAGTTCTTGCTACCCCAGAGCTACACACATGTCCACATATTTCTCTTGATGTTTCTCATCTCCTTTATACAATTACAGGCTGCATTTAAGTAGGGCTTATCAGGAAAGGTAAAGACAGCCAATTCAACCTTCCCTTGGCTAGTCTATTAGCTGGCTCTCAAAGCACAATCCTGAATGTGAAGCCCACCTTCCAGCCTTTCTGATTCTGTAGCATTACTCAAAACCAGAGGATGTGTGTGTGATCAAAGCTCTGGGGTCACAACAGATTTCATCCCAAATCGCGGGGCTTTGTCACTACAGGCTCAGGAAAGAAGGGGGGCAAAAGTGATTGCCGGAACAAGACAACATTTTGAGGAGCAGGAAAAAAAAAAAAGATAAAAACACTCGTCAGTCAGTCACTCTACTTACAAAAGCTTGCTCTTCCTAAAAGAATTCTGTGAGGGGAAGGCCAGGATTGAAGCACAGCAGCATTGCTCTTTCCCCTCCTTCCTCCCTGGCCCATATCCAGATACTGAGGGCTGCAACAAGCCTCTTTGGTGGGGGCCCTAGGATGGAAAGAGGGGATGAGTACATTCCCCACCCTCCCTAAATTGCTCCTACTTCTCCTAAGGCTTTCCACAGCCATGTCAACAGTCTAAGAATGATTATACTCTTTTGTGAAAGAACGTCATAAACTTATATTTCAGAAATAGGAGGGGAACAGGAGAAAGTGAGTGATTTAAGAAGCCGTGTTTGTGCCCTTCTGGCCAGGTGTACTTTGGGGGCCAGCAAATAGCCCTTGCTTGACCCCTTCAGTCAGTAGCTACCCAGGGTGTGGGAGGATATACATAGAATTCTATGTGATTATAGCTTCTAGTGCATATGTCAACAACTATATACAGGGATCTAGAAATTTAATGCATCTCTGGCCACTGCAACTAGGTTGACGTACCTGAGCTCCACTACTTTTGGTGCCCTCCTCCTTTCGAGAGCTTCAGCTTACTTAAAAAGAGCCCCTACAGCTCCATCCTTCCCCTGAGTCTTGGGGGAAAGCCCCAGTCATCCCTGCATGTAGGATACACCAGAGCGAGCAGCGCAGAAGGGTTTGGTGCCGGGATCTCTCCACCCCTCCCCCCATCCCCCTACGGCTCAGGGCCCTGGTGCAGCACGGTCCTGGGCAGCAAACCCCCAGCCCCCCGGCGAATCGTGGTCCCTTGGCTGAAGATCTGGCTGCGGGCCTCCCGCTCCGGGGCCAGCCGGCGATGGTGGGAGTGTGGGGGGGTGCTCACTCCCGTGGGGTCATTCCCGCGGGCTCCCCACCCCATCCTGCTGCGAAGTCCTGCCTCTGGGCTTGGGGAGGATGGTTCCCGGCTGCCCCCTGCGCGGAGGGCTTCAACGACTCCCGGGCGCCGCCACCGCTTCCTCCTCGTCCTCGTCCGGCCCCCGAGGCCGCTCGAGCGGCCCGGCCAGGGAGCTGTCCGCAGGGGGCTCCGGAGGCGCCGGCCGCGCTGCCTGCAGTGGGGGAGCGTCGCGCGGCGCCTCGCGGCGGGACGACCCAGTGGTGTTGGGCCCCGCCGCCGCCGCCCCCGCCCCCGAAGTCCCAGACGGGCCGGTGGCGTTGGAGCCGCCGGGGGGCGGGCCAGCGGCTCCCCCCGAGGTCCCGGCGCCCACCGGCTGCCAGATGAGGCTGTAGTAGACGGCGAGCACGATGGCGGCCAGCGACACGGAGAGCACGTAGGCGAACACGGTGGCGAGCCGGACCCACTTCTTGTTGGTCTTGGCCGCCATCTTCGCCTTCTTGTCCCCGGTGTAGGTGGCCGGCTTGCCCCGCTCGGCCGGGGCCGCGTCGCGCTCCTTCATGGGGGGGCCCCGGCCTTTGCCCCGGTGCTCCACGGCCCCGGCTGGAGGGGGCCTGGCGGCCTGCAAGGACTGGGCAGGGGGCGGCCCGGCGCCCTCGGTTCCCGGCGGCCCCGCGTTCCGCCGCCGCTCCTCACGCTGCCCGCCCGCAGCCCGCCACCGCGTCGCTGCAGCAGCCGCCGCCGGGGCCTGGACCAGTCACCGCCGCCAGCGCCGCCGCCGCCGCCGGCCCGTCAGCTGCTTCCCCGCCGCCGCCACAGCCACAGCCGCCACAGCCGCCCGGCTCCGCGTCCCCATCCGCCGCCACGCCGCCGCGCGCTCCGCCGCCGCCTGCCCGGCCGCCGGCCGCCTGGTCTCCAGTGGCCGCGCGGACCGCGCGCTCGGCTCCAGCCCGGCTCCCCCGCCTCGCGCGCCGGCAACAGGGGGCGGGGAGAGCGCTGCTGGGGGCTGCCTCTTAAAAGGGCGACGCCGGGGTCCGGAAGTGCCGCGAGGGGAGGTGGCTGCTGCCGGGAGCCAAGAGCCCCCGCCGGGAAGCCCCGTTAAGAGAGAGTTAAGGGAGGCTGGCTCTTAAACGGGCGACGTCGCCGCGGCCCCTTGCGGGCTGGCGCGGCGTAGACTGGAGCTCCGAGCACTTCTTTAAAAGGGGGAACGGCGTTGTGTTAGGCGGAGTGCGGAGCTAGAAGGGGCGGTCAGAGCGCGAGCTGTCAACTCTGGCGCCTCCCGGCTCCGCCCCGAGGCTCCGAAGTGACAGGTGGAATAGCAGCCCGGGCTTCGGACCCCCGGCCTCAGTTTATCCTCTGGGAGGGGACCGTAAGAGGGAGAGGGAGGATACCACGCTCCAGCTTCCAGCTCGCGCCCTGCTCCACGTACCTCCTGGGCGGGTCCCCCAGGCCCATTCACAGCTAAAGAACCTGGTTGACGCCAGGGTAGGCAGGCGGTCCTGGCACCTGGAGCGCCCACTGGGGCCGCAGCTGGTTGTGTTCCTTCTACCTGGTCCATGCTGGGCTTCGGAACTCTACTGAAGTCTTCCCAATTTCGTACCCCAGCCCGCCTCACCCCCCAACCCTGAGCCTCCGGGACAGAGCCACGGGACTGAGTTGTTCTCCAGACTTGCCTAACACCTTAGTCCCGAAGTTCGCAGCAGGTCGCAGGTCCCGCTTTTTGGGTCTTCCAATTCCTGGATTTGGACCCAAGGGGCTGCACTGAACCTTGAGGAGTTTAACTCTCAGGGATTCTACAGCGTTTTCACTCTCAGATCCCCTCCAGACCGCAAGGCTTGGGTGGTTGTCCCATCCCCACTTTCCCATGTGAGGTTTGTCTTCTTTGGCTCCAGGCCAGGGGCCAGGCAATGGGCTCTGTGCCTGGTCTTGGGACCCCCTAGGTGCTAACAACCCTTCATGCTCAGACTCTCCCTTGCGGCTTTACTTGTGCTGTCCCCCTCCTACCGCTCTCCTGCTCTCCCTGCCTTCTTTCCTCCCCGTTCCCTCTCTATAAGCCTTTCCAGAATTCTGGTTCTCTCCTCCTTGGATGCTACTTCCTGTGTTCCCAGAACTGGGCATGTGGACTGCCTGGGTGTCTGAATGAGTGAGGGAGACTTGCCTAGGCGTGTGTTGGGGAAGAGGACTGTGGTTCTGATGGGGTTCTGTGGGTGAACCCTCTGCAAATGTGAGCCTGACCTGGCTTCTACCTTGTAGGGCAGGATCCCCTCTACCCTTCTCACTTCCCCCCCTCCTCCAGGAATCTTTGGCTTCCCGAGGACCCCCCTACACACACACACACACACACACACACACACACACACACACACACGAGGAAGCCCTCCCAACACTGTGCTTTGCCACCTCAGTAGCACGGAAGTGGCTACCAGAACTGAGTGTGCTAGTGGACTGTTGGAATCACAGGCCTCTAACCCAGTCTCAGTGTCATTCCTGATCCAGGCCCAGGTGGGGGGCTGCCACTACTAATGGCTAGTCAGATGCTATTTAAAGGAAAAAGCTGCTTTTTTACTTTTCTGAGAAATTTCAAGGATATTGGAAGTGTGGAGTGTTTATGGCCTTTTGTGGGCTGATGGGGAAGAAACAGCTCACTGCTCCACCCTGCTGTTAGGTCAGCCAGGGCAGCCTGTTGACTTAAAATTCTTGAATTGTCTCTGGAAGTTCTCTCTTCTCTCCCCTGCTCTAGGGCTTTCCTGGCAGGACACATCATACAACGATTCCATGGTGAATTCTTCTTAACTATTCCAGGTGAGGCCATTGCAAAGCTTCCTTCACTCCCCTTTCCTGAATGCACGCCATATTGCTTCGCCATATTTCTGTTGCAAATTAAATGCCTTTCTTCTTGCTTGGTTCCCAGTGGAGTGGGAAAACAGCATGTCACTCTTCTGTACCAAAGAATAATATACTTGAAGCCTTTATTCAATTCCTCTCACTCTATCTTCTCTAAACGAAACAGTGCCAGATTCTTTAACCTGTCATCAATAATGTCTATTTATTATCTGGATTTACATAGTGTCTTTTACCCCAGGAACTAAGAATGCTTTCAGATATAATTGAGCCTGATCTCCCTGGTGCCTGAGCCATTAAGAAACCATTAGTGTTCTCCTGTTGCAGAAAACGAAATGGCCCCCTAGTGGCCTGAAAGTGAATATGCCTCCCCCCACTAAGAACAGGCAGGGATCAGAGAAATCAGAGAATCCAGGCAGCTTGGGGACAGAATGGGCCCAGAAGGTCATCTTTTGTGAATACCCCTGGGGACCCTAGAGCCTCCTCCACAAAATCCCTGGGGAGCACTCAGCAGCGTCAGTCCAAAGACCATCTGGGATTGTGGCATACTTACTGTTTGCTCCCTGAGGCAGCCCTTTTTGGCTTTGCAAAGTTCTGACCAATTATGACAATAACAGTGTCCTTAGAATGTGCTATAGGCATTAGACCAAGCCCTTACATTCCTTGTCTTATCTGTCTCCCAATGACCTATCAGGTAGTACTGTTTATCTTCATTTCATAGCTGAAGTCCCTGCCTCAGAAAGGGCCAAGAACCTGCTCAAGGTCACATAGCCCTAATGCCTTGGAATTCAAAAGCCCTAATGGAATTCAGACCCCTGACTCCAGGGCATTAGGCTCTTGATCCCGGCTCTGCTCTGCCTCATAGGCAAAGCTAGACTTTGTCTCTTCTCTGTAGTGGATATTGGGGGTTACTACCCAGGTCACCCTCAGGAGGGAGGTGCTCATTCTTCCAATTGTCAGGAGTGTTGGCTATGATGGCTCAGCTGCAACTGTCCCTGGGACTTGCCTTCTGACACCAAAGGAAGCTGCCTTTCTCTCCTGGCCTACAAGCGCAATACATAGAGCCAGATCACAATAAAGCCCAGTCAGAGATGTGCAGGGGCCCACTAGGGAAGAAGGCTAGACCATGAAGTCATGGTGGAAGTAGCCAATATATACTGGCAGGATCCAGGAGCAAATGTATAGGCTAGATCAAGGTGGGGTGTGGTGCCAAACATTAAGTTGAACAAGGGAGACGTTGTTGTTATAGGAGTATTCTCCTGTGAATCAGGATGTGAATCAGGATGTGATATCCCAATAAGGATCCTGGGAGACAGGAGAAAGGCAATGGCTACCAGAGTGTAATGAAAATGCCAGAACTACCACAGCAGAATGTGGAAGAAGGGTTCAAAAGCTCAGAGAAGTGGGTATATTCTGTGTAAGGCCAGAAACCACTTAAGTTCTGCAGGAAGGCCCAGAGGATGCTCTGGTCATCAAAGCAACAAGGAACGCACTGTTGAGAGGGGTACCAGTATCCCTGAGAAGGTGAGTTTGGACTGCCCTCTGTAAGCCATGCCTGACAGCAAGAGGCCATTCTGGAACTGGCTCCAGATAGCAGTGGGGATGATAGGATGGTGAAATCATAGAAGCTAGACAGCACAACGGTTGTAATAAGCAGCAAGTTGGAGTGGCAGTGGGGGCAGTCCTGGCCAGTAGAGGACCGTGGTTGAAGGTGGTTGATAGCATAGCATCCCTGGAGCAAGCTAGCTAGGCAGCCAGTAACAGTACTGCTCAATCTATACTAGTGATTCTCAAATGTTTTAGTTTCAGGATCCCTTTACACTCTTAAATATTGAGGTCTCTAAGCCTGATGTGGTGGCTCACACCTGTAATCCTAGCTACTTGGAAGGCTGAGGCAGAAGGATCACTTGACCCCAAGAGTTCAAGATCAGCCTGGGCAAAATAGTGAGACCTCATCTCTACAAAAAAAAAAAAAAGTTGAAAATTAGCTAGGCAGGTTGGCATATACCTGTAGTCCCAAATACTCGAGAGGCTGAGGCAGGAGGCTCGCTTGACCTCAGGAGTTTGAGACTGCACTAAGCCATGATCATGCTACTGCACTCCAGTCTGGGTGACAGAGTGAAACCTAGTCTCTAAATATATATATATATATATATATATATATATATATGTATGTATGAGAGAGAGAAGTATCTAAAGGGATTTTATTTATGTGGGTTTTAGCTATTTTAATTTGACATATTAGAAATAAGACCAAGGGTTTTGCAAAATATTTATTAATTTATCTAGAGAATAATAAGCCCCACTACATGTTAACATAGATAATATATATATTATTTATTTATTTATTTATTTATTTATTTATTTATTTATTTATTTATTTATTTTCCAAGACGGAGTCTCACTCTGTTGCACAGTCTGGAGTGTAGTGGCATGATTTTGGCTCAGTGCAACCTCCGCCTCCCAGGTTCAAGCAGTTCTCCTGCCTCAGCCTCCTGAGTAGCTGGGATTACAGGCGCCCACCACACCCGGTTAATTTTTGTATTTTTAGTAGAGACAGGGTTTCACCATGTTGGGCAGGCTGGTCTGGAACTCCTGGCCTTGTGATCCACCCGCCTCGGCCTCCCAAAATGCTGACATTACAGGCGTGAGCCACTGCACCTGGCCAGATAATATATTTTTATGACAAAAAATAGTGAAAAGAGTGGCTTTGCTTTGTAAATTTGCAGATCTCTGGAATGTGGCTTTATACTGTAGAAGACAACTGGATCCTCATATCCTTTTTTTTTTTTTTTTTATTTTGAGACAGACTCTCACTTTGTCACCAGGCTGGAGTATAAGTGGCATGATCTCAGTTCACTGCAACCTCCACTTCCCAGGTTCAAGCAGTTCTCCCACCTCTGCCTCCCAAGTAGCTTGGGACTTAAGGTGCGCACCACCATGCCTGGCTAATTTTTGTGTTTTTTTGTAAAGACAGGGTTTTGCCATTTTGCCCAGACTGGTCTCAAACTCCTGAGCTCAAGTGATCCACCTGCCTTGGCCTCCCAAAATGCTGGGATTACAGGCATGAGCCAACATGCCTGGCATCTCATACCTGCATCTACATTTAATCTGCTGGCAATTTGTTGTTATGGTTAAAATATATGAAGAAAATCCAGCCTCATGTAGACGTGTAGTTGGAAAAGAGAGGAGCATTTTAACAGCCTTTTCAGATAATTGTGGCTGTTTTTCTTTCATACTACACCAAAACCCAACAAGCAGTATTTTCTTAAATGGTAGTTGAAATGTAGACTATAAAACTATATCAGTGAACTTTTTTTGTATCCAATTACCTTAAAGTCCATTGATCTAACTTGCCCTTTGAATGGCACTTTTACCCATGCATGATTTTATAATATCCCGCTTTGGTCATTTGGAAAATATTGGTTCACTGAATTAAACATATCTTTGCAATATTGATACATTTCATTATATAATAGAAAAAATCACATTTGATAATATTACAAAAAGTTTAAGTATTAGGAATCTAGGAAGCTCATGATAGTACATACATGCTTTCTAAAATTCTAGTTTTTACTTGAAAACTCAAATTTTATAATTGGTAACAAACACTATCAGTTATTTTTTCTCAAAGTGACAGGCTCACTTGGTTCAAATGTGAGAAAACATCTGCCAAATAGCCAAGTCTGCATAGCCATGGTTTTTCAGTTCTTCTTTCAAGTAAAACTGGTGTTCCATGAAAAAAGTGGCTAGTTGAGCTCACAACTCAATCGCAAAAGTGCTTTTCCCCAAGAAAACCATTATACTTCCATATGCAGTAGAGTACTTTTCATTTAATCACATGGAATATTAAAAAGACATCTATTTAAGGGTCATAACTTCATACAATTTAACAATTGTTATTGTTTTGTTAAAGATATTCTAAAGTAAAATGATTTTCTCTCTTCCTTTTTTTTTCCTTTTCTTTCCTCTTTCTTTCTGCAATGAACTACTAGTTCAGTTTGGTGTCACTGCTTTGGTTGTTTAAGATGCCAAAGGTAGGCCAGGCGCGGTGGCTCAAGCCTGTAATCCCAGCACTTTGGGAGGCCGAGACGGGCAGATCGCGAGGTCAGGAGATTGAGACCATCCTGGCTAACACGGTGAAACCCCTTCTCTACTAAAAAATACAAAAAACTAGCTGGGCGAGGTGGCGGGCGCCTGTAGTCCCAGCTACTCGGGAGGCTGAGGCAGGAGAATGGCATGAACATGGGAGGCGGAGCTTGCAGTGAGCTAAGATCCGGCCACTGCACCCCGGCCTGGGCGACAGAGTGAGACTCCATCTCAAAAAAAAAAAAGATGCCAGAGGTTCTACCCACCATTGCTTTAGCACCTTCAGTGCAAATGTCAACACAGTTAAAAAGGTAAATAACATGTTAGTATTATTATGAAAGGAATTTTGACCTTGTGAAACTCCCGAAGTGATCTCAGGGACCCCAAGGGGTCTGGAGAGCACACACTGAGAATCGCTGAGCTATACAATTAAAATAAATCAAGGATGAAAGACCAGGAGGTTGATGGCAGCTGCGCCAATAAAAAGTCACAATATCTTGTTTGGTTTCCAGTCCTGATTCACTTTTCAGTTCAGGTTCCCAGGAGAAAGGTTTCTGCAATACTATAGCAATACAGTAATGATTTCCCCACTACTTCCCCAAAGGGAACTATGCTGTTTACCTGGGTAACTGTACACCGGGGAGAGTAGAATAGTCAAACACTTTAAGGTCTGCTGGATGCAGTGTCTGCATTGACATTGATACCTGACTGGGAACTGAATCATCAGCATGGCCCCTGGTAGAGAAGCCTGAGGTGAAAATGTCTATAGGCTCATGAGCTGTAGGCAAATGGCTTGACTAGTTGGTTAGAGGGCTAGAAAGAGAAATACTGGAAGATTGGGAAGAAGAAGGTCTTGGGAAGAGACGTGGCTATATCTATTTGAGGGAGCACCAAGTGTGAATATCTTTATTTTTTCATTTTTTGACACAGGGTCTTGCTCTGTTGCCCAGGCTGGAGTGCAGTGGTGCGATCATGGCTCACTGCAGCCTCGACCTCTGGGGCTCAAGCGATCTCCTACCTCAGCCCCTGGAGTAGCTGGGACCACAGGCACACACCACCACATCAGGCTAATTTGTGTGTGTGTGTAGAGATAGGTCTTACTATTGAAGATCTTTATATTGCATGTTAATACTCATCAGAGACCACCTGCCACAGGGGAGACTGCATAACCAAGTAGATAGAATGATGTGGAATTAATGTTAGCTTGCCTCTGTCATTGACCACCCCATGCTGGCACAATGGGCACATGAATAAAGTGGCCATGGTGGCATAGATGGAGGTGACACATGTGTCACCTGTGTATGGTGGCAGGGGTGGCTCAACAGAATGGGCTCCCACTCACTAAGGCCAATCTAGCTATTGTCACTGCTAAAAGTCCAACCTGCCAGCAACTGATACCAGCCACGCAGTACCAAGCTGGCTACCTTGGACCTGTTCTACTCCAGAAGGGTGAGGGACTGATCTTGACCTGAATTGCCATATATTCTGGATATAGATTTGTCTTTTCTGCTCAAAGGCTACTCTCTGGGGGCTAAAAGAGTGTTTGATTCACTGACATGGGATCTCATATATCATTGCAGAAGACCAAGAGTCCTACTTTAAGGACAGAATGGGCACATCATCATGGGATGTTTTAGGCCTATTACATACTTCACCACCCAGAAGCTGAATAGAGCTGATAGAGTGATAGAACAGCCTTTACAAGCGCAGCTGAACAGCCTTTACAAGCGCAGCTGAAATACCATGTTAGAGATGATGGGACACCGTGCTCCAGGATGAGGTATGCATCCTAATCAATAACTATCATATATGGTGCTATGTCTGAACGTGTAGAATAGAGGTTTAGGAAACTAGGGGTAGAAGTAGGAATGACTCCACTTACCATCACTCCCAGTGACCTTTCTGGAGGAATTTGTGGTTCCCGTTCCTGCAGTTCCAAGCTCTCTGGGTTCAGAGAATCTGGTTCCCAGAATGGGAACACTTCCACCAGGGACAGAACAAGAACCCCATAAACTTAAGTATGGCTGCTTTCTGTTCGTCAGGCTCTTTGTGCCAAGAAACCAGCAGGAAAGAAGAGGAGTCACTTCCTGGAAGGGGCAATTGACCCCGATCCTTTGGAAGAGATAGGGCTGCTATTACATAAGGGGGTCGGGAAAGAATATGTTTGGTGCCCATGATCCACTGGGGTGTCTGTTGGTATGCCCAATTTTGGTGGAAGGTGGGCACATCAGCAGCATGGTCTGAAGGCCATGGTGATTGGTTATTGGTTACCCCAACAGGCAAGCCACCTAGACCAGCAGAGGTGCAAGTTGAAGGTAAAAAGAATCTAGAATGAGTGACAGAGGAGGGGAATGATGAATATCAGTTGTGTCACCAAGACTAGTTGCAGTAGTGGGGGCTATACTTTCTCCATTTAATTCTTGTAAGTTTCCCAGAATCCTGGAGGAGCTATTCCCAGGTAGAGTGAACTTACCACATAAATCAGTTAGGTCTGGGCTATGCATGGGGGTACTGTCTAGGTTGCTGTGGTGCACCTCCCAGATACTGCCTTTAGGACCAAGGAGCTTATCCCCGAAGTTGCCAGAAGTGTTGGCTGCCAATGGCTCACACATGAGTCTCTCCCTTGGCCTTTCCTTCAGCTGCCAAAGGGAGCTGTCTGCTGGACTTCACAACCCTTCCCTAGGGGTCGTCTGCCAAGTCAATGTGGAATTCAAAGGTACAGCCCTCTTATCCGAGTTGGGGCTAACTCTAAAGGGCCAGCTCAACCCCAGGGCTTCCTGTGGAAGCATTCTGTGTTGTGACTGCATTGTTCACCAATTTCTTCCTCTGGCTTGATTCTGATTCTTTCACTACTCCAGAGATGTTATCTCTGCAAGCACCCCCAATAAACTTCCTACAAGCAAATCTCTATCTCGGCATGTTTCCTGAGAAACCTGACCTAAGATAGTCTTCTAAGGTTCTAACTTTAAAATATATATATATATACTTAACAAAATTTTTTTTCAGACAGAGTCTCACTTTGTCACTCAGGCTGGAGTGCAGTGGCATGATCTCGGCTCAGTGCAACCTCCGCCTCCCGGGTTCAAGCAATTCTTCTGCCTCAGCCTCCTGAGTAGCTGGGATTACAGGCATGTGCCACTGTGCCTGGCTAATTTTTGTATTTTTAGTAGAGATGGGGTTCGCCATGTTGGCCAGGTGAGTCTTGAGCTCCTGGCAAATGATCTGCCCACCTCAGCCTCCCAAAGTGCTGAGATTACAAGCGTGAGCTACCGCACCTGACCTAGATTCTAACTTTTGGGACCCCAGAGGACAAGTCTCATCCATGTGAAGTTGGGCCTCCTGGCCACCTGTGTCTTCTATAAAGTGGTTCCCTTCAGAGTGTTGCCTGCATCCTGCAGCCTGGCTGCTTTCCACCAAATATCCTTCAACTTATGACCTTCCCTGCAATAAAGCAACCTAAACTGAATTCCTCAAGTATTTTGGGTGTGGTCTGTTGTGCTGAGAATGAGAATGGGCCTGAGTGTTCCTTGGTTCAAAAGCCCTGGGTGCATCTTGGAACGAGGGGGGATACTTTCTAGAGACAAACAGCAGTGACTCATGCCTATAATCCCAACACTTTGGGAGGCCAAGGCATGAGGATTGCTTCAGCCCATGGGCTTGAGACCAGCCTGGGCAACAGAGTGAAACCCATCTCTAAAAAAAAAAAAAAAAAAATGCAAACTCCTCACCTTCCTTTCCCTCTCTCAACTCATCCCAGATCATGATTCAGAGGGTCTTGGTACAGCGAGGAATACGCAGTGTTACCAGAGCTTTGCAGGTGGTTCTGGTGTGATATCAAGATGGAGAACCACAGGGCTCAGTACCCGACTTCAGTTCAGCAGCCTGAGTCTGTCCGTTTTTATTGGCAGCTCTGTCATTTGACTGAGATGGAGCTGGCTGTCAGCGAAAACCCTCAGTTTTATTCACACATGCTTCTGCTAAGCGGCCACTTCCCCACCCTGTCCTTGTACAGTCGGTGTCTTGGCACCAAGCCCAGATCTCTCAGTTAAGCCCTGTTCATTTCACCTTGTGAGGGTTAGGCCATCGCTCCAGAAGGTTAGGATGTTTTTGGATCCTGAGTCTGTCTCCCAACATATTCCTGTCCTCACTGACTCCTTGCTATTCACAAAGTTGAGGCGCTTGTTCTCTGTGGCTTTGCCCAGGTCTTGATAAAAAGGTGGATCAGATGCCAAGTTTAGTGGTACATGCCCGTAATCCCAGTTACTGGAGAGGGTGAGGTGGGAGGATTGCTTGAGCCCAGGAGTTCAAGATGAGCCTGGGGGCCAGGGTGAGATCCTATCTTATTTTATTTTTTTTTTTTTTAAAGCTCTCTCTTTGCGGCCTTGTGAAAATGATCTTGTCTTTAAACCCTGCGTGGCAATCCTTGATGCACCGCCGTGATGCCCAGGGAAGACAGGGCAACCTGGAAGTCCAACTACTTCTTTAAGATCATCCAGCTTTTGGATGATTATCCGAAATGTTTCATCGTGGGAACAGCAATGTGGGCTCCAAGCAGATGCAGCAGATCCGCATGTCCCTCCGAGAGAAGGCCGTGGTGCTGATGGACAAGAACACCCTGATGCGCACGGCCATCTGAGGGCACCTGGAAAACAACCCAGCTCTGGAAAAACTGTTGCCTCATATCTGGGGGAATGTGGGCTTTGCGTTTACCAAGGAGGACCTCACTGAAATCAGGGATATGTTGCTGGCTAGTAAGGTGCCAGCTGCCACCTGTGCTTGTTCCATTGCCCCATGTGAAGTCACTGTGCCAGCCCAGACCACTGGTCTGGGGCCCGAAAAGACCTCCTTTTTCCAGGCTTTAGGAATCACCACTAAAATCTCCAAGGGGCACCATTGAAATCCTGAATGATGTGCAGCTGATCAAGACTGGAGACAAAGTGGGAACCACGCTGCTGAACACGCCGAACATCTCTCCCTTCTCCTTTGGGCTGGTCAAGCAGCAGGTGTCTGACAATGGCAGCATCTACAACCCTGAAGTGCTTGACATCACTGAGGAAGCTGCATTCTTGCTTCCTGGAGGGTGTCCGTGGTGATGTTGCCAGTGTCTGTCTGCAGATTGGCTACCCACCTGTTGCATCAGTGCCCCATTCTATCATCAGTGGGTACAAACGAGTCCTGGCTCTGTCTGTGGAGACTGATTACACCTTCCTACTTGCTGGAAAGGTCAAGGCCTTCTTGGCTGATCCATCTGCTTTTGTGGCTATTGCCTCCGTGGCTGCCGCCACCACAGCTGCTCCTGCTGCTGTGCCCCACTGAGGTTGAAGCCAAGGCAGAGTTGGAGGAGCTGGATGAGGATGTGGGATTTGGTCTCTTTGACTAATCATCAAAAAGCAACCAACTCAGCCAGCTTTATTTGCAAAACAAGGAAATAAAGACTTAACTTCTTAAAAAAAAAAAAAAAAAAAAAAAAAAGAAAGAAAGGTTGGACCAGGACAGGAGTAAGAACAGAGGCAATTGGTCAATACTGATGACATTCCCTATATGCAATGCACCGTGCCCACCCAGAGAAGGATCTCACACTTATTAAAACTGGCCCATTTCACAGACGGATTCACAGAGGCAGAGGAGTGATTGTGCCCAAGAATCTTACACTGGGGTGAGAGCTAAGCCTCTCCTGCCACCTACAGCTCTCAGCTCTAGGTTTGTCATCTCTCAGAGGAAAGGCAGGAGAGAAAACTGACAAGATTGGACCTTCTGAGTGGAAAGAGATTTTTAGAGCTGGAAGGAATCTTAGAAATGATCAAAAGTTTGACAGATTCAAGAGCTCAGGTAACTTGCTAAGATCACAGAACAAATCTTTGCTCCAGTGGGGACTAAGCTTTGGGTTTCTTGAAGATGGACACAGGTAAATTTGATCCAAAATGCCACTTCAAAGAGAAACATACATGGACTGATGGTTTTCCACCTTTATTTATTTATTTTTTTGAGATGGAGTCTCGTTCTGTTTCCCAAGCTGGAGGCAATAGCATGAACTCGGCTTACTGCAACCTCCACCTCCCGGTTCAAGCAATTCTCATGCCTTAGCCACCTGAGTAGTTGGGATTACAGACATGTGCCGCCGTGCCTGGCTAATATTTGTGTTTTTAGTAGAGACGGGGTTTCACCATGATGGTCAGGCTGATCTCAAACTCCTGACCTCGTGATCTGCCCTTCTCGGCCTCCCAAAGTGCTGGGTTTACAGGCGTGAGCCACCACGCCCAGTTTGTTTTCCACTTCTAAGTCCCAGATGGTTCCTCCTGGGGTTCTAGAGGGGCTTGAAGTGGGAGGACAAGCAACATCTTCCTCCCAAGCATCTACAGGAGCCTTGATTGCCTCTCTCCTCCCTGAGGGATCAGTGTTGGCCACACAACCTTGCCCATGCCTCCACTTCTGCTTAGCTCTCAGTATGCAGAGGGTGGCTGGAGCTGGGGCCACAGATGGACATACAGCTGGGCAGCTCAGCACTCTCACCTGTGCCTCATCAGCTGGGGGGCTGTGGTGGCATGAAGCTGGTGGGAGGCTGGCACTTGCTCAGGATTCTCAGAGCCCTTGTGCTCCTCACTTCATGAGTTCAGGCTGTGTGGGGACAGCTTGCTTCGAGTCCACAGTCAGGCACAACCCTAACTCAGTCTGCCCTGCAAAGGCGGGCCCAGCCCCTGATCCACATGAACTGCCGGAAGAAAAATCCAAAGGGAAAGTCAGTGAAGACACTTGTGGAAAGAACTGCGGAAGAAGGAATAAGAACCTACCATTTTTCCTGCCAGTGTCTGCTAATAAGTAATAATAAAATAACAATGATAACTCATAATGATAATGATAGTATTATTGAGCTCTTGCATAGGCACTGTATTAAGTACCATTCATTATATTATTTAATCCTTGCAACATCCCCATGAGCCATTATTATCCCCATTTTACAGGTGAGAAGGTTGAGGCCCAGGAAAGTTAAGTATCACAAGATAAACCAGCTAGTAAGTGGCTGGGTTCCTAGAGTGGTGAGCGTGGCTCTCTTTGCCAGACTGGGAAACAGATACCAGAAGAGCCATCTTCCCTCCAAAAGACAGCCAGCCCTTGGCCAAGATGGACAACAGGGTTCCATGCTCCTGAAACCCCTGCACACATCCTGACCTCCTGCAAAGCTAGCTCCAAAAATGCAGAAAATCCAGGCGGTCAGGAGAGCTGCTAGCTTTGCAGGACTGCTTCAACAGCCATGGCATCAGATAAGAAACCGACCTAGTCTGATTCTCTCATTTGGCTGGTAGCTGTGGTACCTGAAGGTCTGAGTTCAACTTCTGCCACTAAACTCCTCTGATGAGCAAACTGGGAAACCAATGCATGGAGTTCCCACATAGCACTGGCAAGTGAACAAATGAACTTGGGACATATGTGCTGGGGTCCAGGTCACAAGCATGCCCCTTGTGGGAGGGAGCACTTGATTGAATATAAGTTCTTACCATGTTCTATGGCCCAAGGCTCCCACCTGCCAATCTCTCCGGCATAGGTGTTCCCGTGGGTCACAAATGACAGACCCACCAGCAACTTCCAGGACATGCATACTTTGAGTGCACCCAGCAGGGGGCATCCTTGCCCTTCCACTGCCCGCCCTGGGGGTAAGACTGGCCCACTGCAGGGGGTGCCCTCTACCCAGCTCAGCCCAGGAGCCCAAGGCCACGTTTCCCAAGTGGGGCATTCATGTAACTTCCCTGATTTTCTCTACTAATATTTACATAACATTTTCTTTGTCAACACGCATTTTACAACCTAAATGTATTTTTAAAAGAAAAAAGCCCTCTTTGATGAAGATTTTCGGCTCTCCTGACTGCCTGGGTTTTCTGCATTTTTGGAGCTAGCTTTGCAGGAGGTCAGAATGTGTGTGGGAGAGTACAGGCCCCCACTGAAGCTACAACTGGGGTCCCAAGAACAGTGAAGGCAGTGTCATCACTGAGTAAAGATGGTCAAGGCTTTTTGTTCTGTGGATTTGGAGCTGGAGATGGAAAGGAAAAGAGTGAGGAGCCCTGAAATCCTGCAATGAGGAGAGAAGCCTGTCCCTTTCCTCCTCAGGCTGAGGGGGAGGAACGGATGGGTCTCTCCAGGCCCAAAGTGGAGAGGGGGCTGATGGCTACAGGACAGATGAAAGGGAGGGACTTCGGTGCCGGGACCAGGGTAGCGGCAGGTGACAGGTGCAGGGGCTTTGGGAAGGGACAGGGATTTGCCTTGCAAAATCCATTCAAACAGACATCCAGGGAACCTGACCCCAGGGAGGGACCCAGAACAGCATGGGCTACCAGATGGCCCCCAGGGGGCCCCCAGACTGGAGGGAGGGAGAGAGGAGAGATGACTCTGAGGGGTCGGGGAAAGGGAGGACGAAGAGTCCTCCAAGTTGTTACCATTTCCAGGAGGCTTGGTCAGGCCCTGTTCTGGCTCCATCTCTCTGGCCCTAGAATTGCTCTTCTGCAGATGATTTCTGTGCTGGGAATTCCCTTAGCCCCAGCCTCCACTTGGCAGTTTATTGTCTTAATTCCTCAACAAGAGTGTCCTCCCTCACCCTCCATCCTGCCCTGGACCAGACCTCCAGCCGAGGCAGTTCTAGGGCCTGGGTGAGGGTCTCCACTGTTGTTGGGGATATGCAAAGCCCCATGGCGGGGGACCCAGGGCAGAAAGCCAGGCCCCAGAGGGGAAGGAAGTCATGGGTAGAGCTCCCTACCTCCCCAGTTGGGCTAAGAAGGGCGATAAGAGGAGCAGATTAGGCAAGAGGAAGTGGGCTGGGTTGAGCTGGGCTGGTGCTGAACTCCCCGGGCCTGGGGCAGAGTGTGGGTCAGGCACCTGAGCAGCTGGGGCTGAGCCTTGCCAACCAGAGCAGCCATCCCTCCACCCCAGTCCCGCTGCAGGCCGGGGTGCAGAGCAGAGGCGGGCACCCGGAGGAGAGCACGGTGGAGGCAGGCGCAGGGGCTGCTCGGTGGGGGTCCAGGCTCCAGGCAGTCCCAGAGGCCCAGAGGTGGGAGTCTGGTGAGGTGGGTGAGGGGTGATTGCCTTGCCTCATGTGCACCTCATTTTCATGGGGAGGAAGCATTGAGAAAGAGGAGCCGTGTGTTCAGCAAACTTTGCTTATTCAAAACACTCCATTCCAGCTGGGTCCTGTCCCCACCTGACCCCTGCCTCTGCAGTGGTCCCAGCTTTTGGGGTCAGACCCCCATGCTCTGGCCCCTGCCCAAGGAAGTCCTTTCTCCTAGTAAGCTCCCTGCGCCTTTCCTCTGTCCAGGCCTGGGCAGCAGTCTCCCCAGTCGATTTCCATGTCGTCCTTCTCCAGCCCTCCTGGGCCAAATCTGACCGGGGCCCACCGCAGGGACTGAGAGGCCCTGGCTCCAAGGCGACTGGGCCTCATGAGCACCTCTCCGCCTTGAGCAGCGCAGAGAAGGAAGCCCAGAGCAGGAAGTGCCGAGACGCACAGGGTGGGGGTGGGGGCGGGGGCTTCCAGAAGAGGCGGGGGCTTCCTGCTTCTGCCTCCTTGGGCAGAAGCAGTGACCACAGGCCCCCATGGCAGGCAGGGCGAGTGGGAGGAGGCTGATTTACAAGGCAGATGGGCCTCTGGCTAGAGCTCAGCCCTGCACTCAGCCAGGGCCACCCCAGGGGCTATAAGAGCACCTAGATTTCTGGAGCAGCTCAGAGACGGGTGCCATGTGAGCCCAGCTTGGCTCCCCCTCCTGGCTGGCCTCCTTCCTGCCCTTCTTCTGCCCGCCTGTGTCTGCCCAGACTCTCCAAAGAGGAACACTTGGCACCATGTCTCTGCTCAACCCTGTGCTGCTGCCCCCCAGGGTGAAGGCCTATCTGAGCCAAGGGGAGCGCTTCATCAAATGGGATGATGTAAGTGGGGCAGGGGCCTTGGCTTCTGGGGCACCTGGTCGTGGGGGCCGGGCTGCTCGGGGGCTTTGCTGGGGCAGGAGGATTGGTTTATGTCTCCTAGGACCCAGGCGCCTGTGTGGTTTGGCCAGGCAGCTGACACCACTGCCTGGATAAACAAACCTGTGGTTAAGGGTGTATGTCCCCAGCTGCAGGGCTAAGTCTCGGTGTCTAGGTGTGAGAAGTTGGTGAGCTGCCTGGTTGGTCACTGGAGGCAGTTTATTTGGGTCTGCATCTCTTCTCCTTCAAACCCCCAAGAGAACAGGAGGAAAGTACAGCCCAGAGCTGAGGGAGGCCAGGAGGAGAGGTGAGCTCGTCTCTGCTCCCAGCACAGATGCTTTGCCCTTGCTCTGGCAGGGCGCTTAGACCCAGCTCCTTCACCCCTCCATCGGGCATTGTCCCATCCAGGGAAGCCTTGCTCTCCCCTGCGCTGCTGGGGGGACAGCCACGAAAGGCCCCTGGACCTAAGTGAGAACTAGAGGCTTCTGCTTCCAGGGAAGGAACTGATTTGACTTCTGCTACCCCTTGCTGGGCTCAGCATTGCTCCCCGATGCGTGTCTGCAGGGAAGGGAAAGGCGCTGCTGCACCCTGCAGCCCTCTCTCTGCTGTGTCTGTTCCTTCCTACATGGGGCAGCTCCCAGCCTCTGGTTCTCCTGGCCCCTGAAAATGTTCCCTTAGGCCAGGGATTGTCTTAGGCTGGGGAGAACAATATGGAGATCCTCCTTCAGGGCGGGGAGGCTGCTGGGCTGGCCCAGTCTGAGAGTTAAGAGTGCTGGGCTGGTCCCAGGAAGGGAAATGAAGGCTGGGTGGGGGAGGGAAGACGGCCCTTAGTGCTAGCGTGGAGGGAGGTGGGATGAGGGGGTCTGGGTCTAGGCCCTTTGGGGCTGGGCTAGGGGATCTCGCTGCTCAAGACTACGGGTTGGGGCCCTGTGGTGACAAGCTTCCTGCTTCCCTAGGAGTGATGTGGGGTTGGTGCAGCATGGTGGTGGTGGCATGGAGGTGACATGCCCCAGGAGCCTGTGGAATGAGGGAAGTGGCTCAGAATGAAAAGCGAAGTGGCCTGTCTCAGTTCCTCTGGGCAGTGTGTGTAACTTGACTGGGCAGAGGGTCACAGAGTGGCAGTGGAGGGCCGGGTTGGCGGCTAGTAGAGACTGTCCTTCTTCCTAAGCTGGCACCTGTGTACCTGGCTGTTCCCTTCCCCTCTCCAAGGTAGGGCATTGGATGTTCCCTGGATCCTGACCTGCACAACAAGAATGTCCCAAGCCTAGCCACAGGGCCCATGCTGCTGTGAGACAGGGCTCTGCTTTCAGGCTGCTTTCGGCACAGTTAGTGGATGACATGGGTACGCTGTGCCATGTTGAATAGGCAGAATACATAGGATGTAACCAAATCCCAACTTTATTTCGTCCCCGTGGCCTCTTTACCGTATATTTGGTAGGAGAAGCTCTCCTCCTGGCCATGGAAGGAAACTCTGCAAGGCCACAAGATATTACATTTACTCTCAGGTAACACAGTCCAGTGGTCACTTTTCATCACAAAACCCAGTCCAATGTCAGAAACTGGCTATAATCAAAACTCCAACCTTTATTTACATTAATGTCTTCTACCCTCCTCCTTCTAGGAATGGTTTCAGGTAGGCTGGAGGCCCCATGGAAAGGGCCTTGGTGGGATTCCCTGCTGGTCCTGCTCAAGGCCCCTCTAGCCATGAGCTGTAGGGAGGGGGCTGGGAAAGGGGCAACCAAGTTCTATTTAAATAGGGGCTGTCATAAATTGGCTCATGCTTTCTGAGCCTGGCAGAAGTTTAAAGCTTATTCTTTCTCTGGAGGACATTTTTGAGGATTCTTGGGGGACCCTCCCCTTCGAATGGGGATCTCTTGCTTGAAGTCACCCCAGCATTTCCATTTTAGAGGTCACTCACAGCTATGTCTTCAGCCCCTTGTTACTACCTTCAGCTTCCTGTGGCTTTAGGCCCTTTGCCCCCACTCTCCCATGGGCCCACCCTGGACCCCAGCAAATACCCACGCATCTGCTGTCCCAAGGGTGCAGGCTCGTCTGACAGGCCAGCACCCCCACTCTGCCTCGCACATATAGCCAGCCCACTGTAGCCCACTAGCTCTCCTGGGCAGAAGTCCGACCTCTGTCTGTTATGCCTACAACTTCAAGGATCACAGGGGCCTGTTGTGGGGTTGGGGGCAAGGGAAGGGAGAGTATGATGACAAATACCTAATGCATGTGGGGCTTAAAACCTAGATGACGACAGGTTGATAGGTGCAGCGAACCACCATGGCACATGTATACCTATGTAACAAACCTGCACAGTCTGCACATGTATCCCAGAACTTAAAGTATAATAATAATAATAATAAAAAGAGATCACAAAAGCTTTCCAAGTAGAGTTGAAACTCCTCACTAGGCTTAAGGTGGGGGATCAGGCACTCCAGCTCTCCCTTGGGGAGGTAAGGGAATGGAGCTCCCAACACAGCTTTCTCAAAATTGGCTTCCCCACAAAAATTTTCTCTTTCCCCCGTACTCTAACTCTAACCTGATCTGAGAACATTTTTTGGATCATTTACTTTGTAAATGCTGCATTTGGTCTGTTTTAGTGTGTGGCAACTATTGTGCCTTGCTGGAAACCTTAATTTTAATATCTTGTTATATACACATACAAAGACCATTAAACTAAAAGGTAGCCTATGTGCTCTGTGAGTGAGTGGAACAGGACTTTAGAAGGTGAGTTCATTCATTCATTCATTCATTCATTTACTCATTCAGCAAACACCACATTCAAGCGCCAAGCACCAAGCACCAAGCTCAAGGTCTAGCACAGGCTTGTTGTCCTGGAGTCCATGAGTCCCTGGTGATTTTCTAGGTGGGCTTCTAGGTCTGTGACCCACATCTCCCTGGTTACTACAGCACATTTCAGGAAGCGTTTTCAGAAGCTGGGGGGCTCGGGTTGTCCTTGAAGTTATTTCAAGCAGAGGAGATTTGGGCACTTAGGTTTGGAGGTGGGAAGGCTTGGTGTCTTTATGGGACAGTTGAATGGATGGAGTAGGAGGTGTTCATGGAGGGAAGAAGGGGCATATCGAAAGTTAGGTGGCATTTGGATTGTGCAGGACCTTAGATGCCTGTGCAGGAGTTTGGACTCTTGGCTCTCGCTGTGTCAATCTCTCCTGGGTGGCAGTAGGGAGTCTCCCTCTATGAGATGAGGTAGGTGCCAAGATCCTGTTTAGGTTCTAGAGGGAGAAAGTCTATTTGGGCTTTAGAAGGGAAAATTCTTCTCTTCCAGAAATGGCATCCCCAAATCCTCTGTCCCTCCCGGTGCTTAGCTCTAGACAACAAAAGGAAATGCCTTCAGATTTCTGGGATGGGCACCTCCTGGGAAGATAATGAGCTCTGAAACCCTGGCCTGGACCAGGGAGGCTTGGCCCGAGGTCTCGGAACAGAGTGCTGGCTCCTTCTCTCTGCAGGAAACTACAATTGCCTCTCCAGTTATCCTCCGTGTGGATCCTAAGGGCTACTATTTATACTGGACATATCAAAGTAAGGTGAGAAAACCCTTGTGTGCCATGGCCCTGGACTCCCGCTTATCCACTGAGGCATGGATGATGGGGAGTACAGAATGGCCTGGAAGGATGGCTCCAGAGGCTCCCCTGTGGGTAGGGGCTGTTTGCTCTGGAAAGGAGGATGCAGTCACTCCAACCTGTGGCTACCCAAATGTTCCATCCTTAGCATCCCTTGGGGAGAGAGAGAGACAGGCAAAAGCACTGCTGCTGAAGGCTGATGCTCTGCCTGTGGCTGTGGGTTGACCTGGGGCTCTGGGAGATGAGAGATAGGCCCCAGCCGCTGGGCAGAAGGACGGGAAGGGGAAGCCGAAGAGGGTCCAGGATGGTGGAGGAGACACTGCAGGCTTCAGCTCGCTGCCAGGGAGGAATGGACATAGGGGAAGGGAGGAGGATCCGCATGAATAGAGAGAACCTGGGCCATAGGAAGGGAAGGTGGGGTCCAGGTGGACCTGGGGAACCCTGGCATCTAGAGAGAGTTGTTGGCCAAGTGGAAACTCCCTTCTCCCTGGTGCTCATTCTTGACCTGGACTTTTTGTCCCACATCCCTTCTTTGCTCCCACCGGGATCCCCGCCCCCCACCCCCACCCCCAGGAGATGGAGTTTCTGGATATCACCAGCATCCGGGACACTCGCTTTGGGAAGTTTGCCAAGATGCCCAAGGTAGGTGTGTCCAGTAGCAGCCCAGGTTCAAGCACAGCTACTAGCTCCATGGGGCAAGGGCAGGGGGTCCCTGTGGGGGTGGGAAGCCTGACTTCTGGAGCACAGGGAATGGTTCCTGGGCTGGGCAGCAAGGACCGTGGCCGGAAGCCAAGGAAGGGGAGCGGCTGCTCCTGGGCTCGCCTGGGCTCTGAGCTTCAGAACTGGGCGCAGTGAGCTGAGATGGCAGGGATCTGGGAGGAGGGGTCAGCTCCTGCCCCTAAAGCACCCCAGCTTGTCCGGGAGGGGTGGCTTACACCCCCACCCCTGGACTAGTTTGCCTATATTTGTCTAATGCTGGTAGGAAAATTGGAGGAAGGGATTGGTGGGAAGCGGGTTTTCTGAGACTGGGAGCTAAGAATCCATCTTCAAACAGAAGTGGCAACCAACACACACAGGACTGCCAGGGCTGCCCCCCCGCCCGCCTGCCACCTTGGCTAACCTTTTCCTCAGGGCTTCTCTTTCCCATCCCAGCCGCTAGAGTCAGGGACAGGAAGATGCTAAGGCCTGTGGTTCCTGGGATGGGGATGGGATTCTGCCCAGTGGGCCACAGCCCAGGTGGCTGAGGGGAGGGCCAGAGAGAGCCACGCTGGGCAGGGAGGGAGCATACCTCCATCCTAACCATGCCACCACGTGCTGCAGAGCCAGAAGCTCCGGGACGTCTTCAACATGGACTTTCCTGACAACAGCTTCCTGCTGAAGACACTCACCGTGGTGTCTGGCCCGGACATGGTGGACCTCACCTTCCACAACTTCGTCTCCTACAAGGAGAACGTGGGCAAGGTGTGCCAGGGAACACTGGGCCTGGGTCTGGGCCCCTGGGATAGCCTGGACTTCCTGAGAGACACAGGCCTGGGCTGGGGTGCTCAGGAGCCTGACTGCTGCTCTCTGTGGTCCTGCAGGTCTGGGCTGAGGACATACTGGCCCTAGTCAAGCATCCGCTGACGGCCAACGCCTCCCGCAGCACCTTCCTGGACAAGATGTAAGCGCCCCCTACCTGGCCTGAGCCCTGGTGCTAAGTGTGCCAGCCCTGGGCCTTGACGGGCTGCTTTCTGCCCCCCAGCCTTGTGAAGCTCAAGATGCAGCTCAACTCTGAAGGGAAGATTCCGGTGAAGAAGTGAGACCCCCCAACCCCTCCCCAGGCTTCCAGGGGCTCCCCGAAGCTTTTCTTTTCTAGTCCTGACTCCTCTCTCTACCTGGTGCCTTTCTCTGTCCCTTCAGCTTTTTCCAGATGTTTCCTGCTGACCGCAAGCGGGTGGAAGCTGCTCTCAGTGCCTGTCACCTCCCTAAAGGCAAGGTGAGTGGATCCCCCAGTATCGTTGTCCCCACCAGAAAGCAACTTGGCCAGGAATAGTGGGTCGGGGAGCAGAGATGACATTACAGCCCCAGCCAAGAGCCTGGAGAGCCAATCAACCCTGGAGCTGCTGGTTACTGACACTAGGCGCGGGGGTGGAGCCAGGGCAAGGGGGTAAGACACTGGGCTCCAAGCAGGTTTGTCTGTATCCCCTACCCTGGGTGGTGGGGGTGCTGGGCTGTGGTTGACGGACTGTGTTCAGGGCAGGCAGCAGAAACGGCGTGCATTCCCAGTCTAGTGTTGGGAATGGGAGCTGCGCGTGAATGTTTTCAGCCTGGAGGAGCGAGATAAGGTCTGTGGTGGCAGGCGGCAGTCTGCAGGGATCTGGAAGTCTGCAGGGTATGGGGGAGAGGAACTGAACCAAAGGCGGAAGCTGCCAAGATGCAGACTTCTGCTCTGTACAGAAAAGCATTTTTCCCTGTCTTTTTAGTTAAATAATTAAATTTTAATTACAAGTTGTAAGCAGGGTCACCCCATGAGGCACCTTATGTGCATTACAAAAAGGAGCCCTCTGGGCTGATACGGCCCTGAGCCAGGGTTCAAGCCTGGCCAGCAGAAAGGACCTCAGCCCCTGTCCCTGCTTGGCCAGTCCTCTTGTGTGGGTCCCAACCTGTGCCCCATGGAGCCTTTTCTCCTGGTAAGAATTTGGAACATTATAAATAAACAAAACGAAGATCCCCATTGATCACCTACCCACATGAATCCCAGGACCAGCCTTTACCCCACAGCCACAGCTCTGTGGAGCTGGTGACTCCTTGATGCAGTCAGTCACAGGGATCCAAATGTGTCATTGGGGAGAGGTAGGAATGAGCTCCTGCGGCTCCCCTATAGCCAGCGCCACTTACCCGTGGTCAGCACACATCCACCTTCCCTCTCTCCTGCCGCCTGAGCTCCTCACTCGGCTCAGTCCTCCTTATCTATCTGCTTTCCTTGTGTCTCAGTAGAGGATACTGACCCAACTTTGCTTGGAGCTGAAGCTCCAGAGGCAGGGATGCGTCTGGGGAGATCCAGTTAGACTCTCCTGCTCAGACCCTCTGCTCCAAACTAAGACTGATGTTGGCCTTCCAGTGTGATTCTGAAAGACATTTAATGTTTTTTTGGGGGGAGTGAAGGAATGCAAAGGCGCAGAACCCATGAATACCACAAAAGTACTTTTTGCTTCTATTTCTGTAGATTTGCCTATTCTGGTGGTAAAGTAAATGAAATCATAAATATGTGCTCTTCAATGTCATAATTCATTTGTCATAATGTTTTCAAGGTTTGTCCATGTTGTAGCATGCATGCATTTCTTCATTCCTTTTTATGGCCTAATAATATTCCATTGTATGGATATACCACGTTTTGTTCATCTGTTTATCAGTTGGTAGATGTTTGGGTTTTTCATACTTTTTGGTTATGAATATTTGTGTACATGATTTTGTGTGAACATGTTTTCAATTCTCTCGGGTATATACTCAGTGGTGGAATTGTTGGGTCATGTGGTCACTCTATATTTAGCATTTTGAGAAACCACCGAATTGTTTTCTTTTTTTTTTTAATTGAGACGGAGTCTCGCTCTGTCGCCCAGGCTGGAGTGCCGTGGCCGGATCTCAGCTCACTGCAAGCTCCGCCTCCCGGGTTGACGCCATTCTCCTGCCTCAGCCTCCTGAGTAGCCGGGACTACAGGTGCCTGCCACCTCACTCGGCTAGTTTTTTTGTATTTTTTTTTTTTTTTTAGTAGAGACGGGGTTTCACCGTGTTAGCCAGGATGGTCTCTATCTCCTGACCTTGTGATCCGCCTGTCTCGGCCTCCCAAAGTGCTGAGATTACAGGCTTGAGCCACCGCGCCTGGCCCGCCGAACTGTTTTCTAAAGTGAGAGCGTTGTGTGGGGATTTATTTATTTATTTATTTATTTATTTATTTTTGAGACAGAGTCTTACTCTGTGGCCAAGGCTGGAGAGCAGTGGTGCGATCTTGGCTCACTGCAACCTCTGTCTCCCAGGTTCAAGCAATTCTCCTGCCTCAGCCTCCCAAGTAGCTGGGATTACAAGCATGTACCACCATGCCGGGCTAATTTTTGTATTTTTAGTAGAGATGGGGTTTCACCATGTTGGCCAGGCTGGTCTCCAACTCCTGATCTCAGGTGATCCACCCTCCTTGGCCTCCCAAAGTGCTGTGTGGGGTTTTAGTTTTGTCACATCCCACTAACACTTGTGATTGTCTTTTATTTTAGCCATCCTAGTGGGAATGGTATCTCATTGTGGTTTTGATTTGCATTTCTCTAACAACAAATGATATTGAGCACCTTTTTGTGTGTTTATTGGTCACTTATATCTCTTCTTTGGAGAAATACCTGTTCAAATTCATTGTTCATCTTTCAATTGGGTTGTCTTTTCGTTGACTTATCTCTTATCCGATGTCTGATTTGCAAATATTTTATCCCATTCTGTGGGTTACCTTTTCACTTTCTTGATGGTGGCCTTTGAAGCACAAAAGTGTTTAATTTTGATGAAGTTTAATTTATCTTTCTTTGTCCCCGTGCTTTTGGTGTCTCCAAATATTATTGTTGAATTGTCCTCCTTTCAATTCTATCAGTTTTTGTTTCTTATATTATGGGGCTCTGTAGTTAGGTGCATATATGTTTGTATGTAAATTGCTTCTTTTTGAATATTTTTGAATATTTTTTGAATATTTAGAAAAGACAGCCTACTACCCTGACAAGCAGCGCCATTTCTTCTGACCTCTTTTCTACCTCATTCTGGTCATTCTTAGTTCTGATCCTGCCCCAGCCGATGGAATAGCCACTGTACAAAATCAGGGTCAGAGCAAACCAGCTAAGCGTGCTCTCTGCTCAGCAACCAGGGCCTTGAGAAGTGGGTGCTTGGGTGTCCTTGAAGTTCTTCTGTCTGCCTTGAGCCTGCCTTCTGACCAGGTCCCCTTGACCAGGGCTGGGCCGAGTTTGTGGTTCTTAGCTCTGAGAAGGTGAGGGCAGGGGCAATAAGGTGACTATGCCCCCAGAATGATGCCATCAATCCTGAGGACTTCCCAGAACCTGTCTACAAGAGTTTCCTCATGAGCCTCTGTCCTCGGCCAGAAATAGATGAGATCTTCACTTCTTAGTGAGTTTCTTGGGTTGTGCTTGTCATGGGAAAAGGGTGGTGGCCAACAATCCCCTCCTCCCACCTGCCATGCCGGGAATCAGGAGGCTTCACTGGACAAGGGGGTTGTCTAAGCCTCCGGGCCCAAGGGATGTGGACCTGCGCTCTTCTCTCTGGCCTGCAGCCATGCTAAGGCCAAACCCTACATGACGAAGGAGCACCTGACCAAATTCATCAACCAGAAACAGCGGGACTCCCGGCTTAACTCCCTGCTGTTCCCGCCAGCACGGCCTGACCAGGTGCAGGGCCTCATCGACAAGTATGAGCCCAGTGGCATCAATGTGCAGAGGGGTGAGAACTAAGGGAACCCCTTGTCCCCTGTGGTCCTGTCCTGCCTTGGCAGTGGGGCTGCAGCCCTGACAGCTATCTCCTGTCCCCCAGGCCAGCTGTCACCTGAGGGCATGGTCTGGTTTCTCTGTGGGCCGGAGAACAGTGTGCTGGCCCAGGACAAGCTGCTGCTCCACCACGACATGACACAGCCACTCAATCATTACTTCATCAACTCGTCCCACAACACCTACCTGACAGGTGGGCCCGGATAACCTCGGTGCCAACCTCTGCTTTCACAGGGGTTCCCTGCATCCTCCACAGGGGTTGCCCACATGCTGCTGGCCCTGAGAATAACACAGACCATGATGGAGTGGGGTGGGGGAGAGCTGGGCTGCCTTTGGGTGATGCCCTCACCTCTTCCCCATCCTTTGGCTCAGCCGGCCAGTTCTCAGGCCTCTCCTCGGCTGAGATGTACCGCCAGGTGCTGCTGTCCGGCTGCCGTTGCGTGGAGCTAGACTGCTGGAAGGGGAAACCCCCTGACGAAGAGCCCATTATCACCCACGGCTTCACCATGACCACAGACATCTTCTTCAAAGTGAGACCCAGGGCACAGAGGCTGGTGGTAGTGACAGTAGGGAAGGGCTCTGGGCCAGAAGCTTTGAGGGGTTAGAGGGCTGAAGCTAGAGAGGGGGAATGGCTGGAAGGCCTCAGACCAGTGGGGACCAGAAGGGATTGGGGGCCAATGGCGGCTATCCAGTTACATATATGTGTGTTTTGAAACTAGGCAGGGGGGAAAGTGCCATCATGGGACAGGCAGTCAGAATGCTGACCTTCTGTTCATGGAGTCTCCTTCTCCTCCAGGAAGCAATTGAGGCTATTGCAGAAAGCGCCTTTAAGACCTCCCCCTATCCTATCATCCTGTCGTTTGAGAACCATGTGGACTCGTGCGTATCCAGGCCCATTTAGCCACATTTTCACCCAGTCCCCAGTCTCCTGCCTGCAACTCTTCTCCCCACAACTGCCCCAGCCTCTAGCCATCGCCTGCAGCTTCTCCCATGTCTCAATATTATCTCCCTAAGGCCCCATGTTCTCCTGCTCGAGTCCCTCCCTCCCTGACCTCCTGGCCCCTGATCTGGGTCATCAAGGGCACAAAAGGATACATAATAGGGTTGGTGCTGAGTGACTGAACCCCACCCCCACTTTTGCTCCCTGCAGACCCCGCCAGCAGGCTAAGATGGCTGAGTATTGCCGGACGATCTTTGGGGATATGCTGCTCACAGAGCCCCTGGAAAAGTTCCCAGTGAGTGGGCTTTGCTGTGGGACATTTGGGCCTTGGGCCTGGGAACCTGGGGCAGGGTGAGGACCAGGTTAGGGAGGGAGACACTCCTAAGGATGCTAGGGTTCACTTGGTTAGATGTGAGTCTGGGATCCTGTCACCTACCACGTGTCAAGCTCTGTGCTGGGCTTCGGGGTATGCTAGTGACAAACACACAGTCCCTGCCTTCAGGTGTATTACCCTCTGGTGAGGAGACAGACAAATAACCAGGCCATTACAACCCAGTGGTTGTTATGAGAGCACCTGGGGAGTTCTGATCTGGTCTTGGGGGATCCGGGAAGGCTTCCTGGAGGAAGTGAGGGACAGGGCTCCTAGATTAGCCTGTTAGGTCCTCCTGGGGCAGATGGCCTTGGGCCAGGGTCCTATACTCAGGGACAGCTACAACAAGCGCCAGATGAGCTGCATTTACTCCAAGGGATAAGCTGGATTTATCTCGGTGAGAATGGGATGAGGAGCAGTAGTGAGAGGTGGATCAAGAGGAGTGGTGGACACCAAGGGAGCATGCTTGGTATTAAGGAGCTCAGGCTATGCCATGAAGGTGAGAAGATGGTGCTGACCTGCTCTCCACTCCATAGCTGAAACCAGGTGTCCCCCTGCCCAGCCCTGAGGATCTCAGGGGCAAGATCCTCATCAAGAACAAAAAGAACCAGTTTTCCAGCCCCACCTCCTCCAGTAAGGATCCTGGTGGGGAGGCGGAGGGCAGCAGCCCACGCAGTGCCCCTGCAGGTGAGGGCACAGGTGAGTCGGGGAGGACTATGGTGGGGGTATTAGGAGCAGCTGGAACAGGAGAGGGGCTGGACCTGGAGGAGCCATGCAGGAGCCAGTACCGACAGAGCTGTGTGTGGCAGTGTGGGCTGGCGAGGAAGGGACTGAGCTGGAGGACGACGAGGTGGAAGAGGAAGAGGAGGAGGAGTCAGGAAACCTGGACGAAGAAGAGATTAAGAAGATGCAGTCGGATGAGGTGTGTGGGGGTAGCCCTGGGCCCCCCTGTGTCATCCTTCACTGCTGAGCCCCTGGGTGGGGGCCTTGGGCCACATTCCTGGGCTCTACACCGTCCTCCTCTTCTTTGCCCTCCCCTCTCCTCCTTAGGGCACAGCGGGCCTGGAAGTGACGGCTTATGAGGAGATGTCCAGCCTAGTCAATTACATTCAGCCCACCAAGTTCATCTCCTTTGAGTTCTCTGCTCGTAAGTTAGCATGAGTGGTGTTGGCGGGTGGTCAGGCTAGCCTCAGGAGAAGCCTGTTCCGAGACCAAGCAGCTTGACGGGTGGGTAAGAGGAAGGGGGATCTCCCCCTTCCTTGGACTTGGGGCCCTGCCTATAAATACCCAGCCAGGGAGTCAGGCAAAGGGCTTGCTTAAGTGGCAGTGGCTCCCGGTTTCTCTAGTGAGGAACTTGGCACCAAACAGAATGCTCTGGAGTGTGTCAGTGACAGGCTGGGCGTTATGACAGGCCACCTTGGCTGGGATGGCCTGGGGCTCCTGCAGCTGCCTGCAGGCTCTGTGATTCCCAGGGCTGAACTGTGCTGTGGGCTGGCCCAAGTCCAGAAGCCCCGGCCCTGGGACATGAGACTTCCTGAGAGGGAGTGGAGGCAGAGAGAGCTACCAGAGCATACTGAGCCGTCACACTCTTCCCCTTTCGTGCACACCCCGGCTGTTTACCTTTATCTTCTCTGGACACAAGCACAGTACGTTCCTCTCACTCTCTGTGTATGTCCCGCACACGAGCACCTCTTTCTTTCTGTCTCCTCCTGTGCACAGCTGGACTTCTGTAGCACCGACTTCTCATCCCTGAACCCACAGCCTGCATCCCCGCCTGGGCACACTCATGATATGTACTATACTTAATGTGCCCCTCTCCCCAGTCGCGTTCAGCCATAGCTTACACACCTCACTCCCTGTGCACATCAAAGCACGTGTTCACATTTCATGTGTGCACAGCATGTTACTGACCCCCTAGGCTCAGCCTGGCATGTTCCCCATGCCCTCTATGTCCATCTATGGCATGTGGGCCTCACTCTCCACATCCATGGCACACACTCCACCCCTGTGCATACACACTGAGAACACCTCTCACCCCAGCAGGCACCGTGATCCATACACTTCTCCCAGAGGTTGGTCCCTAAACCTCAGGCCTCAGTGGAAATGCGGGTTGGAGGCATTTCCATAGGCCAGAGGGAGCTGCCCCAAAGGCGAGGCCAAGACCGAGGGAGGGGACAGCCTGATAAGACTCCTCCCCTCCCTTTCTCCCCCATATAGAAAAGAACCGAAGTTATGTCATCTCGTCCTTCACAGAACTCAAGGCATATGACCTGCTCTCCAAGGCCTCGGTGCAGTTTGTGGAGTATCCTTGAGGCCTCAGTGGCCAGGGTCCCTGGCTGGGGTGGGGAGCTAGAGGAGGGCCTGGGGACGGGGCCCCCAGGGTAAGCTGTTAGGTCCTCCTGGTGCAGATGGCCTTGGGCCAGGGTCCTATACTCTGGGACAGCTACAACAAGCGCCAGATGAGCCGCATTTACCCCAAGGGAACCCGCATGGACTCCTCCAACTACATGCCCCAGATGTTCTGGAATGCTGGATGCCAGATGGTTGCCCTCAACTTCCAGACGATGGGTGAGGGCATTCCCAGGCCCCTAAGAATCCTTCCCGGGTCGCTGTGCCCCCTACCTTTATATCCCTGAGGGGTCTTTGGAACAGCCTGGGGAGTCCTGCTGTTTGTGTACTCTGGGAACATGCCCAGGTATGTGAGAATTTGGGGGTAGAAATGCATTAGCCTGTGTGCCTGCGCATACATGATGGATGTGAAGATGCCAGGCTGGCCGCTCCACCCAGGTGTGTCTGTGGGCCACCTGCCCCAGCTGCCCCAGCGCTCGGCCTGGCTGTGGCTTTGCTCCTTGCTGCCTCCAGGCTATGGACCCTGCCTAAGAGAGGAGACACCCAAGGAACCAGACTGGGACAGGAGAAGCCCTCACCCTCAAGGTCCACCCAACCTCCCCATTCACCAGACAGCAAAGGCTGGGAATGGAGGAAATGGAGACTGGGCACAGCTACAGAGCTGGGCCTTCCTCACTGAGTGTCCTTGTCCCTCCAGACTTGCCCATGCAGCAGAACATGGCAGTGTTTGAGTTCAATGGGCAGAGCGGCTACCTCCTCAAGCACGAGTTCATGCGCCGGCCGGACAAGCAGTTCAACCCCTTCTCAGTGGACCGCATTGACGTGGTGGTGGCCACCACCCTTTCTATCACGGCAAGGCCCTGGGACAGACAAGTGGCCGGGAGGCTGAGGTCTTGAGTAGAAGGGCACAGGAGCCCACCCCTCACTCAACTCCCAACCCCCTCCCCTGATATCCTGGAAACTTCAGCCCCAGCCAGTTCCTGCAGTAACAAGTTGCCTTGGAAACTGCCTCCTCCTCAGCACTGGAGGCTGCCACTTGGTCCCCATGGAAACCAACGGGAAGGGCTGAGGCTGGGGTGGGGGAGGGGAGGAAGAGTGGGCAGAGTGGGGCAGCCAGAGCCCCAGGTCCTGGGGGAAGGCGTTGTTCCCTCTTTGAATGGGGAGGGAGGTGGGAGGCCCGCCTCTTCCCTTCATGCTAGAAGCACCCTGGTCCTCAGAGCTTAGCTGTAACCCGTGGGCTACACAGCCTCTACTCGTGGCCAGAGCTGAATGAGGTTCTTCATAACATCCAAGAACGAATGCTTCAGCTCTAGGGAGCCAGGGGCCCCAGATGCTTGGGGAAGAGCCTGGGTGGGGATTTGATGCTGGTTTCCCTGGGCCTCTGCCCCCAGGTGATCTCTGGGCAGTTCCTGTCAGAACGCAGCGTGCGCACCTATGTGGAAGTGGAGCTGTTTGGCCTTCCTGGGGACCCCAAGAGGCGCTATCGAACTAAGCTGTCACCCAGTACCAATTCCATTAATCCTGTCTGGAAGGAGGAGCCCTTTGTCTTTGAGAAGGTGGGGGCCAGGGCATGGCAGGGCAGAGTCTGTCTAGTTCTCGGCTTCTACTTACAGACAAAAGGAAGTAAATAAGGCAGCTGCTTGACCTTCTTCCTCCTCCTCTTTCTACCCCTCACCCTGGTGCAAAACCCAAGTTTTACAGAAGTTTACTTGGTAGGCAGAGTGTGTGTGTGTGTGTGTGTGTGTAGAGGCAGAAATGTGAACTCAGGGTTGAGGGTCCCATGGGGGTCTTTTGCCCCACTGGATACCCACCAGGAAAGCTGCCAAGTGCTGTCTGCACCAGGTCCCCTCAGCCCTGGGCTGCACATCTCGCCCTCCTCCCCTGTGTGGAACCAGCCACAGCATGAGCTGTGGGGATGTCTTTGTATACGGCCTAGAGTGTGCTCTTTGTCTGTCCTCATCAAATCTGGTGACACTCACCATGTTCTCACAGTGATGCTGAGACTTCTGGAGCCAGGGACGGGGGCAGCTTGGCTCCTTTCTCCCCTCCCAGCCTGTCATGTCCCCAACTCTCCCCAGATCTTGATGCCTGAGCTGGCCTCTCTCAGGGTGGCTGTGATGGAGGAAGGCAACAAGTTTCTTGGACACCGCATCATCCCCATCAATGCCCTAAATTCTGGTAAGGAGCGGGGTCCTTCTTCACTGTTCCAAGATCAGCAGCACAGGGTGGGGCAACTTCTGGAAGGGCGCCTGGAGTCAGGCCTTACCTAAGCCCCCACATTTCAAGGAGTAGGGCAGGAACAGTACCTCTCCAGGAACCTGACAGAGGCGGGAACTCTGCCCACCTAACAGAACTGCTGTAATTTTCTGAAACGGCTGGGGCAGTCTCTCAAGTAGCTGACACTTATGGGCATTTAAAATGTGCTAAGGGCTTATAATACATTCTCACAATAACCACATGAGTAGACACTCATCCCCTCTTCACAGACGAGGAAAGTCTCCGAGAGTTAAAGGAACCTGGCTGAAGTCACACAGCCAGGATGGTGCAGTGCCAGACTCAGACCCTTGGGTCCTGGGCTGTGTGTGCACAGCGCTGGCAGGAATGGGCTCTGGCTCACTGCCAACCCCGTCCTGTCTGACAGGGTACCATCACCTGTGCCTACACAGTGAGAGCAACATGCCGCTCACCATGCCTGCGCTCTTCGTCTTCCTGGAGATGAAGGACTACGTACCTGGCGCCTGGGCAGGTAGGAGCCCATGGCATGCCAGGAGCGCCAGGGTGTCTGTTCCCCCTTCCTTCCCATCCAGCCAGCCTCCACAGCGGGGTGAGATCCAGCTGGGGCGTCCTGGAGTGGGTGAGGACAGGGGAGACTTCCAGGCACATCTCCACATACACCATGTTGTAATGTCCTGTGCACCCACCCAGATCTCACTGTGGCCCTCGCCAACCCCATCAAGTTCTTCAATGCCCATGACAAGAGGTCTGTGAAGCTCACGGAGGCCATGGGAGGGCTGCCTGAGGTCTGTGTTGCCTGCACTGCTGCCAGGGGCTCACCAGAGCTCGGCCCTATTTGTGGGAGAGGATGGGGGGAGGGCCTAGTCCCAGGCTCGGGGAGAGAGGGCTGTCAAGCCCCCTTCCTAACCTGCTCTCCCTACACAGAAGCCCTTCCCACTGGCGAGTCCAGTTGCCAGCCAGGTGAATGGTGCGTTGGCCCCAAGGAGCAATGGGTCACCAGGTATGAGCTTCGGTCTGCACACCTACTCTGCACCCACAGACACTTCCCTTTAAAAATTTTCACCTGGGGAAGGAAGGGCTGTGTCTGAAACCTCAGTGCCAGGAAAGTGCGGGGCAGGGGGCACGTACTGCGACTCCCAAGGGGCGGGGTGGGGGAGGCGAATGGAGCCAAGGGGCCCCCCGGAGCACCTGCCAGCCCAGCTCATGGCTCTTGCAGCAGCCAGGGCCTGGGCCAGGGAAGAGGCTATGAAAGAAGTTGCGGGTAAGGCGTGCTGAGCCCGGTGATCTCGGGGATGAGCCTGGGGCGGGTCCGGGGCTCCTTGGGGATTGGACGGGCAGGGCGGCCTGGCTGGTGTTGTGCCTCATCCGGGCCTCCGCAGAGCCACGGACCGCCAGCCTGGAGGAGCTCCGGGAGCTAAAGGGCGTCGTGAAGCTGCAGCGGCGGCACGAGAAGGAGCTGCGGGAGTTGGAGCGGCGCGGAGTGCGGCGCTGGGAGGAGCTGCTGCAGCGGGGCGCGGCGCAGCTGGCCGAGCTCGGGCCACGGGGCGCGGGGGGTGGCGGGGCCGGCAAGCTCGGCCCGGGCAAAGGCTCTCGCAAGAAGAGGTAAGGCCCGTGGCGGTGCCCTGCCCTCTGCAGCGCGGGCGGCGGAGGATCTCAGGGCCTGTCCCCACGTGGCCTCCCCAGGAGCCTGCCTTGCGAGGAGAGCGCCGGAGCCGCGCCGGGCGAGGGCCCTGAGGGCATGGACGCGCGCGTGCGGGAGCTGAAGGACAGGCTGGAGCTGGAGCTGCTGCGGCAGGGCGAGGAGCAGTACGAGTGCGTTCTGAAGCGCAAGGAGCAGCACGCGGCCGAGGTGGCCGGGAGGGGCGGGGCGACAACCCCACCAGCCCCACCGACCCCACCCCCACCACCCCATCCACTCCTCCCACCGACCCCACCTCCCTACCGACTCCCCCGCCACCGACCCATCCCACCCTCCCACCGACACCCCCCTACCCCGAACTCCCTTTGCACAACAAAGGGCTTCTCGCCAAACCTGCTTCCTCTCCCCGCAGCAAATCTCCAAAATGATGGAGCTGGCCAGAGAGAAACAGGCGGCAGAGCTGAAGGCCCTGAAGGAGATGGCGGAGATGTACGACTGCCTCCCTCCCACACCTGCCTCACCTCGCAGCAAGGGCTCGGCCGCCCAAAACAGCTCCTTCATGCCTGTCTCTCTGCAGCGACACCAAAGAGATGAAGAAAAAGCTGGAGACCAAGAGACTGGAGCGGATCCAGAGCATGACCAAAGTCACCGCAGATAAGATGGCCCAGGAGAGGTGAGCCCTGGAGGGGAGGCCCAGGGCTGGGCAGACCCCACTTCAGGTGGAAAGGGGCCTCTCTACAAGTGGATCCTGACTCACTTCCCAAAGATGCACCTGTCCCCTGGCTCTCCAAAAAGCGGATCCCACCTGTCACCTCTGATCAGAGTGTCCTCCTCAGACAAAACACCGAGGCCAACACTACAGGGGCAGAGCCCTGGAGGCAGCCAAGCCTGCAGGGAGGGAGCTGAGGCCTTGGGACCGCAGCCTGTCCACTGTGGTGACACTGTTTCCCACGGAAGCCTTAAAGGACAGCGGGTTTTGCTGGGGAAATGGTTCCCTCAGAGGGCCCCATGGCTCCCAGTGGCCCCTACATACTCCTTGGGTCCCCGCGCCTGCCCCCAGCTGCTTCCTGCCCTATGTTGGATTTCTCATTTGCCTGCACCTGCGTAGACTGCGTGTTACCCTACTCTCCCTAGGGCTTTTCTCCCTTTTCTAAAACTCCAATTACACCAACAGGTTGAAGAGAGAGATTAACAACTCCCACATCCAGGAAGTGGTGCAGGTGATCAAGCAGGTGCGTCAGGGCTGTGTTCTTCCTAAACACACACACAATCTCTCTTCACGAGTGGGAGGGGTGGCCCCGGGCCCTGACTTTGCCCTTAGGAGATGCACTGTCCAGCGCTGTCCATGCAGCTGGGGTGGAAGGGGACATCCTGGGGTTCTGGCCTGTGTATGGAGGTTGGGGTACCAGCCTGAAGGGGTCTGTCTCTGGCCAGTTCTCATGTGTGGAAATGGTATGGGCTAACGCCTGTATCAGGGCCAGGGGAGGCTGGGACTGGCAAGGGGCGGGGGATGAAGAGGGAGTGAGGAGGCTTCCTGAGGTGCCAAGGAGTTAGAAGAGAGAATGGACCTGAAGCTCCCCTGGGGATCATTCACCACAGAACAGAGCTGCCACCTACTGGGTCCTGACCTGTGCCAGGCACTCTGCCAGGTGCCTCACATGAGCTGTCTTGTATAATCTTTTACAGTCCAGTGAGACAGGTGCTGCTATCCTTATCTTACAAATTTAAAAAACTACCTAAATGTTAAGGAATTTGCCCAAGGTCTTACAACTAGTTAGCTGGGATTACAGCTGGATTCTGACCCAGCTTGCCCGTCTGTGCTGTCCTGATTCTCTGCCATCCACTCCCACCCAGATGACAGAGAACTTGGAGAGGCACCAGGAGAAGCTGGAAGAGAAGCAGGCTGCTTGCCTGGAACAGATACGGGAGATGGAAAAGCAGGTAACAGGTTCACTACTGGGGCGCCCAGCAGAACTGAATGGGTTCTGGGGTGTAAAGGGGCCCTGCCCCAGGGAGCTGCCAGTCAGAGGGCAGGGAAGGGGCCAGCATCCTTCACTGTGGGGTCCCGAGGCCCTTTCAAATGAGGCAGCTCTGCAGATCTCTGCCTGGCTGGGATCCCTTTCTTGACAGGCTCCTGATGGGCTCCACCACTCCCCCACCCCGCCTCTCACCCCAGTCTCCTAGGAGCTCCGAACATGGATATTGGGCATCTCCTTTTCCCACTGTCCAGGGAGCGAGGGTGGACAGGGGGCCCTCCTGAGCCAGGCAGGGGTCCTTGCTGTCTCCACAGTTCCAGAAGGAGGCGCTGGCAGAGTATGAGGCCAGGATGAAGGGTCTGGAGGCAGAGGTGAAGGAGTCGGTGAGGGCCTGCTTCAGGACCTGCTTTCCCTCTGAGACCAAGGACAAGCCTGAGAGGGACTGCGAGTGCCCCCCAGAGCTGTGTGAGCGGGACCCAGTCATAGCAAAGGCAGATGCCCAGGAGAGCCGCCTTTGATGCTCCCATCCCACTGGGATATTTAGCAAGGATGTTCAGCCCCTTCTCTGGGATGTGGCTCTATTCCCCCAGGAAAAAGGAGCCCCAGCCTTCTGAGGCTGTGGGAACCTATGGCTGCCTTGGACGCTGTAGCCCCCTCCTCAACGGCCAGGCCAGAGGCCGAGACAGGACCTAGGCAGCCTCACAGCAGGGCCTCTCTGGGGCCTAGAAGTCTTCTCAAGCTGACTTCCTACCCCTACATCTCTAGATAGGTGTCATATATTTGTTGAAGGCAAAAGACTATGGACTGGGAGGCAGAAAGTGGGGTCCTGGCCCCGCTCTGCCTTTCCTATTGAGCAACCAGTAGTACCCCACTCTGGGCTCAGTTTCCTCACCTGGAGGGTTGGACCCACCCACCTGGAACCTCCACTCTAGCCCCAAACCCTCCAGCCCCAATGTTAGCAGCTCTGCCAGGCTTCCAGGCCCCATCAGGCCTGCCCTGAGTTGGCCTTGTCCACTCCTTGAGGCAGAGCCTGGCACTACCTCACAGCTCCCTGGGGACGGCCACTCCCTGGCTGAGGGCCCTCCCCTCCCCTCTGCTTGTCCAGAATGGGAGGCTGAAATGGAAAAGCTGCCTCAGCCCTGCTTGGCTGAGTCACGAGGGGCAGTGGCCTCTCGGGTGCTCTTCTACCCTGAACCTGGCTCACCCCTCTTCCTAGGCCTGGGGGCAGACTCTTCCTAGCATGTACCCCTCTCAGGCTGCCTGCCTGACAACGTCGGCATCATTTGCTCTCCTGAATTTGTGAGGTTTATTTATTTTTCTCCTTCCTGCTCCTATTAAAGAACCTCATCCCACTGTTTCCTGCTTAAGCCTGGTCTCTATTCTACAGGTAGGAAATGGGGGGCAGGGTAGTGGAGTGCCCCTGAAATGAAACAGGCTGGGGGAAAAAAAATCTCTTGGGAGCTGAACCCAGGGTGAGGTCCTGTCCAGAGTCCAGTGAAACAGCCCTGCCTCTGGGTTTGAAGAGGATTCACTTCCCCTTCTGCTGGCCCTGATGCCACGATCACTGGAAAATTATGTCATCCCCTGTTTGCCCCCACACAGATGTGGCCCTTCATTGTTTCCACTCTCAGGGTTGGAGCAGAAGAGCTGAGTACAAAGATGTCCCCTATTTTGGGGGAACTCCAAACTTTTAGGCAATCTAGGCCCCTTTAGGAAGACAGAGTGGGTGGATGCTCAGGCCCCTATGGCAGCTTTGGTTGACCTCAAAACTTGTTATAGAGGGGCTGGTGGGCAGCCACTCACTGCACCGATGACATGATCCATATCCCAAATAGGGACAGGCACTGTCTTGGGAGAGGCAGAGGGGGTTGATTCTGGGAAGAGATTGTTTTCTTATTAGAGTTACAGCAGATGCCATTAGCTGTGCGCACCTGTTCCTCTGGAAGGTAAACAGGTCCTCCTGCCCCCACCCTGCCATCCCATCCCTCTGGGAGTCTGACCTCTGGGATTCTACCAGGCCCTGTCTGTAGGGTGAGGTGAGGGGCCTGATCATTTACTGGGCTAAGGCCTAGCATTGATCAGCCTGCTCGCTACATCACTACAGACTGGATACACTGGGGCAGACCACCTACACCCCAGGGCAGTGCCCTATGTTCAACCTTTCTGCCGGCCACTGGGCTGTAAAGGTGAGGATTCAGGCCTAGAGGAACTCACTGACCCAGGCATGTACACGTAGGCCACAGCCAGAGCTCAGTGGAGCCCACTGGGCAGCCCCCAGATTTTGCTGATGACTGTTCAGGAGAAGGAAAAGCTGCCTTCCCCTCGCGTCTGGGCCAGGTCATGCCGAGTCTCTGGGCTCCCGGTTTGGAGCTGGGTGGCCCAGGAGTGGGGAAGGCGATGCAATTCTGCCCCTGGAGACGCCTCTGCACAGCAGACTGGGGCCTTCCCATGTGGCCAGGCCTGGATACCCGCCTCCCTGCTTTCCTCCCAAAAAGGCAAGGTGCCCCTTGGGCAAATGCCATCTCTGGGCCTTGGAGATGAATTAGTCTCTTGCTGCAGGGGATGTACAGAGGAAGAGCTGACGCCCTCCCTTGGGGTACTGGGGCAGGTGAAGGACACCTGGGTTCCATCACTGCTATGTATCTATGGGACTGGGGCAAGGCTCCCTTTCACCCCTCATGCCTCAGTTTCACCTTTTGCACAAAGAGAAGGGTCTCTACCCTTTTCCCAATCCCATTGCTGACTCAGACTCAAGTCCCCTGCTGACTCACCCCGCCCCCTGCATCCCCTGAGCAGCCCTCTGGATCTCCCAGACACGTGCCACCAGGCCCAACCCTGCCAAGCTGGTGCAACGTGACAGCGTGAGGGGGCTGGTGACACTTGAGGAAAGAAGGGGCCCAGAAAGGAGGCAGTTGCAGACACAGTGACAGACCACACTGAGGCATCTTGGGGAGGGAGCCCTTTTGCCAGCCTGGAGCCTGCTGGGGGGACAGGCCCAGCCGGTGGGATGGGAGGGGAGAAGAGGGGAGGTGAGTATGACGTGTCTGCCTGCCCCCTGCCTGCCTGGGCTCCATCTCCTGTCAGCCTTCAGCTCCCTAAGCGACAGCTTCTAATTCCGGCTGTTGGTGCCTCTGTGCTCTGCAGCAAAGTCTCAGCTTTTTTTCAGCTTTGCTGTTTCTTTTCTGTTCAGAACACACTGAGCCCACAGGGAAGCCAGAGCAAAGGCTCCAGGGCTCGAGACCTGGCACCACCACCCCCTTCCTGCCATGGGAACCAACTGCTCCCTCCAAAGGGTACCCAGCACAGCACTTTCTGCCCCAACTCTTCTTCCCTGGAACTGTCTCGGTCCACCACGGGGAACAGGGACAGAAATGAAGCTCAGTTGTCTCGGAGGAGGGGCTCTTCAGGACCCAGAAAGTGCCCATTCGGGGTTTCTACTGTTTCTCTCCTCCACCTGGGGGGTGCGAGTCATGGCTTGTCAGGCTGGTGGGCCACACGCAGGTTCCAGGGTTGCTCCCTCCTCTGACCTTGGAAATAGAAGGAAAGAAAGCAATTTCCCTCACACTGCTGAAAAGAGAAGTTGAGTCATAAAGGGAAGAAAAGCCTTTCTTCTGCTGAGTAAAGAAGGAGAGCATTCCTGCCCAGTTATTGGGGGTGGAGAGTCTGTACCCATTCCTGGGGGCCACCCCAGAAGGGGGCCCTAGCTCTGGGGGCGGGAGCAGCTTTGAGGGCTGCACTCTAAATAACTATGCAGTTCTAGAAAAAACAAAACAAAACAAAAAAATTTGAAATAACTATGCAGCTCTTTCCCTGACACTAGCTTGTTCTTGTGTAAAGCAGGCAGGGCTGGTATTTATCAGTCTCATTTTGCAGCTGAGAATATGCAGGCTTGGAGCCACAATGCTAGTAAATGCCTTCAAGCTGGGACTTAACGCTGATGTCAGATCTGTGGCCTTTCTATGACACCAGGAAAGAAAACTGGCAGAGCCCTGACCAAAGGCTTAACAAATGCATAAAGAGAAAAGGGGGGCTTCATAGTGGGTGCAGGTACACATCACATGCTCCTCACGTGACAGAGGGGAGTGGGAGCCTCTGCTCCACGGCCTGGGCGCCAAATTCAAGATAGACATCACTGGAGCCTGGGAGCTGGAGAGAGGCAAGGGGCTCAGGGTGCAGGGCCATGAGCCCACTTGCCACGCCCATCTATGCCCAGTACCTTTCCCCAGGCATCTCCTACTGCAAAGCATCTGCTCAGGCTGAGAACACCATCTTATTCTTTCCTTATTTCCCGTCTCTGATAGGAAGGGACCCCTTAAAGCAGCCCTCAATAGTGTCCCCTGAAGGTTTATCCTGCTTCCAAGCCTTTGCCTCCAGAACCCGTTTGGAATTACTTGCTTTTTTTTTTCCTGAGACAGAGTCTCGCTGTGTCACCCAGGCTGGAGTGCAGTGGTGTGATCTTGGCTCACTGCAACCTCCACCTCCCAGGTTCAAGCGATTCTCCTGCCTCAGCCTCCCAAGTAGCTGGGACTGCAGGCGCGTGCCACCACGCCCAGGTAATTTTTGTATTTTTAGTAGAGACGGGGTTTCACCATGTTGGCCAGGATGGTCTCGATCCCTTGAACTCGTGATCCGCCCCTCTCGGCCTCCCAAAGTGTTGGGATTACAAGCGTGAGCCACTGCGCTCGGCCTGGGATTCCTTCCTTGGAAATAGCCCAGATCCCGCACATCCTCGAAGTCCCATCTTTAGAAGGCCCCAGAGCCCTCTCCTCCCCACAACTCCATCTTTTCATCCAAGGACTGTGTTGGTAGGTATTTAGCAGATGTATTCAGCCCTCAGATGACAACGTCCACTTTTTAAGTCCCAGTGTTGTCTTCTTAAGAGGGGGAACGTCTCGCATCCAGAACCGAGCTTCTGCCTCTCTCTTACCGCTGCCGGCAACAAAATGTGCGGCTCATGAAAAGTCTCAGTCAATTCTGCAGCTGATACCTGCTTCACTCCTTTACAAATATCCATTCCAACCCTACTCACTCCCTCCCCACCACCCACACCCAGGCTCTGATGCGCCCTAACTCCGCTCCGCCCAGGCTTGTGTATCATCCCCCTCCTCCAGGACCGAGGGGGACCTGCTGGCCGGAGGGAGAGGAGATGCAGTGGTTTCTCTAAGCATCTTACAGCAAATGGAACTTGTGCTCGCCTCCTGTCCTTAGGGGCCAGCCAGTGGTCAGAGCCAGAACCCTGTGGCCTGGGGGTTGTTTTGTGCTCAAGGGAGAAGCGAGGGGCAGGCAACCTCGCGTGGGTCCCTAGCTCTTTCCAGGGTGGCGGCGCCAGGGAACTCCTAACATGCCCGCGGCACTCCCGGGTCCTAAGGAGCCCCTTCCTGGTTTGGGCGTCTACACTCTGCCCGCTCGGCAGCCACCGGGAGTTGACACGCGGGTGCGTTGTCGGGGTTGGAGACGTCTGAAATTGGAGAGTGCACTCGGCCCCCAACTCTCCAATTTCACCCACCACGGAGCGTGTGCGGGAGGAACAATTGTGTGTGAGTGCGTGATTCTCTGCACTTCGAGTAGCAGTTTCCAGCCAGGCTGAGCGCCCCCAACCTGCTGCACGTATACCCCCTCCCCCAAGTTACTCCTCATCCGCCTTTCGCTGCCACCCCTAGCTCGCGCGTGGTCCAGTTCTGCGCTCATGGGCTCCCATTTCCTTTCACCCTGGACTGCTGGGGGCAGCTCGCAGTCTTCCCCGACGAGCCCGAGCTCCCGCCAGTTTCTAAGGTGCCGAGGGCACGGACTCGGGTGGGGGCGGAGGGCGGGGAGAGAAGACTGCAACTTTGGGATTGGCCCGGTCGGGTGCATGTGGCCCCCGGCGAGCAGCCCCCGCCCCCGCCCCGCAACCGCCGCCGCATTCCCAGCGGAGCGCGGAGGAGGAGCCGCTCCCCGACTTCGTGGGCCACGAAGAGGTGGGGGTCAGGAGCGGTCTCCCCCGCCCCGTCCGTCTCTGCCCTGACGGGGCAGTCGGCTTCCAGGGCAGCCATTGCCATGGAGACCCCCATGGCTATAAAGTCAGGTATCTAGGCTGGCGGCAGCTCCCACGCCGCCGAGCCCCCCAAGAAAGGAGCAAGCGCCCCGGCGTGGCCCGGCCCCCGCGAGAGGGGAGGAGGCGGAGGAACGGCGCCAGCAGCTTGAGGAGCGGCGCGCCCCGCCAGGGCTGGAGGCAGGCGTGCACGGCGGGCGCCACCGTCGCTGCGGGGGAGCGGGGGCTGCCCTGGGTGCGGGTGAGTGGCACGGCTCCAAACCACGAGGACTGAGGGGCGCCGGACACGGGGAAAGCGGCGGGAGAGCCGGGAGAGGGTCGAGCCTCGGCTGCCGACGTCTGGTGGCGGGCCAGGAGCGGAGCCCGGAGTAGCGAGCAATCAACACTTCCAGGCGGGAGGCCCGGGGAAGGAGCGGCGAGACGCTAGGCGTACGGCCCAGCAGCGGCGGGGCAGTCGGAGCCTCCGGGACACCGGAGTAGGAACCTCGGGACCGTCGGCTGCAGCCGCCCACGCGCGGAGGGAGAGGTATCAGAGCGCGGGCGGAGGCCGGTGCCCCGCGGGGCGCGAGAACAGGGGCGCCCCCGTGCGGAGCTGCCAGGCAGCCCGGGCGCGGCGGTCGGGGCCATGCTCAAACCCAAGGACCTGTGTCCCCGAGCGGGGACACGCACCTTCCTGGAGGCCATGCAGGCGGGCAAAGTGCACTTGGCCCGCTTCGTGTTGGATGCGCTGGACCGCAGCATCATCGACTGCCGCGCGGAGCAGGGCCGTACGCCGCTCATGGTGGCCGTGGGGCTGCCGGACCCCGCTCTGCGCGCGCGCTTCGTGCGGCTGCTGCTTGAGCAGGGTGCTGCCGTGAACCTGCGGGACGAGCGCGGCCGCACCGCACTCAGCCTGGCGTGCGAGCGAGGCCACCTGGACGCCGTGCAGCTGCTGGTGCAGTTCAGTGGTGACCCCGAGGCGGCCGACTCTGCGGGCAACAGCCCGGTGATGTGGGCGGCGGCCTGCGGCCACGGGGCAGTGCTCGAGTTCCTGGTGCGGTCCTTCCGCCGCCTAGGCCTGCGCCTCGACCGCACCAACCGTGCGGGGCTCACCGCGCTGCAACTGGCTGCCGCCCGCGGCCACGGGACCTGTGTGCAGGCCCTCACCGGGCCCTGGGGCCGCGCTGCCGCCGCAGCCGCGGCCCGGGGCTCCAACTCCGATAGTCCCCCTGGCCACCCCGCCCCCGCGCCCAGCCCAGAGCGTCGACGACCCAGCCCCCGCCGCCTCCCGCGGCCTCTCCTGGCGCGCTTTGCGCGAGCGGCGGGCGGCCACGGCCACGGCGGCGAGGTTGGCTCAGCGGGCAAGAATTCGGGCCGGCACCGGGCGCAGGGCAGTGAACGGCCCGAGCTGGGCCGGAGCATGAGCCTGGCGCTAGGTGCGGTGACCGAGGAGGAGGCGGCCCGCCTGCGGGCTGGGGCCCTGATGGCCCTACCAAACTCGCCCCAGTCTTCGGGGACTGGGCGGTGGCGCTCACAGGAGGTGCTGGAGGGAGCGCCCCCAACCTTAGTGCAAGCCCCCATTGGCCTCAGCCCCCATCCGGAGGGCGGCCCCGGCTCCGGCCGCCTGGGTTTGCGCCGTCGCTCCACAGCCCCAGATATCCCCAGCCTGGTCGGGGAAGCGCCAGGGCCCGAGAGTGGCCCGGAATTAGAGGCCAACGCTCTGCCTGTCTCGGTGCCTGGGCCGAACCCTTGGCAGGCGGGCACCGAGGCTGTGGTGCTGCGTGCTCAGCGGTAAACGGCGCCAAGGCCCGAGGCCTGCTTCCCCCACCCTCCCGTTTCTACTCCACTGGTATTTCTTCCTTATAGGTTCCTCACCTTTTCGGCAGCCGCCCCCTGCAGCCCATTTTGGAACCTGCCTGCCTGCCAAGGCGAGACCTCCACCAGCCCCAAGGGACCTCCATCTTTTTTGTGTTCCTCGGTATTCCCGGCCTAGGTCTAGAGGTGTCGATTGACTGGTTCCGTAGGCTACAGCCAGGAAGGTGGATTCCCCCTCCCCAGCCCTCAGGTTCAGTCCTGGGTCTGCCTAGCCACCTGTCGCTCCTCTCCGGCTCCCCTCCACTCGCTGGATTTCCTAACACCCGGGCAGCCAGGCAAATAGAAGGGTCCACCTTGGAGAATAAAGGCCCAGCCTCCCCACTCTCTGCCTGCTGATGCTGAGAATAATCCCACAAACTACCAAAGTCTCCTTTCCCTCCAAGTGTGGGAGAAGGAAAGGACCGAGGGGGCCCTAGAGCCTTTCTGGACTGGAGGGTTGAGGAGGAAGGGGTCTGGCTGTTATGTTTTTCTAGGGTAGAAACTCCTGCCTCAAGACAATGAAAGCATATTTTGGGAGTGGGAGAGTCCCTAGTGTTGAACACCAATTGTCCCTTGAATCAGCTCCTGGGTAACTCCAGCTCCCTCTGTCTCTGCCCCAGGATTCAGCTTCATTGATAATGTGGGGTCACTGCTCCACACAACCCCTACCCAGGCCAAATCCGGGCTCCTGAGCCAGCCCGCTCTTCAGCCCGGATGCATTTGAATTCCATCATGGAGGTTCAACACCTCACCCCTGGAGGCCCAAGCCCCCTTTCCGCTGGCTCACAGAGGCCTGAAAGGGAAAGGACTGAGCGCTTCCCCGCCTCCCAGCTCCCCCGTCCCGCACGTGGGTGCTCCCGCGGGGTGGAACGGTTGCGAAGGCTGTGCTTAATTGTATTTCTTCCAATCCTCAAAGAACTCGTGTTTTAAGCCTTTGTATGTGAAGCAGAAAGCAGCGGGTCTGATTCCGAGGCTTAAGAGCCTGACAATATCTCTTTAAATAGAAGCTCCGCGAGGGGGATAATTGACTGAAGTGTTTGCGACGTGAAACGGCGGCGCGCGGGAGTCGGGAGCCCACACGAGCCGCAGGCCCAGGTTTAAATTACATCAAACTGGCGAGAGCTGGAAGGGGCCTGTTAAACGGCTCCTGCTTCTCGCTGGGCCGTTAATGGAGGGCAGGGCGAATGATCGATGCTGTAGGTAGAGACCCGGGACTCCTGCCTTGGTCCCACCGCGTGGGAAGCAGGCCGGCCCAGGTTTATTACTGGGCAGATGAGTGAGTCAGAGGCCCTTTCCTGACATTGTCCCCTTCCTGCTCGCCCCCACCCCTCTGCCCCGTGCTAGCCTAGCGAGGCGGCGGGGTTGGGGGCGGGGGTCCGGCGGGGCGCGTGCGCTAGGACCCAGCTGAAGTGCTAGCACGTGTGTCAGTGCGCCGGGCCCGCGGGGAGGCGGCAGGTGGGGCTCTTTTGTGAACCCTGAGGGTGGAACTTGAAGCCTTTCACCTGCCTGCAGTGGGGTCTTTGCAAGACGTCGATCTGTTTGCCTTTGCAGTACGGAAGGTTTCTCGCCAGTAACTCCCAGGGAACTGCCCAGAGCGAGAATGACTGTGCCGAGATACTGCTGGGCCTGGCGGTGAGGGGTGGGGGGCCAGGAGTGGGCCTCGTGCAGGTGTCAGGACACCTACCCAGTCCTTGCACCCCGCTGTCCCCATCCGCTGGGCCACGCAGGCCGGCGCACTGGACGTGATCTCTGGTGCCCCCTGGTGGCAGCGTTGGGCCCTCCCCGCTGGGCCCCGGCTCGGAGCTCAGACACCTGGTTTTCTTTGGGATCACACCTGTGTACTTCTTCCTCCATGTGCATTTATCGTGGAATCCTCTTCCTCTTGTAGAATATTAAATCCAGATACTTGAAGTCACTCACAGCAGTGAAGCGAGGGAACAATGAACCAAACACTCGCATTGAAAGTAGCAGGAGCCCAGACCCTTCACTAAGGACCCCAAGTTAAATCTTCCAAGTTAAGGCTGCGTGTCCTGAGAGCTACTGCTCTCTTCCGAAAAGTCGGAGCTGCCAACCGTTCCCTTGGGACCTGCCGATTATGCAGTTTTTTTCTGATACTTGCTTTGGTTTCTGAGGTATTCTGCCCTCTCCCTCCCCTCTTCTCCCAAAACATGCCTCTCCTCAGTCCCCCTGTCTGGGTGGTGGGTGCACAATACCGAGTGCCTGAAAAGCCAGAGGGAGAGGGTCTGGGGTGGGGTGGGGACCACTGGACACCCCGAGTGCAAACTGCTGCTTTCTGACCCTTGCTTGCTCGTGTACTCCCTTTTCAACTGTGTTGCATTTTAATGACGTTTTTAGTGGTGTAGGAATGCTAGTATTTTGGCTCAACGGCATAAAGTCTGGGTTCCACATTGTATCAGAGGCGCTGTAATCTTTCCAGTATCTCTGATATGCGGCTTTCTGGTTGAATGTCACCTTGGGCCTTCTTGACTGGATAAACCACCATGAGGGCTCTTCTCTGTGGAGCTGCCGAGAGCTTGGTGGTAGAGAGTGACGTTCCTAAACAACTGCATCGCGTGTCTGACTGCCTTGCTGTCCGTACAGACTCCTTCCAGGCCCGGCTCCGTGCAGGACTTCCACATTTTTCTCCCCTGAACTCCCTTTGTCAGCCCCAGGGCGTTGAGGCTGGGTCCTCTCTAGCAATCTCTACCTTCAGAAGAGACTTTTCTAAATCTTTTGCTTTTCCAATTCTTGTTGCTTTTGTCATTGTGAAGAGTCACCCAGGATGCTGGCGCTCGGTACCCTAAGATCAGAAGCGGTCTGTGTGTGAGCTGTGGGACATACGCACACCCTTTCAGAGTGATATTGTGTGGTGGAAGGACTGTTGGAACTCAAAGAATAGTTAATAAATCCAGTATTATTCCGTTGCGAGAACTGGCCTCTCTTTGCCTTATCAAGCACTCCTGACCCTCGGCTTCCTTTGGAGAGATGGACTGAGCCCTTGCCTCCTATGGAGGCCCCTGTCTTAGTGAGCCTCTGCCCTGCCCGTCCCACTGTGCTGGCTCCTGAAGGTAAGTCACAGGTGCTGCTTCTGCTGAGCTGGGTGGCGGGGCCGGGCCTGGCCGCAGCACCAGGGCACCTGTCGGTGTGAATGCACTGGGAAGTGAAAGAAAGGCTGTGTGGTTTCTTGCTCCTGAACCCTGGGCAGTGGGAGATCTCAGGAAGGAAGTGCGGGAATCCGTGTGGGAGCTGGAAATCGCAAGATAATTGTATCCACCTCCCCACCCCCAGGGCGAGAGCCCAGGCTCCCTGGTTTCAGGCTCTGCTCCGTTCTTTCTCAACTCCACACCATCTCCCTCAGTACTGAGGAGTGAGACGGACTGCTCTCCCACTGGAAGCACTTTCAGACCACTTCCTGTGGACGGCTGGAGGTCCGGGGTGGGGGTGAGGAGCCGCGGAGGATGGGAGAAGCCGACACATAGGGTGGTGGTCAGCCACTGTGGCCACCCTTAGCAAACGCAGCGCAGGGCCCTGGCTTTCCTTGTGGGCTCTTCTCCCCTGGGAAACTAGCCCCATCTGTTTTTCATCGCCTTCATTCCCAAGGGCCGTTCACTTCCTGTTTCCCTTCCTCTCTGCCTTCCTTTCGGGCCCACAGGTCACCAGGGAAGTTGGGTGTTCTGTGGCCTGGCTGCTGGAGAGCTCACGTGGGGAAGAGGGGAGGCTCCACGAGATTCACCCACCACAGGCGGCCCCCACTCCAAGACGGCCGGTCTCCGCTCCCAGAGACACAGGAAGCCCAATGGCTTTGAACACTCAATTTAATTTAAAACAGGCACAAGTGCAAACAATTCACAAAAATTTCTAGGGAAGATGTTTTTGTTTTGAAAACTCTGACCCTTAAAAAAAAGTCCTTGCAATTTCTTTGCCCCCAGGTAGGTCACTAGGGAGCAGAGGAATCTAAAAATATTATCTAGATAGAAAGGGTGCAGACGCCTGAAGTTCTTTCCTGGAATTCCATCTCACAGCAGCCGTGAAGTGGGGCGGGGCCGAGGAGGACAAGGAGACAGCTGTCTGTGGAGGCAGCCGGGGCAGAGGGTCTGCACAAATGGGTGCCCGTGACCTTGGCGTGATGGAAACCCGGAGGTGGTTCGCCGTCTCTCCAGATAGGGTTCTGAAGAGAACAATGGGTCTGATGGCCTGGTTATTGGGATAAACTTGAAAGGTAACACAGTTACCATTCCTTACATTCCTGTCCCTGGCCCTCACACTGCACAGTACAGAGAAGCTCAGAAGCCTCCCGAGCCCCCAGGCTGTGTTAGACTTAGCACGGACCGCTCCACTGGCCAGGCAGACACAGGACTGGAGAGGTGGAAGCCAGGCCAAGAAAGCAGGTCCCTTTAGGCCAGAACTTAGTGGGAGAGAGGATGGGCAGCCTTCCTGAAGCTGGCTGGGGGTGACCTGAAGGGACCTGGGCTGTCAAGGTGGCTTTCCTCCCCCCTTACACACACACACACACACACACACGATGTTCTCTCCATTCTGTAAAGTGAGAGCACCTTCACCACCGACCCCATTCTTTTTCACTCAGAAATTGCCCCCTCACTCCCTGCCCACAGCCATGGCCTGGAGCAGGCCATTCACAGTTCTGGGCGGGGAGGAGCCGTACAGCTGGGACTGCACCTTCAGGACATCAGACGTGAGGGAGGAAGCGGGATTCAGGTCATAAAAACCACCCCGTGGCCCGTGGCCCTCTCGAGACCCGAGGTTTGAAGCTGGAGCTGAGAACAGCAAGTATCTGTGGAGACCAGCAGTCTGCCCTCTGCAGTGGCCTAGGACGCTAGTGGACAACTACCTTTAAAAAACCACAGTAGCCTTTTCTACTGTGTTGGCTGCAGAGGCCAGGGACGCTGGTCTCTGTGTTTCTTAGAAATATCCCTGTGCAAATATCAAGGGGTCATCCTGTAGAAGGGGTCTCCATCTGGGGACTCAGGAGGGAGAGACACTGAGGGGGCAGGTCCGGCCTGGCCCAGTGGGCTGAGGGGCAGAGGGTGGGGCTGGGGCTTCACATTTCAATCTTTGGAGAGAATACTGAGAGGAGGAGGCAGGCAAGCCCTGCCGGCAGGCTGGCTGCCCCGTGTGCCCTGCCTGTGGGCACAGGTGGCAGGTTGTACTCAGGGTGGGCTCAGCAGGTGGAGGTCTGCTTGCGGTAGAGCTGGATCAGGGGCACCAGGCACTCGGGTAGCCCTGTCTGCAGCAGGAAGGGGTGGTCTAGGAGCTCCTGGGCTGTGGCTCTCTCTTGGGGGTCCCGCACCAGCATCCGCTCCAGGAAGTCTCGCAGCACTGGGGAGACCTGTAGAGACAGGGCAGTGAGATTAAGCCACAATTTGCAGTCACTTTGGGGTGACCTGATTGCCTGGCCCTGTCATTGTTTAAAAGCCTTGAATTCGCTGGTTTTTTAACTTCCTGTCCCCTTGCCCCTCCCCACCCCCCAAGGCTCTCAGCATTCAGATGCTATAGCTCTGTGGAAGGGGCAGAGAATTGGCATCAGTGATCCAGGCCTGGCTCTATCCCTGATCTCAGGCAAGTCACAGTTTTCTCTAGGCCTCAGTTTTCTCATCTGTAAAATGGGCTAGTGATAACGTATGCTTGCCCTGTCTGCCACATAGGGCTTTCGAGAAGATTTTACAAACAGGTCGTTGGGTGCAGTGGCTCATTGCCTGTAATCCCAGCACTTTGGGAGGCCAAGTTGGGCAGATCACAAGGTCAGGAGTTTGTAGACCAGCCTGACCAACATGGCAAAACCCCATCTCTACTAAAAATGCAAAAATTAGCCGGGCGTGGTGGCACGTGCCTGTATTCCCAGCTACTCAGGAGGCTGAAGCAGGAGAATTGCTTGAACTCAGGAGGCGGAGGTTGCAGTGAGCCGAGATTGCACCACTGCATTCCAGCCTGAGCAACAGAGACTCCATCTCAAAAACAAAAACAACAAAAACAAACAGGTCAAGGATGAGGAAGTGCTCTGAAAAGTAGAAAATAAAGTGAGACCTGAAAAGGAAGATTTCTTTGTTGCTCTAGGCCTTAGAGTCTAAGGCAAGGGCTTATCTTGGTTCATTTTGAGCCAGTATCTTGGGATGAGGCTGAGTCTTGGGCAGAAGGCTACATCCTCTGAGCAATTAGCCCACTAGAGATCTTTATATGCTAATTTTGGAGTTAGCAGTGCAGGCTCCAAGGGGCAGTTGTCCTGGAAGATGTTTCCTGTTGGTCCTCTCATCCAGCTTTGTGTTGGGGCCACAGAACTCTTGTTTTTGCTATTCAGCCCCCTGAGACCATTTCTAGCTTTGGCCACCAGATGGCGATGCCACTTAGCAGCCTCGTGCTGACCTGCCAGCAGGGGGCGTCCACAGTAAGGCCTGCGGGGTTGGGGCGGATTTGGCAAAAAGGGTTACATGTATACACGTCCGTGCACATATACTGGCTTTAAGGGGAATGCTGTGGCTCAGCTGTGTCGGGGTGTGCAATAATGAAGCATAAGCCGACTCGCCGTGATGGACAGGGACATCGAATCATGGTGTGGATCTCCCGACACTTGGGGTAGAAAGGTCTGTGCTCAGTGAAGCTTCCCCGGATTCCTTCCGGGACAGCAGGGATTGCTGGTGTCCTGGCTTTCCCTGCTCATGGGCCCCCCTGGGCTTCCGACCAGTGCCTGCCGAGTAGCAACCCTCCACAGCCCTGGGAGGCGACTTGTTGGAGCGCGCATGCGAACTTGTGCACAGATGCGGCTCCACACCCAGGTGCAGGTTTTGTGTGGAAAAAGAGGAGCCTTTTCCAGGAGCCCAGACTGTGTAGCTTCGGTGGGAGGGAGATGCTGGGAGCCTAGGCTCTGGTCCTCTTGCCTCAGGAGGAATGGGGTCTGCGAGGTCGCACCCTTGTGTGCCAACTGACCTTGTGAGAGTTTTTCAGCTTGGGCGGGGGGCTGTCCCGGAGCCTCTTCATGGCTTGCACCGGGGAGTCACTGAAGTAGGGCGGCTCCCCATCCACCATCTCAATCACCATGATACCCAGGGACCAGATATCCACCTGCAGGAGGAAAATGTCCCTGACCCCATGGCCAGAGCCTGGACTGGCCCGTTGGTAGCCGTGTTCTGGTGGCCGCAGTGGTGGAGGGGGGACAGCTGGCCCCAGCTCTCCTTGGTGAGTCTGTCTCCTTCCTCCCCCGGCCACCTGCCCTGTGGCCAGTTGCTGCCTGCATGAGTGACCACTGCCTATAGGGACACAGCTGTCAGTCACTCAGAGAAAGGCCCTCATCCATGGGAGGCCTGGCCATACCCCATTCTGCCCTTGAGCTGAGGAAAGCACTTGCAGGACTTGTTCCTGGCGGCAAGGTCATGGGCGAGAGCAGCCCCATGGAAAGGGGGAAGAGTGTTGACTAGGTGGGACTCTGAAAACCAGGGCTGCTTTTGTGGAGGGGCCACAGCAGAAGGGCTGCCAGTTTCCAAGTTGCTTTTGGGAGGTCTGGCAGGTGGAGGGAACGGTTACCTCAGTGGCATACAAAGACCTGGAGATCACTTCAGGAGCCATCCAGTAAGGGGTTCCCACCAGGGACTTCCTCTTAGGGACGTCTTTGCTGATCTGAGCACAGAATCCGAAGTCCGAGAGCTTCACCTAGGGTTGAAAGGGGAGTGAGTGGTGGACCAGGAGGAAGTGGGAGCGTGGCTATGCCGGGGACAGTACGGAACCTACCCTGCCATCCAGGGTCAGCAGGATGGAGTCACTCTTGATGTCCCGGTGGATGACACCCTGGGCATGCAGGTAAGCCAGGGCCTGCAGCACAGCCTCACACACAGTGGCTATCTGCTCTTCATTCAGCCTGGATAGGAAGGTGGGGCCGCCCGATGGAAGAGAGCGTTAGCTCTGGCAGGTTGTGGGGTGGCTGAGCAGAGTAGGAGTCCCTGGTGCTAGGCCCCATGGCTCCCAGGCAATCTGTTTGGCAGCACATTCAGGCCATAGCCCTGGTGAAAACGGGCCTGAGCCTTGGATAGAAGCCACCCTTCTCTTCTCCAGTCCCAAGACCCCTGGATGTCAGTTACCCCAGCAGGCAGGGGAGCCCAGGATGATCCAACAGGCATCCCAAGTCTTCTGGGCCACAGGCAGAACAACACATTGCCCTGGCAGGGCCATGGTGAGGGCAGCCCGCACTCAGGATCCAGCCCTCCCAGCTGCCCACCTGACTTGGGAGACGATGTCTGTGAGGGCTCCTCCCTGCAGAAACTCCATGAGCACCCACAGCTCCTCGCCCACTAGGTAGCTCTTGTACATCTCCACCACGTTGAAGTGCTGGTAGTCCCGCATGATCACCACCTGGGGGCAGGTGGGGGCCTGAGTGCCGGGCACGGTGCCCAGAAGCGTGGCCACCCACTGCCCCTGCTCACAGATGTCCAGCCTGGCTGGCTGTTCACTGCCCATCCCCAACGCCCCCGCCCGTCCCGCCCTGTCCTCCCACCTCGTTGAAGAGCAGCTCCCTGCGCTGCTGCTTCCTGAGGTCCATCATCTTGACGGCCACCTGGCGGCCCGAGTGCTTCTCCCGGGCCAAACAGACGATGCCGGTGGAGCCCTCGCCAATCTTCACGTAGCTGTCCAGCAACAGCCGGGGGTCACCCTGGTCCACCACCATCCTGAGTGCAGCCTTGAACTGCTCATGTGTCACAACACCTGTGTCCTCACCAGCCAGAGCGCCCTTGGCAACCGTGGGGTCCTGGGGCAGGTACAGGTTGCTGGTGCTGATCTGGGCGTGCCAGGTGCGGGGGGAACCTGCTGGGGAAGACCGGCCTGGAAGCGGGCCTGCGGCCGGGGCTGTGCGGAGGGACTTCTGGGGGCTGCTGGTATCCGAAGTGGTCAGAGGGCTGAAGGTCCCCACCGGCTGGTCTGAGGGCAAGGACTGGGCCTTGGCCACCAGGCTTGGAGGGTTGTCTTTCTGTGGCGGTCGAAAAGAGGAGTTGGGCTGCAGGGACAAAGCAACAGGAAGGGGCATGGCTGTGGGAGCATTTGGAATAACTTTCCCAGAGGCAGGGACTGGCTGCCGTGACCTCTGGACTCTGGCAGGGTCAGGCAGGGTGTCAGATCAAGCTAGGGAGGTGCTCTGAGCAAAGATTTTCAGACGGAGCTGAAGCCCAGTCACAGTCCTGTGTGAGCAGCCCCAAGCTGGGCAGGCCCAAGACAGCTGCTTAGACTCGCCCTACTGCACCTGGGAAGACAGAAGGCCAACTCCCCACCGGGTCCTGTGCTGGGTATTTCTTCCTTGGCGATTGGTAGCTAGACCCCAGGGAGGCTGCTGTAAGGCAGAATCTTCCTCTGCGCTAAGAGGCTGCTTGAAGAATCTGGGTCAGAGGCAGGTCTTCACTCCCAAGGCTCCTCCACTCCAGAACCCATGGGGGCAGAAGAGGCCCAGGCAGTGGGGTGGGGAGCAGTGGGCAGCTGTGTTTCCACTCCCCGAACCAAGGCAGGGGGGCCACACCTGGGGCCCGATAGCCCTGCTTGTGCCTGCAGCAGGTAGTCTGTGAATCTGTGCTGGGAGGTTATGTCCCTGACAGAGGCCCACAGAGGTATGTCACCATCTGGGGGGTCCTCAGGTGTCTCCCCTGGGCTGGGAATCTGGTGCCAGAGAGATCTGGAGTTAGGAGGGTAGGTCCAGCCAAACCCAAGCCTTGAGGCCAGGGATGAGGAGATGTCTTAAAGACCCCATAAAGGAATCCTTCCACTTCCTCCTAGGAATGAAACTCCTGGCTAAGGAGCCCCCGGGAGGGAGGAGAAGGTAGGGGGCCTATCCTCGTGGGCTCTGGCGGGGAGGGAGGGAAGGTGGAGCAGAGGGGCAGCCTGGGCGCCCAGTGAGCCCTGCTCAGGCCCAGCCCTGGAAGCCTGTGAGGCCTCTTGCTTTTCTGAGCCCAAGCCCTCCTGCTCTCTCTGGCAGGAAAGGCACCCGCCCATCTTTGGGTTCTCCCCAAAGAGCGGTGATGTGCACCATGACCCCTCCCAGGGATTACGTGTTTTTAAAGGGCACCTGGAGAGGGATGCTTCAGGGGCTGCAGAGAAAACCTTCTAGGAACTTCTGCAAACCCATCATGTAAGCCATTGTCTTAGGTGCCCAGTGGGTCCTGGTCCTGATCCCAGAGCTGAAACAACTTGCAGGAAATCTCAAGCAGTAAGTTTGAGCTGGGATGCTTGCTCAGGGACCCCAAACCCCAAATCTGGGCCAGAGTCTTTTCAATGTCTTTGGCAACCCTCACTCCCTTCCTTCCCCGACTCCCCACGGCTTCAGGGCTTCCACTCTCCAGTCCAGTCCCTGGCCTGCTTAGGGTGGAACAGGCACTCCTACTGGCCGACAGCCATGCTGGGGCAGACTTCTGCCACCCCCACACCTGCCTGCCCACCCGAGTGTGTGCTTGACCTTCACAGGAAAGAAGCTAGAAATTCTCCCAGGTCTGCCCGGACTCACTCCATCCCTAATGAGTGCACTTGGACAGTAAACATTCTCCCATGTCGTCGCCAGCACCTGACTGTCACCATCCACTGTGACACTGTCACCATCCACTGTGTAGTGGAGCAGTGGGACCCCTGGACTGGGCTGTCAGGACCTGGGGCCCGGCCCTGGGCTGCTCTGCCCTGCAGTAAGCCTTAGGCGAGTCATCTTCTCTGAGCCCCAGTCTCCGCTACGATGCAGGGACATGCGCAGTGATCCGGGGAGCTAGATAAACTGCCGACTTCCCGCCTCACAGCCTGATTCAGTGGGGCCCTAGAGCAGAGACTCTGCACTTGAACAATGTCCCTGCATCCTAGGAGGCTCATGGAACATACTTTGAGAAGCTCTGCATGAGTGGGCAGTATGATCTTATGGCCTCAGGGAGCCTCTGGGAGAGCTATGAGGGGGGTGGACGGAGCATGGCCATGACTGAGGCTGTGATGCCAGGTCCTGGGAACAGAGGTTCCATGAGATGTCACCAGGCAGGGACAGGGAGGGAAGTGGGGCAGGGCTCACTGCATCACACAGTCAACCTGTAGAAAGGCTCAGGGTGCTAAGGAGGCTGCCTGCTGGCTTGAGTGTGGACTTAACTCAGAAAACATGCTCTCCAGGCACCCATCCGTGTGGGTCGGGGCAGAAGCTTGGGGACCACCTAAAGCTCCTCTTGAGGTGGCTCTGATGACCTCTCATCCTGAAGCTCCTAAGAAAGGCTCTAGGGGGAGGGATTGCATTGGGAGTTATACCTGATGTAAATGATGAGTTGATGGGTGCTGACGAGTTGATGGGTGCAGCACACCAACATGGCACAAGTATACATAGGTAACAAACCTGCATGTTATGCACATGTACCCTAGAACTTAAAGTATAATAATAAAAAAAAAGAAAGAAAGAAAGAAAGAAAGGCTTTAAAATGAGATCATTCCCCTCCTGGCCTCCAGGGCTTCTGCATGGGCCAGCTCTACTCTGAGGATGTGTGGGCGTGGGAGCGAGAGCCACGTGGACAGGCCGAGGTGGGGGTTCCTTCCCTGTCTCCACGGGCCAGGTCCCAGCGCTGTTGCTGCTGCAGGTGCTGGCTGGGCTCAGGGCGGAGCCTGCGTCTGGAGACTGGGGGAGGGGTGGCCCAGCCAGGAGCCCAGCACCAGCACAGTCTACAACACAGGCTGGGGAGTCCCAGGAGCTGGCTCGATCTTTAGCCTGGCAAGGTCGGGTCCCCAGTGTCCTTTCATTGGCTTCACTGCCTGTTCCACAGGGAGGGAGCTTTTATCAATGTAATCACAACCAAGGATCAGATGAAACTTATGAAGCCACACAAGAAAGGGAAAGGGGGACCCGACAGTGGAATTAATTAATTGTTATGGGCTCTGGATTAATTCTGAAGTTCCTCATGTGACAGACCTCTTGGGAAGAAAGCCACTAGAAGAGTCATGCATACATTTACATCAATGCCTCATTTCCCGCCCTGAGCCATGGTTCTCCAGCTGCGGGCTTAGGGGGCTGTACTGTAAGTATCCTAAAGGGGAGAGGCCATGGCATAATATTTTTAAAAATAATAAAGCCGGCCTGGCATGGTGGCTCAGGTGCCTGTAATCTCAGCACTTTGGGAGGCCAAGGCAGATGGATCACTTGAGGTCAGGAGTTCGAGACCAGTCTGGCCAACATGGTGAAACCCCATCTCTACTAAAAATATAAAAATTAGCTGGGTATGGTGGAGCACGCCTGTAACGCCAGCTACTTGGGAGGCTGAGGTGGGAGGATCACTTGAACCCAGGAGGTGGGGGTTGCAGTGAGCCAAGATTGCGCCACTGCACTCCAGCCTGGGCAACAGAGGGAGATGCCATCTCCAATACTACTAATAAAGCCATTTATTGAGGGCTTAGCACTTTGACAAGTGCCTTCAATGCTCTATCTCATGTAATCCTCATAACCCTGTGAGTTGTCTGGTTGTCCTGTAGGCACTGGAACCCTCGGACGCCTGTGGCTGCGACTCCCCTGCTGCAATCCCACTGGTGCCATGTATCCTTGACATATATCAGAGTACACAGTGGGTGCTTAACCAATGTTTGCCCTTCCGACTCTAAGTGGAACATGTCTAAACCCTGCAAGCTCCTAACAAACTGTCTTGCCTCTTTGGCCTCTGTGCCCCCAAGCCCTGTCTTCCTGTTCTCTTTTGCTAGAGAGACTCCAGGCCTCCCTGCCTGGGGCCAGGTACAGGAGCCCCGGAGTCTATACTCAGACCCTCCTGCAGCCATGCCTGGCACACTGCATGGCCTCTGTGGCCTAACTGCCGTTCTGGAAGCTGCTGCGAGTGTCCAGAGTCAGCTTCAGTGCCAAGGGCTGCTGGCTTGATCTGGGGGCTCCTGGGGTAGGTGGTGGAGGAGGAGGAGGAGGAAGGCTGATGCTCCCCATCTGTGTTACTGAATTTGCTTAAGGTAGTGGTTCTTAATGGGGGTGCTCAAGTGACATTTGGCAATATCTGGAGGCATTTTTGGTTATTCCATCCGGGGGTACCACCAGCTTCTAGTGAGTAGAGGCCAGGGAGGCTGCTACAGTGCAAGGAGAGCCCACCACAAAGGATGGCCTGACCTGAGCGTCAGCAGTGCGGACACGGAGAAGCCCTGGCCCAGAGCAGCTCAGGGGGTCTCAGCCTTGCCATTGAGAGGTCTGGCTCCAGAGCAGCACTCTGAAAAGGTGTGTCTGAGTTGCCCAGAAGGAAACCACTGCCCTGGATTTGTCGAGCTCAAGATAACTACCACCTGCTCCCACAAGCATGGGGGGGCATTCCAGCACACCCCGCAGCAGTGGCCCACGGTGAGTACTCAGTGCGCTGTGCAGGGATGGACAGGCCTCCCCCCGCAGCAGTGGCCCACCGTGAGTACTCAGTGCGCTGTGCAGGGATGGACAGGCCTCCCCCCACAGCAGTGGCCCATGGTGAGTACTCAGTGTGCTGTGCAGGGATGGACAGGCCTCCCCCGTGCTGTGGGGAGCTGGTAGGAGCCCAGAAATATGCAAATGAGTGCCCAGCCCAGTGTTGACCAACCCCTTTCTCCAAATCCCCGAGGCCCTCCCAGCAGGACTCCTGAGAGACAGAGGGAGGTCAGGCTGTGATTCTCACCTTCCCAGCAGGGTGCACTGTCCTGATCTTACCTTAGTTTTCTGGCCGAGTCTCCCCAGGGGCACAGCCTTCCTGACACCCTGCAGCTCACAGATTCTCATGTTCCTCTCACAGGTACATCAAGCCACACCCCACGGGGACCCCAACCCACTGTCCTTTAGCCTAGTAGGGGACTGGAGTGCACAAAGCCAAGAACCTTCTCTGAGTACCTCAGCCGGCAGGCAGTGACCAAGGAAGGTTGTAGGCCAGGCCATCCCCAAACCAATACCCTGTGCAGGCCACACTCACCCCACCGATGACAGGGGAGGACCCAGGCTTGTCTTAAAGCTCTCGCAGGAGGGAGGGGAGGCTCTATGACCCATGCCACTGTCAGCAGTCGTTTCTTAGGCCTGCCTTCCACCCTCCCAGGAAGGAGCTAAAGAACAAGTGACTGCTGTGCTTGTAAAGCCTTCATACGCAAGAGTCATGAGCCAAGAGGGCCCGGGTCAGACAGGCAGCCCCAGAGTACTCCCCGCCTTCCTTCTCTGACTCATTCCCCATCACGCCTGGGGTGTCTCACCCTCTCTCTGTCAGTCTCCTCTTTGCCAAATGGGGAAGGAGGTTACTGTCGCTATGGACAGGATGCTGGAGAGCCTGCAAGAAGTGACAAGGTGCTCCACTCTGCCTGCCAAGAAATGTCACCACCGGGGCTCCCTTCACCTTTTCCTTTCTCACAAGAAAAATGCGCACCCGAAGCAGTCACACATGCCACAAGTCGGCCTCCTGCTGCCCCCGGACAAGGCAAATCCAGCTTTTCCTATGGCCACACACTCGGGAACAAATAATGACAGAAATGGGAAACAACACAACTGCCACAGAGAAAAGAAGGAAAGGAAGGGACGGAAGGAGGCGGCAAGCCACCCTCCTTAGAGGAGAGGTTACCGTGCACATTTCTGCCGCCTTAGGCGGAAGCAGTCCAGGGAGCCTCTTTGCAAGTCCTCCAAGGGGAAGGCCAGGCAGGGCCTGTGTCCCTACACCCACTCCCCAGTGGACACCTGCAGACCAGGCTCCTGACTTACCTTGCTCTGTGGTGGAGGGCCTGGCTTGCTGCTGCTTGGAGGGGCCGTGGCAGCAGTGGACAGGAACATGCTTCGGAATAGCCTCCGCTTCAGGCTGCTCTCCTGGGTCTTAGGGCTAGGGCTGCCTTCCCCACCTGGCCTGCCCGTGGCTGAGCCCACCAGGCAGGACTGTGGCCGGGCCTCCTCAGAGCCATGCTTGGCAGCCTTCATTCCACGCCTACCAGTGGCTGTGGGGGGTGAGGCTCCTGGTGGGGAGCTCTGCAGGCAAGCACCCAGCTGCAGACAGCGCTGTGAGGCACCCTGAAATTCGGCGGGGCCCAGGGACTGTGCCTTTGCAGCCAGCCCATTGGGCAGGACCCGTGGGCTCTGTGGCTCGGGCCACGGCATCTGCTTGTGGCCTGCTGGTGTGCCCCCGTTGCAGCTGAGGTAGAGGCCGTGGGGGTCGGTGCGCTCAGACTGGGGACTCTGGAGGTACATGTCTGGGTCGGTGGCCCAGTGCTCATCCCCCAGCAGCCCCAGGGACTGTGCCCGCCGCCGGCTGGTGGGGCTGCGGCCGCGCAGGGTGTTGGAGCTGATGACCGACAACTTCTGGATGTCGTTGAGCAGCCCCGAGATGTAGCCGTCCACAGGCACCGCGCTGCCCCGCACCACTGTCTGTGGACGGAAGAGAGAAGTATGTGGGAGCCGCCTGACTGTGGCAGGGAGGGGCAGCCGGGAGATCAGGGTCAGAGAATGTCCTCGGGGGCCCTGGGGAGGACTGCCTAAAGACCTTCCCTGCTTCCGTTCATTTTTCAGGGCCACTGTGGGTCCCACCTGTGCCCGATGCAGGGATGCGGGGAGAAGGCCCAGCATCAGCAGAGCAGATGGTGAGTGCCACGGGGCTGCATCCAGCATGCCCAGGGGTGTGGTCGGCTGGGCCAGGGAGCTGAGGCTCAGGGGGCGGGGCTCCATTCTCTAGCTCCACGGGTGGCTGGGAGAGACGTGCCCAGCCCACTGAGGAAAAGAGACCAGGCCAGGAGGCTCCTCCATACACACTGGCGTCGTGGCCTCCAAACCCTGATAGGGCCCCTGATCCCAACTTCTACCAGGCTCTTGGGTCTACTAGTCGTGACCCTCACAACTAAAATTCTCCTGGTCTGGGAGAGCCCTCAGTCCCTATGGGGCTGCAGGTGCCCAAATATTGAATGGGACATGTCCTAAAAGACTATTCGTTGTCATCTGAAATATAAATGCAATTGAGCATCTTACATTTTCATGCGCTGAGTCTGGCAACCCCACCACCCTGCAGAGAGGGTCTCCCCAGGCTCCTTCACCCTGGCTTACCCAGGGAGAGAATGGCAGGCTGACAGGCAGGGAGTTAAAATGGCTGGTTAATTGATAGCTGTGAAGTAGGTGGTTCCTCCAGGGGCCTTTCTGAAGTTCAGCCAGGCATGGTCGTCTGTGTACTGGGAGAGGCTGAACCTCATCCCTGCCTGCCCCTCTTACCTTCATGGGCTGCAGCTGCACCCGTGTGATTCGCGAAGGGTCCACCACGGGCTTGGGGCGCCGCAGTGTGTCCAGGATGTTCTGCCATTGTGGGGGAAGGCCCACAAACTTGCCTTCTTTGGGGTCGAAGGAGGTGTGGACACGGTGCTGGAAGTTCTGTGGGGCTGAGATCTCAGGGCGTTTCTTCTTTTTCTTGCGGAACATGGTGCCTGTAAAGGTAGAGTCAGGTTGAGCTCCTGCAGGAAAGAGGGGTGGCTGCAGCAGGGGCTGGGGCACCAGGCTCAGGGCTCCCTCCCCTCCCCCAGCAAAGCTCCCCTAGAAGCCTAGGGCTTCCCTCCACCTTCATCTCTGCTTCCTCAGGGAAATGGCTGGCTCCCAGCAGAACAGTCCCAGAAACAACAAAAGCGCCATAAATAAGCCAGTGCAGACTATAAACAAGGAAAAGAGGTGTCTTCTTGTCTGTGCCAAGTCCCCTGCGGAGCAGGCAGACTCGGGGCGTGTATTTCTATAAAATCCAAAGCCCATTACAAGTATCATTCCACTGTCAACGAATTTTAAAAAGGGGGAAAGAGGGAGGAAAGTTAGCAAGCTTGTTTTATGAAACGAGTATGACCTTGATTCTTAAAACCAGATAAGGAGAGTACAAGAAAGGAAAATTTGACTCAATATCATTTAGGAACATAACTATGAAAATCTTAAAACTATCACATTGAATCCAACAGTATATTAAAGTTATTTTTTTGTTGGATTTTTGTTTTTTTTATTACAATTCAGCTTTGTCCCCGGATGGCCGAACCTGTTAATATGATACATTAATAAAAAACCAACCAGCTGATCACAGACATGCCGCCTGGGCTGGGACTATTATGCATCAGGGATCCTCCAAAGGGCCTTCACGATTACCAGGTGCTTTACCTCAATTCCAGAAAGGCCTTGAGCCAGGAGGAGAGCCCGGGGCGGGTGAGGAGCAGCTAACTTAGGGGTCAAGCTCTCCAGAGAAGGCGGAGAGCACCACCTCCCCTTGACACTCTTCTCTCTGGTGTTGGAGCTCTATGTAAAACATCACCTGGGCTGGGCATGGTGGCTCGTGCCTGTAATCCCAGCACTTTGGGAGGCCGAGGCGGGTGGATCACCTGAGGTCAGGAGTTTGAGACCAGCCTGGCCAACATGGTGAAAACCTGTCTTCACTAAAAATACAAAAAAATTAGCCGGGCCTGGTGGCACGTGCCTGTAGTCCCAGATACCCATGGGGTTGAGGGAGGAGAATCGCCTGAACCCAGGAGGCTGAGGTTGCGGTGAGCCGATATTGCACCCCTGCACTCCAGGCTGGGCAACAGAGTGAGACTCTGTCTCAAAAACATAAACAAAACAAAAACACTTAACCTGCAATCAAGCCTGTGTCTCGTGCCTTGCTGATTCTGGCTTTGCCTAAGGTCGTGCTAAGCTCCATCCACAGATGTGATACAGGCTTGCAATGGATAGCGTGGCTAGATCGGAGAGCGGGGAACTGGGGGCCTGGGAAGGGGAGGGACACTTCCAAAGGGCTGCTCTAGTTTTGCCTTCAGGGGAGCCCAGGACCTGGGATCACATGTTGATGGCAGACAGGGTCAGGGCTGCCACTTGAATTCTTTCGGATCTGAAGAGGTTCACAACAGCTCACTGGGTTCTTATGTATCGGAAAAGGTCACTTCCAGCCTTCAAGAAACAAACTGAAACGTGATTCTTGAACTGAAAACTTGCATTACTCATCCACCCGAAGATCTGGAGTGCAGGCCCATCGTGTTCTCTTTTGACTCCTCCTCTGGAAACAGCATTTTCCTAGTCATTTTGGCAGGTTCTGAAGGAGGTCGCAGACCTGGGAGGCAGCTGGCAGAAAGGCAGGACCCTGGACAGCCAGTGGTTCCCCACTAGGAATTCACCATGCATGACTCAATCAGAACCCACGTCACATCTCAACGTCAGTCGTGCTGCTGGGTCTGGAGGTTCGGGAGTCCACCAGACACTCCCTAGAGGCAGAGCCACATGGGCGGGACCCTGACAGACCAAGCACTTTGCAATAAAATAACCTGTGTGAGTTGCAGGTGAGTTGTAGGGAGTCTCCCACTAATTTGGAGAGACTTTGAACAAGTTACTGAAATGATCTGAGCCAGTGGGGTTAATGAAACACAGCTCATAGGGTTTAGGGTGTGTGAAGTAAGCAGAGTCCCCATACATGATGGCTGTTTCTCTTGTGATGTTACCTCTCTTTGTATCCCTGTCTTGACGCTCAGGCCCTCCATACACTGGCACTCGGGCAGATACAAGTCTGGGAGTAACACCAAACCACTTTCTGCTTAGACTTACCAGTCAAAGGGGTCATGCCTGATGTCAGGGGTCTGGGACCTGGGGACCTTGCCATATATACATCATGGCTTGGCAAAATTTGTCCTCCTCCCATGTGGCCTTTGCCTTTTTTTTTTTTTTTCTAGGAGTCTTGCTGCCCTGTCGCCCAGACTGGAGTGTAGTGGCACTATCTGGGCTCACTATAATCTCCATCTCCCAGGTTCAAGTGATTCTCTTGCCTCAGCCACCTGAATAACTGAGATTACAGGCACCCACCACCATACCTGGCTAATTTTTGTATTTTTAGTATAGACGGATTTCACCATGTTGGCCAGGCTGGTCTCGAACTTCTGACCTCAAATGATCCACCTGCCTTGGCCTCCCAAAGTGCTGGGATTACAGCCTTTGCCTTTTGCTACAGAAGAGTCTTTATTCAGCAGGTCTATTCCCCCAGTCTCTTGGACAGACCCGCTATCCCTGGATTAGTTGAGCTGCCTGTTTTGCCCTCCTCCCTAGCTCTGTGAAGTCTTCTGGAGGTGCAGGGACAGAGACTGCGGCTGAAGAAGAGCTGGCGAATTCGCTCCCACCACCCACCCGAGAGCACCCTGCCCCTCCCATGCACTCAGCTTTTGCTCTGGGGATGCACAGGGAGAGCATCTTTAGCAAATGGTCTCAGTGACTCTGGGGGCCTCTCCTGAGTCCACTCTAATAGCGAGCCATTCCGGAACAAGTTCTTCCCAGAGGCAGCAGGGAGGCTGGAGAAGAAAGAAGAACAGCCCAGAGGCTGTCCAGGGCCAGGAGTGGCGATGGTGAGGGTGGGAGTCGGCAGAAGCAATCAGCTGAGCTCAGGCTTTGGGGGCTAGGGAGTAGAGCTTTAGAAACCAGAGGCCATCACTTAGCTCTGGAAAATCAACCACCTAAAGGGGGCTGCCAGGACTCATTGGGACAACATGACTGTGTAAGTAGGAAATGCGGAAGAATCTACATAACACTGGGATTAAGGGAGTGAATTTAAAAGGTCCTTGATTCAAGGACAACATATATATATATATATCTTTTTGAGATGGAGTCTCGCTCTGTTGGCCAGGCTGGAGTGCAGTGATCTCGACTCACTGAGAACTCCGCCTCCCGGGTTCAAGTGATTCTCCTGCCCAGCCTCTCAAGTAGCTGGGACTACAGGCGTGCATCAACACGCCCAGCTCTACTTTCTGTATTTTTAGTAGAGATGGGGTTTTACCATGTTGGCCAGGATGGTCTTGATCTCTTGACCTTGTGATCCACTCACCTGAGCCTCCCAAAGTGCTGGGATTACAGGCATGAGCCACCATGCCTGGCCTCAAGGTCAATATTTTAAAAAATCAACTGGATTTCTACACACCAGTAACAACATAAAATTTTTAAAAGGGGCCAGGCGCAGTGGCTCACGTCTGTAATCCCAGAACTTTGGGAGGCCGAGGTGGGCAGATCACGAGGTCAGGAGATCGAGACCGTCCTGGCTAACACAGTGAAATCCCTTCTCTACTAAAAATACAAAACATTAGCCGGGCATGGTGGTGGGTGCCTGTAGTCGCAGCTACTCGGGAGGCTGAGGCAGGAGAATGGTGTGAACCTGGGAGGCGGAGCTTGCAGTGAGCCAAGATCGTGCCACTGCACTCCAGCCTGGGTGACAGAGTGAGACTCTGTCTCAAAAAAAGAAAAAAAAAATTTTTTTAAAAAGATACCATTTTACATTAAAAATACAAAATATCTAGAATAAATCTAACAAAAAGATATACAAAGTCCTTATATTGGAAAATACAAAACATTATTAAGATATTAAAGAATGTTCATAGATTAGAAGATTCAATACTGTAAAAATGTCAATTATTCCCAAGTTAACCTGCAGATTTATTTAAATCTCAAACAAAATCCCAGCATATTTCCTTTGGTAGAAACTGATAAACTGATTCTAAAATGTATACAGAAACATAAAGAACTAGGAATAGCCAAGACAATCTTAACGAACAAAATTGGAGGATTATACTAAATAGATACTAAGATTTATTATAAAGCTACAATAATCAATTTAGTATGGAATTGGCAAAAAGATTGACAAATAGACCAATGGAACAGAAGAGAGAATCCAAAAATAGACCCACTCGTATGAGGTCATTTGATTAATGACAAAGGTGACCCTGCAACATGCTGGGGGAATGGATGATCTTTGTAATAAATGTAGTTGAAATAATTTGATATCTGCATGGAAAAAAATGAATCTGGAAGAATGAACTCATATCATACTCCAAAATTATGCAGACAGATCACAGACCTCAGCGTGAAAAGTAAAATAACAAAGCCGGTGGGAGTGATGGCGGGCACCCGTAGCCTGGCTGTCCCTTCCCTCAGGTCCAGTGTGGTCATTCTGAGGGGCCCGGTTTGGTGGGCTCTCCTGGAGCCCACAACCTGCTGGGGCCTAAACCTGTCCACATTGATACGTCCCAGACACAAATTAAAGATCAAGGTTTTCTTTGCCCAAAGTGGAATTCTTGATGATATAGATTAGGGGTAGGGGATTTCTAAAGATTTTGCCTATGGTAATTTGTCAATGCAGTGTGAATGCAATGGCTATTTGAAGGAAATACATCAAAATATTAGTTGTCCCATTTTCCTGGTGGGGCTACAGGTGATTTCCTTCTATCATATCTTTCTACTCTTTTTCTAAGTTTTCCTTAAAGATGACGGATTGCTTCTCTTAAAAAAACACTTTTTTTTTTTTTTTTTTTGAGACAGAATTTTATTCTGTTGCCCAGGCTGGTGTACAGTGGTGCAATCTTGGCTCACTGCAACCTCTGCCTTCCAGGTTCAAGTGATTATCCCGCCTCAGCCTCCTGAGTAGCTGGGACTATAGGCGCCCACCACCACGTCTGGCTAATTTTTGTATTTTTAGTAGAGATGAGGTTTCACCATGTTGACCGGACTGGTCTTCAACTCCCGACCTTAGGTGATCCACCCGCCTCAGCCTCCCAAAGTGTTGGGATTACAGGCGTGAGCCACTGCGTCCGGCCGAAAACAAAGTATTTTTAAATACAGAGAAGAGTGATCCATGGAGACTGAGTTCCTAAGAGACGTTCGCCCACCTGAATGGGACCAGAGTTGCCCTGGTCATCGTGAGTGAATCATCCAGGACAAAACATGCCCTGACTCTCCTCAGCATCAGGCCACGTCCTCAGAGCACACCCACCCGGTCCGCAGGGCCTGCACTTGCCATTTCCAGGGCTCCTTTTCCCATCCATATCTCCAAGGCCGCCGGGCTGACGGAGGCAGGTGCTGCACCAGCCATGAGGCCCCAAGGTTAAGTCAAACAGGCCATGCCGGCTGTTACCTGTCACCCCTCTAGCATCTCCATCGGCACGCAGTTCATCTAGAGGAGCAGCTTTCCTTCGAGAAGACACCAGGAGGAGGGAGGAGGAGGACTTCCCCTCAGACAGCCAGACCCTGCCATTTCTCTTGCCTAGCTTGAAAGAAGTGATGTGAGCCTAAGACCCTGAAGTGGCAACAAGCAGAGCGGGGCGGCCAGCTCGGGCACAGCCCCAGCCCCTCCTGGCTGACACCTTGCCCTAACACAGGGGAGGGAGGCCACACTGAAGATTCCACCTCAGGCTGGAAATGCACCGCCGTGTGTGAGGACTGCTTTGAACTTCCCTCTTCTGGATGTCTGCGGACATCTTCCTGCTGGCTGACCCGTAACTGCATCAGGGGGATGCCCAGGGCTGGGAGGGAAGGGTCCAGCCCAAACCAGTTCAAGAAGGAAGCTTGGGGGGCTTCCTCCAGCCAGAGCCTGGCCAGTGGGGGCCAACAGTTCCTGGCACAGGCTTTCTGAAGGAAATGCTGCTACCTCCAGTAAACCTGAGGGCAGAGTTGGTGGACAGTTCAGGGAGCCATGCACCTGGGGTCGCTGAGGAGTGGGACAGTGGTGTTGGAGGAGCGGCAGTCTCAGACACAGAAAGGGAAGGAACTTTTCTTAAGTACCTATTATGTGCCAAGCCCCTTCCGAAGGTTAAGTCATTTAATCCTCACAGCGACCCTGAGAAGAGGAATTGTTATCCACAAATCCAGATGTGGCTCAAAGAGGTTCAACAGCTTGCCTGAGGGCGCAGAACCAGGAAATGACCGAGTTGAGGTTTGAACCCAGATCTGATTCCGGAGCCCCTGCTCTGTCCACCATGCTCACCCAGACTGAGTTGGCTGTGGTTCTTCTCTCTCGCTGGAGGTCTTTATGAACAGAAACGGGTGAGATATGGTGAGATATGTAGGACAGGGCTGGCCCCTCCAGGGAAGGAGCCTGCTAAGTTCTTTCCTGGGCTGACCTGTGAGTCAGAGGCCACGAGGCCTGGGGCCGTCCTAACTTGCAGGCTGACCCTTACCTTGCAAGGAACCAGGTGTTTTCCCACCCAGCAAGGGGTGAGTAAAATGTTTCCAAGAGGTCGTGGTGGGGGCTGTGATGGTCAGGGCCTGGCACCTAGGAAAAGCTATAGAAACAGCAGGTGTGTGTTCTCTCCAGTACAGGGTGCGCCCACAACCCTTCTGCAGGGGCTCAGCCTGAAGCCGGAACTCAGGAACACCAAGCCCGAGGCAACCTGCAGCCTTGGCTTGAAGCGGGGTAAGGTTTGTGGCAGATGCTGCTGTTCTGCAGAGACAAGGGGATTCCCAGAGCAGGGCACTGAGGCTTGGCTGGTCTAGTGTCCACAGCTGAGAAAAGCGGCTGCGCTGTGGGTGGGTTACCCTCCCCAACAACGTCTCCTCCCTGGAGAGGAGACATCCCTGTGCCAGGCCCTGGGATGCCAGGGCCACCAGAGCCATCGGGGTCCCACAAATGCAGGGTGGCACTACAGAGGATAAGTCTGCCTTTAAACCTCAAGCCAGAGCGTGGGCATTCAAATGAGCATTGCTGTGCGAGGCAGACCCCTTGGGAATGTACCTGCCTGTTTCAAACATGCTCTGGTATTTCCAGAACTCCTCTTTGGGAACTGCCTTTGGGGCCGTTGTGAGCCCACCTCAGCTGTCCTCCTAACCCGTCAGCCCACTTTTCACCAGAAGTGGTGGTACCCCACGTGGTCACCCACCTGACCCTCCAGACCTGGCCTAGGGTAAGTTTGGGCTGTTCGCACATATTGAGTCCCTTTCAAGGAAAGGGCACAGCCCACTGAAGGGATTCCCAAGAACGTGCTGAGGCTGGGAAGCTGCTTCCAAAAAGTGAGTCTAAAGGGTTTGCAGCCACCTGGAGGGGTCAGCATTGGGTTGGCTGTGTAAGTGCTGGGATTGCTGGGAAGCTGTTAGAAATGAAGCTGGTGGAATTCCCTGCCATTGCCAGGTGACTGGGAAGAGAGGAGGCTGCTGCCTAGTGGGCCAGCTCCTGGGTTGCTGAAGGTGCCAGGGAGTGAGAGGGGGGGTGTCATGCCCCGGCTTTCTCACAGCGAGGCTCATGTCTGCTTATCAGGGCTCAAGTCCTGACCACAAGGCCGAGCGCCGGTTCAGCGTGGCTGAGCCACAAGGCCGAGCGGGCGTGGACCTTGGGCTTGGTGTTCCTAAGTTCCAGCTTGTGACCTTGGCCTACTTGCCTTCTGTAGCCCTCGGCATTTTTGTAGGTGACAAGGGATGGATTAATTCACCTCTGCCAGCTTCTCCAGGCACAGTGAGGGGGAGCATCTGTTCCTGCTCACGGAGGGGCTTTGGGTATTTCTCATGGTCGTCACTCAGGAAACGCCTAGCGTAAGTTGTAAGCAGCAGGCTCCGGGCTGAGCATTTCACACATGTGATCTCCTCGCCACAAGCCTGTGAGGTAGCACTAGTACTGTCTCCATGATGCAGAGAAGAAGAGACGAAGTGACTTGTTCAAGCCAAGGGGCAAAGAAGAGGCAGCCACGAGTCTGACCCAGAACCGGATGTGAACTTGGCTGCAGTGGCCATCTGCTCCTACCACCACCCTCTTGTATTCTCAGGCCCACCCAAGACACTCTGGGGAAGGGCCCATTCTTGAATCACAGCCCCAAGACAGAGGTGAGCCCCCGAGTGCTACAAAACTTAGGAAAGTACGCGACTACCATCAGCATCTTGTCTGAGTGGCCTCCAGAGGACCCTGTCACCTCCAGGGCTGGGCCCTGACGCCCTGAGACCTGCAGCAGGGTTTCTTGACCTCTTCGTGACCCCCTTTGGGAACTGTCATCCCACACACATTCTGACAGGTGACAGGCCTCACCCGACCCTTGGCAGAGAATTACTGTGAACAGAAGACAGTCTTTCAATGGACTATTCTCATTGGCCAGAAGGATTTTTCTCAAACTGTACCTTTAGAAGTTTGTTTAAAAAAAATTTTTTTTTTAGAGACAGAGTCTTGCTCAGTCGCCCAGGCTGAAATGCAGTAGCACGATCAGAGCTTACTGCAGCCTCGGACTTCTGGCCTCAACCCACCCTCCCACCTCAGTTGCTTGAGTAGTTAGGACTGGAGGAGCACACCACTGTGCCCGGCTGGGAAATCATACTATTCCTTTATTCAAAAAGTATCTGTTACGGACCTAATCTACTCCAGGCTCTGGGGACCATGGTAAACGGGAGGAAATCCTCACTCCTGTGCGGCTGTTTGCTTCTTCCAAACAGGTGTTGCCCCAGGCCAACCTTCTGCAGCCAGAAGAGATGGTCATGCAAGACCTGTGGGGCTCCTGACATGGTCTGACCTTCCCCTCGGCCCAAATTGCAGTCCCTCTGGTATTCCCAACAGGAGGCTGCCCGCACTCTGCCAGAACTCATTCAGCGATGAAAACTTCCCCCTGCAGCCCCTGCCTTCTGTCCCCTCTGTCCCCTCGCTGATCCTTATGTGGAGCTGAACTCTGTCTCACCTCAGCCTCCACTGGGGTCCGAGTCTGCCATCTGCTCCTCTTCACATGACTCGAGAGTCAGGAGAGGCGGCACCCCAGCACCCTATCCTAGCCCCCAAAATACACGGAGGAAGGACATTCCATCTGCTTTTCTGCTCAGCTGTCGCCTGCAGGGGAGGAAGGTGCTAGACGCAGGTCGTGGCCCTCATGTGGATGCCCACAAGCTTCAGGCAACCTGCCCAGGGTCACTGTGCTGAACTGCGGAGAGGCCCTGGGAGGATGAGCAGGACCCTGAAGCTCTGCTGTCCCACTTGAGGGACCCAGAGAGATGCAGCATGGGCCAGGGCAGAGAGCAGGACACGTAAGCTGTCAAAACGTTTGGGCTGCCTGCCTTTGTCACCATTCCCATACCATCGGCCCCAGTGAGCCCCCGGACGACAGATAATGGGCTGCTGTTTAAACGAATACAATCATACAGCTCGTTCAGCCGCTTGTGTCAACACTCCAGCTGAATGAGAGGCTGAAGAGCAGGCCGGCCAGCCAAGGAAGGTCAATATTGACTCAGGCCCTCCTCCTGGGCCCAGCTTCAGCCTGCACACACACTGCTGCGGTCCAGCAGCAGCTCAGGCCAGACCAGCCCTCTGACCTCCGTTTACTGTACCTCGAATCCCAACTCTTGCCTGTCCCCTCCTGCTGCACAGCACTGGGCTTTCCTGGCCGTGCTGTTATTTCTAAGGCAAGACCTGAAGAATGGCTTCCTGGGAGGGCTGCAAGCCAGGAACCTTCTCACTACCCTAGATTCTCCACAGCCTCTGTGCACAAAGGTCTGAGTCCTCAGCATAGGGTCCTCAATGCCTAGGTAGAAGGAACCTCTGGCATCCCTAATCACAAGATTGCCTTTTTTCCTAGAGCCCTTAACTTTCCAGACCTCTATTTCATCTCCTTATACTCACACCACCACTGTGAGTTGGGCTGAACCTGCTGGGCCCATTTTAAAGAAAGCAGGGAGCTGGAGAGAGGAGGAGGAGGTAAGAAAAGAAAGGTATGCTAATAAAGTGCCCACCAGGAGAGACTGTGCTAGGTGCTTTTTATTAGTGTATTTAATGGCCAATTGTAGCTATTGCAAGGTCTGTTTTACAGATGAAGAAACAGAGCCTCAGAGAGAAGTAACTGTCCAAGACATGAAGTGTGGAGCTGGGATTCAAAGTCAGATCTCTCCAACTCCAAACTCCAGGCTCATCCACAATGCCCAGTGCCCAGAGAAGTCAAATGACCTGCCCTGGATCACACAGCTATGCGTAGCAGAGATGGGACTGGAAGCTCAAGCCAGAGGGCTCCCTCTGTCCCAGGCAACAGTTGAGGTTCCAGAGTCACCCATGAACACATGAACATGTGTGACATGCAGGGAACGCTGCTGTTTCTGATACCCAAGCCAGATCCTCTTCCAGAAATGGCCCCTTCCCTCGGTTACCACAAGGTCCAGAGACCCTCAGGGTCTCTCACTACTCGAGTGCCCTCCAAGGACCCCTACCTTTACTTTATTCCTATTGCTTTGCTCTAATACCCTCTGACAATAGCTTGCCAAACAGCCAGACTGCCCTCAAAGCTCTCCAGGATGGGAGCACTCGGAGTGGTTTAGCCCTTCCCAACATGGCAGCTGGAGGCTGATGAGGCAGTTACTCCCCACAACCGCCTTATGAGGAAGGCATTCGCATTCCCATTTTACAGATGAGGCCATTTATAAGTTCGTAGAGAAGTGAAGCAACTTGTCTAAGGAGTCAAAGGCAAAGTCTAGATGGATTCAAACCCCACTCTCTTTGGTTCCAAATGTGTCTTTGACTACTGTCCTATGGACCATGTGGAATTCATGGCATTGCAGGCTGACTCTTAACCTTGCATGGAATCAGGCGTTTTTTTACCCAGTGTGGCAACCTATGCCACACCAGCCACGAAAAATGAGCATGGATACAGACCTGAGCCCCTCTGCCCCCTTCACCCAGAAAAACAAGTCAGAAAAGCCCCCCGCCCCCCCCCACCAAAAGAAAAAAAACAAAACCAGAATGGGGCAAGTACAGAAAATGCAACCCTGGGAGCTCTTCATGGCTTAGCCTCCAGGGCTCCTAGCAGCACCTGCACTCCAGATCGGATGCCACCTGAGCAGGTCTGGAGACCTGGGGAATGAGCAGTGGGCTGGGATGTGTGGAGCGGCAGCTTCACCTATGACTCCTGCAGGAGTCTCCTGCGGCTGCCTCCCACCCTGCCCTGCACAGCCACTGGGCCTGCCACCACCCTTCCTGTTTGGGAACCTCTTCCCCAGCATGAATTCCCTGCACTCTGCCGCGGTGACACCCTCACCCAGGACTGGCATCAGACCTGATGGCAATCAGACCTGAAGATGGGCCCAGGGGCAGGGCGGGCCATTTGAGGCCTTGACGTCTACCAGCCTACCGTGGGGCCATGGGGCAAAGTGGTGGAAGTGACTTAACATGCACCCACTAAGGATCGAGAGACGGCACTTGGAAGGGACCACCTCCGCTGCCTAGCAGTACCAGGAAGGAGCCAGCCCAGGAGGGCCACCTGCCTTTCCACTGTCCCTCCCTGCCTGCTCTTCAAAATGGGTGCAGAAGGCTCTAGGGCCGGGGGCCGCTCGCTCACTCACCTTCCGGCGCCTTCCGCCTGTTCCTCGAGACTCCTCACCCGCTCTGGACCGCTCTCTTAGGTGCCGAGGAGAGGGAAGACCTGGGACCTTCCTGGGCCAGTCCTCCGCAGGCCTGCGCGGAAACAGATCAGAAATGCATTATGGCAAATGTAGCGAGTGTTCCCGCGGGTGTTGCGACTGGCTGGCGTCCAGGCGTTGGGAACCGCCCCGCGCCCGCCTCCCCACTGAACTCCTGGCTCAGGTGCAAGAGGCGGCAGCCTCCTTGCGGGGTTCACGGGGAGAAGGGGACGTTGGGCGCAGCACCGCTTCCGGGGCGGCCCCTCTCCCGCCGCACTCCGACCCGGCGCGGCCACCCGGCTCCCGCTCGCAGGCCCCACTGCTGCGCCCTCTCGGGGACGCGAATGCCCCGAGCCGGGCGGGCGCCCGCGGAGGGAGGTCCCGCTCCGGGGGCGCGGAACTCCAGATGCTTACGCCCAAGGCCCCTCGCCTGGCGCCAGCTGGTCCCGAACTTCGGGGCATGGGCACCCAGGAAGGGGGCCGCGCGTGTTGGGAGGCCTGTCCTCTCGCCGCGACCCTCCAGGGCAGCCGGGGCACCCACCTGCGGAGCAGGAAGCCCAGGAACGCTCGAAGAGGCCGTGGGAGCCGGGCCCGCCCTCCGCGGGAGGGACCTCGGCGCGGGAACGCCGAGGAGGGGCCGCGCTTACACGTTGGTGCAGCGCCGGCTTCACCTGGCCGCGGTTTTGATTTCAGGGTGTGGCCTCAGGTGGGACTCGGCGGCGAACCCAGAGCGCGGGAGAAGTTGCCGAGGGTCGCTGGGGCCTTGGCCAGGAGCCCCTCTGCCCGAGGGGCGCCCCGCTGCCTAACTCTCTCTCCACCTGCTTGCCCCCAGCTCCCGCCCGCCCTTCGCCTCCCGGCCCTGGCCGGCCACAGCCGCGGGGACCTGCCTGCGGCTCCACGGCCCGGTGGCCGCCTCGCGGAGACCCGAGCCGGAGAACCAGCTGGGTGCCGGCTGTGTGTAAGCACCTGGTTCACTGGCATCGCAGATGCACGCTCCAGAGCCGCGGGCCGACTCTCCTTTGTCGCGGGGCCGCGTGTGCCCACCCACACATCCTGGAGAGCCCACGCGGAAGTCCGAAAACCTGTCACCTTGGATGATCTGTCCCATGCGGACAGGGCCCTAAGACTGTGCTGAGGTAGCCCCTTGCGCAGGCAGGAAAGTGAGATTTAAGGGATTCCAGTTCCCTTGTTAGACCTTGTGCAGCCCTAAGTCCTGAGGACTTTGTAGCTTGAGAGTCCTAGGGCAGGAGACCCGCACCCCAGAGGGCTGGGGCCTGTTCCGGAGCTCTCCGCCTGTGATTTTGTTCCAGAGTCGGCATTCCCTTGCTTGTCCTCAGCAGTCCCTGCCTGAGATCAGAATGGCCATTCCAAGGGGCTCACTCCTGGCTGCCCCCGTGCCATGTTTCTTTTGGGGTACCGGGTGTTTTCTATATTGGGGGAAGGGACAGGGATCACCCGTCGCTTCCCCAAATAAAGAAGTGAGAAGACCTTTGCTCTCCTTGTCGTGGGCCCCCAGAGAGAAGATGTGTGCTCTTGTCTCTGAGTGCTGAGTGCTGAGTGCTGAGGAGGTTCTGGCTTGGAAACTCAGTACATGTGAACTCTAAATGGCTGCCCTCAAGTGGTGGCTGGGTGACTGCCAGTGTCACAGAGCGGGGACCAAGGACAGTGCAGGGATTTAAAAAAAAATCATTGTTGGGCACCTCAGACTTCAATGATTAACTGAGGTCACTATGGCCACTTATTTTAATTCACTGATTCTTTAGACGTATCAATGCTACTCATGACTCAATCTTTTGCATTACAGGCTGTATTGGTTACACACAGTTTACTCTAAGGCACCCACCAAATAGAAATCAGGCAACCCATGGGAACCTGCCAGCCCCAAACGGGTCTGTACCCTGTGTGGCTGCACCACAAGCCCAATGCCCTCAGCTTTCCTTGGAAAAGCATGGTGCCAGGTGCAGACGCTGGCCCTGTGTGCCATGGGACAGTGGTGTGGGAGCCAGCCAGCTAACCATAGGTCCTCGCTGCCATCCCCAACATCCCCAACACAATATTTATATTTAGTTTCTGTTCTCCTCCCCTTACTCCGTCGTCTCCTCCTCCTCCTCTTTGTGTCTTTCCCACGCAGATTCTTTCTCTTTCCTCTGACTGGACAATACTGGAGGCCTGACCCACTTAGACAAACTCTGACCTCCTGTGGTCACCCAGGAAGCTGACTGCTAGGCCTCGGATGAGGGGGCAGTGGGAGGGGGACCAGGTGATACAAGAATGGCTCCCCCCACAGATGAGTTACCCAAGGACATGGGTGCACTGGCCGGATGCTGGCTGCAGAAGCAGAATATGCTGCGTGGAGGCGGGAGAGATTAGTTGCTGAGGATTTGAAAGGAACCATGAACCAAAGCTAGAATGAAATGCATTATATTGTCTAACCTGGAATCGACACCCTAAATTATTTTTACTGATTCATGAATGCACATGCGAATTATTTTCTGTTACTACAAATGCCTTATATACCCAAATCACAGCTCCAAGCAGTACTTTTGAACAGAACTACGATAAAGTATGAATGTTAGAATATTACCAGAAATGAACTGGTATTTAATTTGGTTTGAATCCAGGCTTAGGTATCCTAGAATGGCTACTAGCCAAGTCCCATCCTCACCCTATAGAGAGTAACTCTAGGAAACCCTGGGTTCCTCCCACTCCTTGGGAGCTACAGTGGGTTTGGGGCCTTGAGAGAGGCAGAGGGTCAAGTTAGACTGACTAAGGAGGTAATGAGTCCCCCATCACTGGAGGTATTCAAGAATAACGGTCAGTCGGGTAGGCCAGAGAACTGGGTACAAGACTACACTGGGGAACCCCTCAGGTCCATCACAACACCAGTTTTTTGCACTTCCAGTCTCATCTATGTGAAGTTCAGCTGCACTGGGTTGCACGGTCCCCCCCGTTGCCACCCCCCTCCCCACACATTGAGACAGCTGGGGATCCACACTGAATCATCCATTCAGGGTAGGTCCTGAGTGATGAATTCCTGTGTGTGACTCTCCCCCTTCTCTATTCTCCTCTGATCCATGCCCAGCTCAGCCCTGCCCAGGAGGAAAGGGCAGAACAACAGCACGGGAAGCATCAGGAGCAGTCTGGGGACAGTGTCTCCTGCAGCCTCCACGTGCCACCCTCTGCCTTGTTCCCAGGTTGCCATGCTGAGCACAGGGGGCTCCAGGCACATCCTCCTTTGAGGAACCTTGGCTGCTGGCACAGACCTTCTGGTTGAAGGAATTGTCCATGTACTCCCATTCTACAAATTGGGTAGGAGCTCTGGAAGAGACACCCAAAACGGACATTTCACCACGGGACATGGCTCTTGGAGTGGTGCCATCTCGGAGGTATTGGCAGACCAGTATGGTCTGGGAGGGCAGCAAGGCGGGCACGTCGGGTGGGGCAGGTACTTCCCGGTTCTCCCTCAGCCTGTGACTGTCGGGGCCTGTTGTAACATCTGAGCGCCAACAGCCAGGGCTGAGTGCTCGGGCTAGGGCCAAAGAGGAAAGATACGGATCAGCTTGTGGTTTAGAAAGACAAACACATTATCCCTTCCCTGCATCTTTCTGCTCCATGACTTGAAAAGCTTCCTGGGGATGAGGAAGGCGACTAACAAGCTCTTTTACTCCTTCCAGCCTCCTTCCCCTGGGCGGCTCCGCCCTCCCCTAATAATAGAAATAATAATGGCTGCCAATGATGGCATGCTTCCCGTGGACCAGGCCCCGTACAAAGCTGTGTACCTGTGCTGCCTCCCTCAGTCTTCACAACAACCCTGGGATGGAAGTCCTGTACAATTGTTATTCACATTTGACGAATGAGGAAACTGAGGCTTGGGGTGGTTAAAGAACAGCTGAAGGTGTCCTAATTACTGCTATAGACCAAATGTTTGTGTCCCCCCAAGAGTCATCTGTTGAAACCTATGTCCCCCCCAAGATTCATTTGTTGAAACCTAATCACCAATACGAGGGTATTAGGAGGTGGGGTTGTTGGCAGGTGATTAAGTCACAAAAGCAGGGCCCTCGTGAATGGGCTTCATGCCTTTATGAAACAGGCCCCCAGAGAGATCCCTGGCCCTTTCCATCATGTGAGATTGTAGCAAAAAGACAGCCACCACTGAACCTGGACGCAGGCCCTCCCCAGACACCAGATCTGCCAGCATCTTGCTCTTGGGCTTCTCAGCTTCCAGAACTGTGAGAAATAAATTTCTGTTGTTTGTAAACCACCAGTCCACAGTATTTTGTTATCCAGTCCAGAAAGACTAAGTAAGCCAGTTACTGAGTGGAGGAGCTGGAATTTGAATGGAAGTGTATCTGACCCCAAAGCTGGTTCTCTCAACTCTGCTGCTTAGAGGCTGCTGGCGCCATGGAATGTTTGAACAGGCAGTGGGGAGAGACCAACTCAGACCTTAATATAAGGCATTTGTATTTTTAAAAAACCACTGCCCAGGAAGGCTGTCACATGAGACACAAGAGGGCTGGGGGTGGGGGTAGGGGGACTGTCCCTCCCTGTTTCTGAGTAACATATGAGGACCCCCACATGGCACTGGGTGTGAGGGGCAGAGGGGTCCTCAGGTTCCCCCACTCTGTCACTGAGTCCCCTGCTAGGAATCCGGTGCTAGGCTTTCCTGGCCACAAGCCAGCACCCTGCCTGAAGTTCCTGCATCCCACGTCTGCCCTTCACAGACCCAGCGGCCCAGCCGCCTCAGGCCCTCAGGCAGGACCTGCCAGGGAGGTGGGGGCACGTGTGCTGGATGCTTGGCAGGAGGAGCCCTGAGGAGCCGGGGCTCCCAGAGGGGTCCCCGCCCACTCACCCTGGAGCCCGAGGCCTGGGAGAGAGGCACTCTTGGGGGAAAATCCCTTCCTCCCACTCTCCTCCAGGCTGCCCGGCACCTGCTTCTTCCTGCTCCTCACCCCCATGGGACCACCCATCTCTCTCTGCTGATGGGACCAAGAGGGAGGTGCAAACCTCCGGACCTCCGCGCGTCTGGAAGTGTGAGCCTAGGGAGCCGACGCTGCCAGGCCCTTGGGGCCCCAGGCAGGAGGGAAGTTGACGGAGTCTAGCTGCAGAGCCGTGGAGTCCTGCGGATGGGAGCCCTCTTGCCTCTCGAGACTTATGGCATGTCTCTGGCCTGTTTCCTGCTGCGTGTAATGGAAAGGGTACCTCCTTCCCTTGGGAGGGTGGTGGAATAATGAGGTCTAGAGCATTGGGATACAGGAATATGGAGGAGCAGCACCCCCAAACGGGGTGAGAGGTTCTTAACCCTCAGCCCTCACAGTTGCGGAAGGGACCAAGGAGAAAGCTCCCCTCCCCGACCCCGGGCGTGCACACTGGAGCTTGGTTTGATGTGCCACGGAGTCGAATCCCAGGATTCGTCCAGAAAACAAGGCTACTACCACTTGCTACTAAATCAACCCAACAGGTCTGTTCACCCCAGATTCCGGAAAGAGAGCCCAACGCCAGGGTGTAGCACTGTCTGGGGCCTGGTTAGGTGTTTTGGAAAAGCCCATGGGTCCCTGCCTGGCTGCTGGACAGACGTGTCCTGCTGATACCCTGGGCCTCAGCAGAACGTCGAGCCTCTGTCTCTGCCTGCCTTTCCCTCAGGTTCTGCATGTGTACGAGGCTTCCTGTGCCAACGAGAATATATAAAACCATCCTCCCCAAACACAAGCTGACACTGGGGGCTAAACTTGCTTGACAGTCCCAAAGGGGCCTGGTGACCCGGGAGGAGCCCCTAAGATGCAGGGACCATTGCAGGCTGCGGCACCCATCCCAGGTGCATCCTGGGCTACCCTGGGAAAGGCTGGGGAACAGCAAGAGCCAGATCTGTGGTAAGGACACTCATTTTAGAGACATGATGGATTCATTTAATATCTTCTTGCTACAATTGCTTTGCAGCGCCTGCTCTTAATGGCCTCCAAAGTTTCATCCAAATATCTTTTGCTGGCAGTTGAGCTCTCTGGCTGGCATTTTTGCTGGCAGAACTAATAGCTGGATGCCTTCTTGAATGGGAAACTTTCATTGTCTTATCTTCTCCCTTCTGAGCTTCCAGCGACTGCTCCAGGTCTGAGATTGGGGCAGGGCTGTGACTGTGACACTCCTGCGTGGACCCCAGTGGCTGACTTTCAGGAAGCACAGGTGAGTGTGGGGGAGCGGAGGCCTGCGCCTGACTAGGTGAGGGCCCAGGCCCAAGCTCCAAGGAAGAAAAGGGTGTGAGGAAGCATGGTATTTGTTGCCTGAGGCCCACCTCCAACACTTTGGGCAGAACACCTTAGTTCCAGATGCACAAAACACACAGACTCTGGGCTGTGCGGCCCCCTAGGAACTCTAACTAGCTGGTCCTAGAGTCTGTGGACCTCTGCATGTGCCCTGGGTCAGAAGGCATGTCCTAACGGCCACATGGCGGATCTGTGCTGTGCTGCCACGCTTCTCAGGGTCCTCCCTTCCCCAGTATTCTGGCACACACCGGACAGAGCCCCTGGACTACTGCAGGGGTGGTTGGCCTGCTGGGACATTTAGTTGAACGCTGACGTAGCAGGGTCCTGGTAACACCACTGCCATACCCTCACCAGCGGCTGGTACAACAGCCTCTGCTAGGATGATGGACCTCATCGTCCATGAGGCAGCCCCTCCTCCTGTCCTGACCACCCTCTCGTCACAGGAGCTCTGAATGCTGCTCACTCGTGGCCTTGCATTCTTCCCCCCGGGGCCGGCTCCATCCCTCCCCAGGATCTGAGACCTCTACCTCTCCCCACCTTTCTGGATCCCAGACACATCGTCTTCCAGCAAGATCCACTCTAGTGGAATAGAAAAAGTTTTCTTGTCTAGCTTGGGCCTGGTGACCGGCGACAAGTGACAGGCCTCCTGCCTCTGGGAACTGACCTCTGATGGTGGCTATTGGACAAGTAAATGCCTGCCTGGGGTCAAAAGTCTACACCGATCAGAAGATCACCTGAGGAACAGGGCCTCCCAGGTGCCTCCCCTCCCCTCCGCCCAGAACCTCTGTTTCATCTCTGACACTCATCATGACTCCCTTCTTTGGCTTCAGACATGAAGTTACCTGGGATAAAAGGAACTTGAATCCATCCATTCATAAATTAGTTAGATCTCTTCATCAGAGAGTGGCCTGGTACCCAAGAGTGGCCTGGGTGCCGTGTGCAAAGTTCGTCCTCGGGAAGCACTTGATTGACAAGCGTGGGCTGGGCTGTGGTTTCAGGTCTAGCAGGATGCTGGGGGGATGGCAGGAGGCACCCAGGAGCGAAGGGACCTGCCCAGACTCCCAATGTGTCAGGCCAGGCTGCGTCTCCCAATCCATCAGGTTACCCAGTGGCTGCTGCCTCCTCCTGCACGGGCCCTTGGTAGCACGGGGGCGGGGTGGGGGGCAGTCTGGGTAGCAAGAGTGCTGGGCAGGCAGCTGATGATCCCTGGGCTGGAAACTCACCCTGCCATTAGTTAGCTGTGTGGCCTCAGTTCCCACTTTCCTTCTCTGGACCTGTTTCCCGCTTTAAAATTATGGGGGCTGGATGAAACATCCTCTGGCTTGAATGTGCTACAGCAATCTGAGATGGCCAGCTCATTCCTGGGGCAGCCTTTTCCGCCTCAGAGCTCCTCCTTGCTGGCCTGGGACCGTGCTCTGGTGGTGCAGGAGGCTGTGGAATAACTGGTCCCCTCGCTCCCTCCACCCTCTGTGCTTTCTTGCACAATTCCCTAAGCTGAAAGAAAGAAAATGGAGGCTGGAGCCTCTTCAGGCCAGGAAGCTGAGCCACATAACCAGTCTTCCCGGTTTTAAAGTTTTAACTCTGCCGCTGCTGCAGCCTTCAGGAGTCCTGGTCACCAGGCAGGCAGCAGCAGGAGGCCTCGGGAGAGGTGACTGGTTTGTTGCTGTCTGCCCTGAGTTGAGCGGGCTGGTCCCCGCTGCACTGGGATCAGAGATCAAAACACAGCCCCAGCTGAACTGAGCTTTCTGAACCTGCTTCCCTGGACACCCAGAGGATTCCCTAGCCAGGTCCTTGACGGCCTGAAGGACACAGCTCTGCTTCTGGCCCCATAGCAAGAGGCCCAAGGAGCTGAATGCATGGAGGCTGTGGGCAGACCAGAGCACAAGAGACTGTTGCCTGGGCAGAGAGACACTGGGGTTTGCTGACCGAGACAGCACTTTTGGGGAATAGGTTGCCACGGAGAATCCACAGGTGTACAAAAAAGTCGTCACTGTCCCTCTGTGAATACTTGGGTCTCTGCTCTGCCTGATGTGTCGTGATGAGGTTTAGTAGGAAATGCTGGCCAGCAGAGGTGTCCCTTTGCTGGGGCCGAGGCGGTTGCAGCCTCTCGTGTGGTTATGAGGGAATCTGTTTTTTTTGCATGTGAGTTCCCCCAGCCCAAGAAAGCCTGTCATGCTCTGGGGTTGCCTCATTTTTCTTAGGTGAACAGGCTTTAGGATTACCTTTCCTAAATTCACAGAACAGATAACCCTTTGTAGAAAAAACAGGCTGGGTGTGGTGGCTCACACCTGTAATCCCAGCATTTTGGGAGGCCGAGGTGGGCAGAACACCTGAGATCAGGAGTTTGAGACCAGCCCGGCCAACATGGTGAAACCCCATCTCTACTAAAAATACAAAAATTAACTGGGTGTGGTGGTGGGTGCCTGTAATCCCAGCTACTGGGGAGGCTGAGGCAGGAGAATCGCTTGAACCTGGGAGGCGGAGGTTGCAGAGAGCCAAGATCGCGCCACTGTACTCCAGGCTGGGCAACAAGAGCGAAACTCCATCTCAAAAAAAAAAAAAAGAAAAAGAAAAAAAGGAAAAACGGAAAGTTTCTTAGATGGAGCCTCATAATTACTAGGCATTTCTTTTTGTTGAGACAGAGTCTCGCTCTGTGGCCAGGCTGGAGTGCAGTGGCGCGATCTCAGTTCACTGCAAGCTCCGCCTCCCGGGTTCAAGCGATTCCCCTGCCTCAGCCTCCTGGGTAGCTGGGACTGCAGGCACGCGCCACCACACCCAGCTAATTTTTTGTATTTTATGGTAGAGATGGGGTTTCACCATGTTGGCCAGGATGGTCTCCATCTCTTGACCTCGTGATCCGCCCACCTCAGCCTCCCAAAGTGCTGGGATTACAGGCGTGAACCACAGTGCCTGGCCCACGATTACTAGGCATTTCTAAACCACTTGCCAGGGTGGTCCGGAGCCTGCCGTGGCCCAGTCTGGCCCCTCTGCTGCCGCATCGCCAAGTGTAGGCTTTAGATCGGACGCAGCAGAACGCAGTTCCTCATGGAGTTAGGGCCAGCATGTGAAAAAAGCTTCCAGGTCCCAAAAGGAGTAGGGCCAGGGCCACAGCTAGGCTCTCAATCCCTTCACCAGGGGCAGCCCACTTCAAGTCCTCAAGATCTCCAAGTCTAGACCCCAGAAGGAGGAGTCTCAAGTTATTCCTTAGGAAGTCTCAGTGGACAAACAATGTGCTATTTGGGAAAAAAAATAGACCTGTCATGATTGTATCTTCCCAGCTTTCCCGGGCATTCTGAGAGTTTTCGTTTCTCCTCGGAGGAGGGTTCTTTCAAAGTCACCTCCTCCGTGAAGCCTTTCCTGATTCCCCTGAACAAGGTATGGTCTCTCCTGGCACTTCGTTCCTCTGACACCAGTTATCATCACAGCGGTAATAGTTATCTCTTGCTGAACATGTACGTACGTGCCAGTCATGCCGTTCAGAGCATTCACTTATTATCTTATTTAATCTTCTCAACAACCCTAACTCGCAGGTACTATAATTATCTCTGTTGGACAGGAGAGGAAATTGAGACCCAGAGACGCGAAGTAACTTGCCCGAGTCACCAGGAAGAGGCAGCACCGGGCCTGAGGCTCACGCTGCTGACTTCATGTTAACCAACCACCGTCCTGCCTCTTCCCGCCCTGGTCTGTCTCCCCCAGCCTTCACCTCCTCCTGCAACTGCAGATAGAAGCTGCTGCTTCCTTTGTTTGTCATTCTCAAGTTATCTGTTGTGTCCATCTTTATAAAGTTCTGTGTTAAGAACCATCGCCCAGTGTTGGTGTAAATGTATAAATTATCTGGGCTGGATGGGTCATGGCTGCCAAGTTCAGCGATGAGTCTGGGACACAGACTGGGCAAAAGGACGAAGCCGCCCGGGGGCTGATCGTGGTTTTGTGGCTCCGCTTGTTTCTGGTGCAGTTGGCCCCACGCTCGGCTCAGCTTTCCTCTCCACTGCTCTGCTCCAGGGCTATAAGCATCCCCAGGGCACGAGCTCTGTCCTGCCTGGTCCACCCCCTCTTCCTGCCACCAGTGCTTGCACCTAGTAGGCAGGCCATGGCTGTCATCTGCTTGGCAGCCTGTGCGTCAGAACAAGGTGTGGCCTGGACCCCACACCCTGCCAGGAAAAGACACGGTCCCCTCCATCTCACACCTCACTCTTCTCGCCTTAGCCCTTCCTGGGCCCTAGGGCTGAGCTCTCAGAACGGGGCGGCTTCCCAGGCCCAGGCAGACTGCTCGCCGTGGGCAGGAGGGCCAGCCTTGGCTTCAGCAAGTTGGGAACTCATTCTGCCCTCAGAAGCTTCCATTTGCAATGCTCCACCCCAACCTGCTGGCTATAGTCCGCCAAGCTCTCTCCTTGAGGCCCGCTAGGTGCAGGCAGGCAGATGCCTCCTGATGAGCTTTACTGGCATCCTTCCTGCTGCTCAGGTCTCAGCCCGGGCCTTCCTGCTCAGGGTGACGAGGGCATCTTATGGGAAGGACCTTCTGCTTCAGTCCACAGGACAGCCTCCCATGAGTCCTTCCTGCCTTCCGCACCCAGGACACTGTGTGCAGTGGGCATCTCTGGGCCATTTGGGTGAGGAATTCAGTCTTTCAGTGTCTCAGCCTCTTCCCTGCCCAGTCCCCTATGCAGGGGACCTCTCCCGCAGAAGTGGGCTGGCGTAAGAAGGTCAGCTGTCTGGAGTCCTCCTGAGCCCTCAGGACCCCGGGCGCCTTTTCCTCTCCTGCCCAGCCTGCGCTGGCCCGTACTCTCTGCTCCCTCCTGGCCCAGCCTGCTGCCCGCTGCTGGCCTGTTGTCTGCCTGGTGCTCAACAGCCTCGGCCCTTTTGCCCCCAACTGGGCAGCAGCCCCTGCTCAGCTCTGCATTCGTGGAAGACTCCTAGGCACAGAGTCACCTTTCGTGAGGCAGCAGGAGATACCCCACAGCTGGGTCATTCTCCTCATCCGGGAGCCAGGTGTGGGAACTCACTGGCGTGAGAGACACTTACGGGTTCCTCCTGCCTCTGAGTGCACGTGCCTCCTCCAGGACGGGGAATTTTTTGGTCATCCTTAGGAGTTGTGCACAGAGTGGGCTTTCCTTGGCTGGAGACCCCACCCACTGCGTCCTCCCTGTGTCTGGCAAGTCCGGGAGGGCTTCAGTTTGTCCTCGGGGCGCTGGACAGGCCGTGCAGTCCCCACACTCCCCATCTCAGGTGTGCAGAGCTTCCATCCAAATCAGCTGCTCCCAGAAGGGCTTGCCTCTGGCGCTGACCCTTCCCTGACCAGGCGCTCGGCTCACTAGGGCTCCCAGGTACCACCTCCAAGCCTGGCCAGGACAACCACCAGGGAAGTCTGCCTGCAGAGGGGACTCCTTGCTTGCCCCAAATGCTTCAACCCCAGCTCGATGAGCTCCCGTGGGGCTGAGTCCCAGGCCCACCAGGCCTGGGGGCCACACGGCTCCTAAGCTCATCCTCTCCTCCTGCAGCCCAGTTCCCACCAGAACCAGCCTCAGGAAGACCCCAAGCGGAACCGCACAAACCTCTTGGTGTATGATGCCAGGGAAAGGACAACTGGAGACCGCAGGACATTAGCCTTGCTTCCTGGTGGGGCCCAGTGCATTATAAACCCAAGCTCACTGGGCCTGATGTCCCCAAAGCTGACCAGGTCATCCACCCTGCAGCAGGGGTGGGGAGCCCAAGGCCTGTGAGGGGTGACCACGCTCGGCCAGGCAGCTACCTGAACCTGCCCTGACACTGAGTTTCAGAGTCAGAATCTGTGCCAGGTGAAACCCAGCAAAAGGGTGTGACTTGGAGCCTGGAACCCAGCAGTGCTCCCTAAATATTTGTGGAATGAATACACAAGGGAAATGTCCCAGAGGCGGTAAAGTGAGAGGGGCCTGGTATAGGGGTGTCCTGGTGACACCGGCTTGGCCCAGAAGGGGCAGGAAGTACATGCAGGAACAGCAGAAACAAGCACCTCTCCCTCTAGCTAGGCAGCCAGCGTCCAGCTGGGGTTGGACTGTTTCACAATCAATCTGGGAAGAGGGTGGCAGGTCGGGTTGGGAGTGGAGCTCCTTGACCCAGGAACCCACAGCTGTGGAGTCAGCCTCCCTGTCCCAGTTGGGAGGCAGCCTGGACACCTTAGCACCCCTGTCCCTAGCCCAGGAATCCGGAGCATGCAGCGGCAGGGGGAACCTTACCGTGGCCGCTCCTTCTGGGCAGCGGGGCCCCGCGTTCTCCACTGCAGGCTGGTGCTTGTTTCTAGCCCAGGAAGCGGCACTCCCTTCAGGCAAAATAGAAAAAAAAAAAAAAAAGGAAAAGAAAACCTCAGTGCTTTTTTCACCCAGCCTCTTCTCCTGAAGGCTCCTGGTTGGTGTCGTCCTGCCTCTGTGGGCACACAGCCTCCCTCCCTCTGGCAGCTTACTCACTGGTGCCCGCAAAGCTGCCAGCTGTGTGGGGGAGGTGGGACCTCCCCCCTCCTGACACACACTGGGGCATGCCCTGTGGGGACCAGGGGCTTGAGGGTGGCACCCGCTGCGTCCTGATCATGGGGAAGCCGTGCCCTGGCCAGCACCCTTCTCACTGAATGGTGTCCCTGTGAGCTCAGCAGAGACGCACATGGGTGCTGACTGGCCCTGCCTAAGAGAGTGACAAGGTTCTTGGTAGGCAGCTGTTTCCTTGGTACCCAGACCTGCCAGAATGAAGGGGCAGCCCAGCCCCCCAGTGATGGGCTCTCACCCTGGCCAGCCCCTCCGGAAGGCTTCCTACCTGGGCATGTTGCTGTGTCTCGGTCCTGTGCACCCAGACAGGGCCTGGGCCTGCCGGGGCTGGCAGCTGCTCCTCACCCTGCTCAGGCTGTGTGTGTGGCGTCCCCTCTCCCTGAAGCCCATCTCAGGGCCTGCGCCCACCCAGCATCAGTTAGGATAAACTGCTGTCAGGCCCACAGCCAGCTCTCTGCTGGACCCAGCTGCTGTCCCCAGCAGGCGGACGGCACACACACTGGCTTACACACTCTCGCACTCACACACACGTGGGTCCACGCCCAGCATAGAGCCACCTACCTGCCCAGGCCGGCCTAAGCCAATCCAGCCTCGCTCTCCAAATGCCACTCTGACCCCAGAAGCCACTCCTTTACAGAAACATCCCCCTGGGAGATGAGTTCACAGCCAGCCCGGGAGGACTCCAGTCAGCTCGGACAAGACTGCCCTTCTGTCCTTACACCTCCAGAGGACACACACGGGCAGCCTGACCACCATATCTGCTATTGCACTCTGCCTGCTGCCACAGCCCCCCGGGCACCTCTGGCCCCCACAGTGTCTTCCATATCTTTAACGGGTGGCAGCAGACTCACAGCAAGTCCCATCTTCCTGGAGCCCAAGGTAGGGAGGGGAGAGCTAGAAGGGGCGGGACTCAGGTGCAGCTCCAAGTTTCCAGCTCCCAAAATAATCAGATGCAAAGGAGAAGCAAGAACAGCTCCAGGCGGGCGGTGACTCAGTGCTAGTGGGCAGGCTTAGTCACCTGGATGGCTGCTGGCGGCTCCTGGTACATCAGGACGGGAGCAGCGCCCTCCCCCACCTGCCTGGACCGTGGCTGTCTCCAGAGTGTGGCCGCGGAGCCCAGCGCCCAGGGCTGCCTGTCAGGCGAGGCCGCTCCACCCCGCTCCCGCCCATCAGGGCCCGGCAGCCCCGGCTGCGGCGCGCCCCTCCTCCACCGTGCGCCCCGGCTCACTTTGGGATTTCTCCATTAAATCCTCAGGCATCGACCTGCTCGTTTGGGGCGCCGAGCTGCTCCAACGTTGCTTGGCAATTTTGATATCGTCGGGGGTTGCCATGGGGAGGAAGGTGATGTCATTGACACAAAAAAACCCACGGAATTTACAAATCAGCTGGGGCTGGAGCTATTTATAAAAACACGTTTTTCTCTGCCTTTCTTTGCTGAAGGGGAGGAGGAGGAAGGGCTGCCTGCGGGCTCAGGGTGAGCCTCCCTGCTGTCCTCCCTACCCTTGCCCTAGAGAAGCCAGACCTCCTTGGCTCACCCCACCCCCACCCCCCAGAACTTGGAGCTGCGCATTCAGACCTGGCAGGTGCTGGCCTCAGCTGGTTTTGCTTCGAAAGCTGAGAGTGGCACACGGGATGTGAGGCAGGGCCGGTGCCGGCTTTCTGGGTTGGCAGGAACCAGAAACCAGTTACTTAACTGGGTCCCTTTATTTCACTGGTCAAAAACAGAGGCATTTGCTGGTGAGGCAGCTTGAGCTCTTTGATGTGCCCCCCACCAGTTCCCCGGAGCGCCAGGTGGAGCCCAGACTTCCACAGTGCCCTTCCCATTCCTAGCCTCAGTGTCTCCTCCGCTGGCCCCTTTTCTTCTCCCAGTGTCCAATTGTGGGCTCCCTAAGCTCCAGGCTTGGTCCCCTGCTCATCTCTCCCCACATTCAGCCACCACTCCGTCAAAACACCTTTTTTCTGTGGCTTTGACCATCACCTGGGCAAACGCTGGCCCCAAAACCCATTTTGTGCCTGCCCCACTTCGGGCGCCACCTCTGATGGCCCAGCTGCCACTGCCAGGACCCACTGGCTATTGACAGCCAGAGGGAAGCCTGGGAGTTCTTGACTCTTTCCATCCCCCAGTCCCTTATATCCAAGGTGGCACCCGGCTCCACATTTTATTTTTGAAAACTCTTTCTAACTTTCTTCTGTAGCGAAGTCATGTGGTGTTTGGTTAAAAGCCCAGGCTCTGAGTTTTCAGTCTTCTGCATCTGAGCTCCACTGTTCGTCAGTTGAGTGACCTTTGGCATGTTATTGAACCAATTGAACTTCAATTTCCTCATCCATAAAATGGTGATGATTTCACCTGCCTCACAGGGCTGTGGGAATTAAATGAATAAAGTTTCTGGCACAGAGACTGCTCATCTTGATCCCAATAAACATTAGTTTTTATCCACCCCTCCACTGGTGGCAGATTAATCTTCCCAAACCATGACCCTAGGCACCTTCTGCGCAAAGGTCTCAGGCTGCATGCGTAGACATTTTGATTGAATGCAGTTAGATATCATGGCATTAAACATAAGAATTTCAATTTGTGGCCGGGCACGATGGCTCACGCCTGTAATCCCAGCACTTTGGGAGGCCGAGGCGGACGGATCATGAGGTCAAGAGATCGAGACCAGCCTGGCCAACATGGTGAAACCCCGTTCTACTAAAAATACAAAAATTAGCCAGGCGTGGTGGCGTGTGCCTGTAATCCCAGCTACTCGGGAGGCTGAGGCAGGAGAATCGCTTGAACCCGGGAGGCGGAGGTTGCAGTGAGCCGAGATCGCGCTGCTGCACTCCAGCCTGGTGACAGAGCGAGACTCTGTCTCAAAAAAACAAAAAAATTCCATTTGTGGTCATCATGAAACATTTCCCTCTAACTAAGTTATCAGTTCGCTTTGAAGAGGAACGCTGTATTTTTCTTCTTTTTGTATCTCCATGTAATTCTGTGTGTAAACTTATATATAATCCACTTCTGCTCTGTCTCACTAATGAATGATCCAGGAAATGCAAACCAAAACAAAAGGGATATACCACTCCCTGCCATAATACAGTGGAAAAAAAAAAAAAAAAAAGGCAGGTGGGAGAGTGAATCGGTACAGTCTTCTTGGGGGGCAATTTTACAGTTTTGACCAAAATTTCAAAATGTGTATGTACTTGATCCAGCAAATGCACTTCTAGGAATCCAAGTTAAGAAATAGTTGCACATCGGCCTGAAGATATTGGTATAAGAATATTCACGGTAGCACTGTTTGTAACTGCAAAGAACTGGAAGCCACCAAAATGTGCATCAATTGGGCAGATTCATTGGGTGACAGATTAATACAGGATGATACATCCCCATGCAATGAAGTATCTGCAGCCTTAAAATGAATGAGTTTGGTCAGTCTGTATGTATGAGGAAGGATGACCACCATAGTTGAGAGAAAAGACCAGGTTGATCAATGTTAACTTGAAAATATGAGATGGCATAATCTCATATAAGTTTTTTATTTAAAGATATTTCTATATCTGTATGTTTAAACCACAAACTGTCAATATGGTTATCCTTGGAAATAGGAGTGCTGGTGACAGGGGTCTTTCACTTTGGACTTTTTACACTCTTGCATTGTTTCAGTGAACATGTATTGTTGTATTTAAACAATACAAAATTTAAAATAAAGGAGTGTATGCTTTTAAAACTAATAATAGGTCAGGCGCAGTGGCACACACCTGTAATCCCAGCACTTTCGGAGGCCGAGGCGGGTGGATCACTTGAGGTCAGGAGTTTGAGACCAACCTGGCTAATGTGGCGAAACCTCGTCTCTACTAAAAATACAATAATTAGCAGGGTGTGGTGATGGGCGCCTGTAATCTCAACTACTCAGGAGGCTGAGGCAGGTGAATTGCTCGAGCCCGGGAGGTGGAGTTTGCTGTGAGCAGATTGCGCCATTGCACTCCAGCCTGGGCAGCAACAGAACGAGGCTCAGTCTCAAAACAAACAAACAAACAAAACCTAATAATAGAAACCCAAGAGCTATGGATAGTACTTAAAACTTGTACATTTGCACATTTTCCTCTACAAATTCCACTGTAAGGCAAAAATGTGGGGATGTGGAAAATACTTTTTCTTCCCTCGTGTCTTTCAAATTTTCAGAAATGTTGTTAGAGGGAGGGCAGCATGACAATGTGAGGGCACTAAGGCAGGAGATAGAGTACATTACGTTAAATTCAAACCACTATCATCTTTTTCAGATAATAATTACCATGACTCTCTTTAAGAAATGTAACATTTCTAAGTTTCTGCCTGTTGATGAGAAGCAGGCAGAAATTCCTGAAGAAACATCAGTAATTTCATAAATCAAGAAAAATCATGTTTTCCAGATTTCTGCTATAGTAGCTAGCAGAGATAATAGCCATTTCATGAAAGGAACTGAGAACAAAACAAACCACCTCCCCTGAATCTGCATCAGTCAGGTTCTCTGTCAGCCTGGAGAATCAAGTCCAGGACAGAAGCTATGGCAGTCCTGGGGTCTCTTAAGCGTAAGGACTGACTGCAGTCCCACAGATCACCCCTGCCTGGATGAGAGGTGCTCCCACCATGCTGTCCACCTAGTGCATCCTTGCAGGGAAGGAGTCTGATTGGCTGGCTCAGGTCGTATGCCTGTTTCTCAGGGAGGGTATCCTATTCCATTATCACACGATATAGGGAGGAAAGTTAGGGTGCTGTTACTAAACCAAAGGGGGAATGGGTGCTGGAGACCAGAGGGGACCAGACAATGGTTGCCACAGCATCTCTGCCACTTTTTCTAATTATTTTCAATTCCTGAGTGTGATAATCAGTCATTGTTGATATTTGATTCCTGTCTTGTGAAACTGATGGCCTGTGCAAACTGAGATCAGTTCCTCTATTATATCATGTTTCATGACTTCCTGATTTGATGAGAGGATCTGCAAATTTAGAACCAGTTTTTTTTCCACAGGCTGTAGAAAGGGGGCTCCACTAGCCTGCAAAGGTGGCTGCTGCTGCAGCGGGCAGGACAGCAGATGCTTGTGTCTCTGGGCCAGTGGTGGGCCCTGGTGCTTAGCACATGGCAGGTGCTCAAGTAAACTTTGTTGAAGGAACGAATGAACATCTTTAGAGGTTCTGTGCTCTAGCCACCCTCCTTAGAATGCGTGCATCCCAGAGCTGAAAGGCACTCTAGGGACATCAGCCCTGGCCCTCCTTCTACAGGTGAGAAAACCACAGCCCCAAGAGATTAGGTGATTCAGCAAAGCCTCAGAGAAAATTAAAGGCAGTCAGGAACTCAGCTGTTCCTCCTCACAGACCCATGGAGTTTCCTTTGCTGCCGATGGCAGCCCCATGCTAGCAGCAAGCTCTGAGTGTGACAGATCTGTAATTTGGTCAAAGGCAGTGGTGGTGCTGTCACCACAGACATTTCTACCTTTGAATCTTGGCTCCTAGGGATTTGCAGCAGCGTGAATCAGCCAAGCCAGTATGCTTACAATTTCTTAGTCTTTTACTGTGTTTTTGTTAATGGACATATACAGTACTTGCAGTCTCAAAAGTAATTTGCCTCACCTGCATCATTTTGGTGAGTTGGATTCAGCTGGAACAACTGTTTATATCAACCTTGTCCCACTGTATGGTTTTAAAAAAACCATCTGGGGATGTCTTTGGAAAGGCCATGTAGCAATGAAGTTCTAAAAATTTTCATACACCAGTGCTTCCCAAGTTTTCCTAAAGAATAATAAAAACTTCTAGAAACAAAGCCTAGGGCTCCAGTGTGTGGGTAAAATTCATTTCCTGCCACATTTTTCTAGATTCTTCCCCACACTGCACACGCGCTTGTGCTGCATGTACAGAAGGTGCCTCACTCAGGCGTTCTGATGGGCCTGTCTCCACCCACCTACACTAGTCAGCGCCTCTCACCACAGGGCCAGGAAGGGAGGAACAGATTCTGCCCTCCTTCCTTCCCACCATCCCAAGTCAGGGCAGGTTCCGGAAAGGAAGGGCTTGATTAATGAGGTGTTGCCACTGGAGGCCTGTATATCCCATACTCCAGAGATGGCCTTACCTTGGCGGCACTCGTCAGCCCTGCGCCTCCAGGAGAGCTAGGCCAGAAGCAGGGGCTCTACCTTCAAGAGATGTTTCTCAAGTGCCTTCCTTGGCCGGGAGCGTACAGAGGAACAGACGCTTCCTGGACATTTGCCTGCCCCCAAAGTATTGGCAGCAAAGTAGGGGATGACTAAGTGAAGTCCTGGGGTCCTCAGTGGGAGGGAAGTTTCAGGGCCTTGTCAGATAGGTCCCTTGCAAGCCCTCCCCTGTGGCCCTGCTCCCGCTGTCCTCTTGTGGGCAAGGTGTGTGGAGGATGCTGGCAGGGGCCAAGGGTGGGCACAGTAAGTGACAAGAGACTCAAGACAAGTAGCCAATGTCAGCAGACAGCCAGAGAGGGTAGCAGGAGGGCACCATTTGGCAAGGTCTTCCCTTTTTACCCAATCTCTAGTCACAAAGCTATACAATTATGAGGGAGGGGAGCACAGACCAGAATCTCATCAGTATTGGAAGAGGCCCTGGCAAGGGACTCTGCTGTTGACTTCTCGAACAGTTTTCCCTCAGGAGAAAGGGTTTTCAGGCTGGGCGTGGTGGCTCGCGCCTTAATCCTGGCACTTTGGGAGGCTGAGGCCGGAGGATCTCTTGAGTCCAGGAATTCGAGACCAGCCTGGGCAACAGCAAGACCTTGTCTCACAAAAAATAAACAATATTAGCCAGGCATGCTGGTGCACATCTGTAGTCCCATCTGCTTGGGAGGTTGAGGTTGCAATGAGCTGAGATTTGGCCACTGCACTCCAGCCTGGGCAACAGAGACCCTCTCTCTCGAAAAAAAAGGAGGGATTTTCAAGTAAGTGAACAGGGAATGAAATTCTTTTTTCCAGGACCAGGTGTATGGAATTGTGAAAATACTTGATTTCACAAGCTGGGGTGGCAGCAGCTGAAAACCCTTTTATGTGAAGTCTCCAACACGTAGGGCGTAGTACATCTAGGCCCTTTCCATCTGTGATTCCATGGACTCCTCAAAACACCATGAAGTAGGTATCGTTATTCCAAGTTCTACAGATAAGGAGTCTGAGGCTCAATGTGTGTACACATCTTCTCCCAAATCAGGAAGTCGCAACGCCCTGGCTTTCCTTGTGACACCACATGGCTGAGGCAGGAACTCACTGGGAGCTTTGACTTGACTTGTTTCTGGGTGACTGAACAGATGGCTGAGAGGGAGCCACTCAATCAGGGTCTGGCCACAGCCTGCTGTGACCGGGCCTGTGGGTACTGCTTCAAGGGGTGTGCCTCCCTCTGTGCTGGCTGGACGGAGGCCTACACCTCAGTGGGGAGTCAGCTTTCAGTCTCCAAAGGCTCAGTGGCTGGCAGCAGGCCTGGCAGAGGCCTAGCCTGTGGATGAGCCTTTCCCCAGAGCAGCCCCTGTGGGAGGGGCTGGCCCATCTCTGTCAGAGCAGGAAAACGGGGGGACTACCAAGACTGGCTGGGACTTCACTAGGGATAGGACCAAAAATAAAAGCCTTTTGTCAGTGAAAGGGTCACCCCTGCAGACCCTGACCAGATGACCTTAGGAGTGGGGCTGGTCCACGCGGCGTCTGGGTCTTGACTCTGAGGAGTTAATGGCAAAGTGAGGAGCTGCCCAGAAGCCAGTCTGAGCAGAGCTGCAAACTGTAGAGTCCCAAGTCCTGGGCTCACAGGTGTGTCCTCTTTCTGGCATATGATAGGATGGGCCTCTGCCATCTCAGCCCCAGCCCACCAGGAGCAGAGCCTTCTTGACACACCTGTTTCTAGGGCTGCTGCTAAGCCTGGCAGCATAGGTGGTGCAAAGGAGCCAAAAGACACACACACAGCAGGGGTCCCCAACCCCTGGGCTGCGGACTGGTACCGGTCTGTGGCCTGATAGGAACTGGGCTGTACAGTAGGAGGTGAGCAGCAGGCAAGCAAGCATTACTGCCTGAGCTCTGCCTCCTGCAAGTGGCATTAGATTCTCATAGGCATGCGAACCCTATTGTGAACTGTGCATGCAAGGGATCTAGGTTGAGAATTTAGTTTCACCCCAAAACCATCCCCCACCACCCCTCATCTGTGGAAAAACTGTCTTCCTGAGACTGGTCCCTGGTGCCAAAAAGGTTGGGGACCGCTGACAGAGGGTTCCAAAGGTCTCTACAAAGCCTGCAGTGAAACACTATTTTTTTGAGCACGTACTTTAGACTATGTGTTGTGTTGGACCCTTGCCATACACTAACTCACTTAATCCTCACAATACAACTAACTAACCCATTCAACAAATATCTACTGAGTACCTGCTAGGTACAATGCTTTCTGCTAGGTGCTGGGGAGAACTCAGTGAGCAAGTTGAGACCCTGTCCCCATGAAATTTATAGTCTGGCTAGGAACCATTATAATCCCATTTCAGAGATGAGGCAACTAAGGCATCGTGATGTTAACTTACTCAGGTCATTAAATGACAGGACATGGGTTTGAACCCAGGTGATCTATTTCAGAGTCTAGGATGCTATTGTGTTACCAAATCCTTCCTTTTTTCTTCCCAACAACACACTACCTATATAGCAGACACTGTTGGTTACCTTTTGTTTAAAGAAAAAAAAAAAAAAAAGAATGAGGTCTTGCTCTGTCACACAGGCTGGAGTGTATTGGTGCCATCATAGCTTACAGTAACCTCAAACTCCTTGGATCAACTGATCCTCCCGCCTCAGCCTCCTGAGTAGCTGGGATTACAGGTGTGAGCCACCACGCCCGGCTTGGTTGCCTTTCTAAATCCATCTCACCTCCCTTGCTGGAAGAAGCCCTGTTTATTAGAATGTACACTCCTCTCCTAACTGTGTACTCAGCGAAAGGCCCCTCCCCAGCCCCAGACCTTAGGGGTGAATCTTAAGTTTAAACTAATCTTGGTAACGCCCTTCCCTTTGCCAGGGATTGGTGTAGGCCCAGATATGTGACAATCTGGCCAAGAGATATGTGAGGAAGACAGCTGGGAGGGTTCTGGGAGAAAGTTTTCTTATGCTGCTCCAAGTTGTTGTGGAACTTGGAACTGTGGTAGCCAATTGAGACCCACAAGGGAACCAGCTTGAGGACAAAAGCCAACATGCTAAGAATGGAGGAATAGGAAGGTGGAAACAACTTGGGCCCTGCCTGAACTTCTGAGCTCCAGGTTTGCTGCTACGTGAAATAACAGATATTCTTACCCCTTAAGATGTTTTGGTTGTTCTTTGTTTGTTTGTTTTTGCAGCTGAAAACTACCTAACATAAGCCAGCTCCAGCCCCTGTCATGCCACACTAGCCCTTACTTCAGTCTAACACATACACTGCTTCATGGCTCCTGCTCATGGCTTCCCTTGAGATGTCCGTTTTTAACTGACTTATTTCTCTCATATATTATCTTGGCTTTTAAGTGTTGTGGCCTGTTTCTCCAAATTATAAGCTATCTGAAGGGAGTGAGCATGCCTTACATTTTGTTATATTCTTCGTGGTACCCATCATCACTGTGGAGGCCACAGTAAAACTTAATATATAGGGGCTTTTTTTTTTTTTTTGGAGGTAGAGTTTTGCTCTTGTTGCTCAGGCTAGAGTACAATGGCATGATCTCAGGTCACTGCAACCTCCACCTCCTGGGTTCAAGCGATTCTCTTGCTTCAGCCTCCTGAGTAACTGGGACTATAGGCATGTGCCACCATGCCTGGCTAATTTTGTATTTTTAGTAGAGACGGGGTTTCTCCATGTTGGTCAGGTGGGTCTTGAACTCCTGACCTCAGGTGATCTGCCTGTCTCGGCCTCCCAAAGTGCTGGGATTACAGGTGTGAGCCACCGCGCCTGACCCTAGGGGCTTATCTTTTTTGCCACATTCCAAGATATTATTTGCTGTCCTGGAGGGAAAAAATGAACACATTTCTGTGTTCAACAAAGAGTAAAACGGGAGTCAACAGGTTGCAGCTGCAGGCCGGAGTGAATAAGAATGTCAGGCATCTCTCTCAACAGTGGCTTAGATTCACCAGTGGTTTGCACCAGCTCCTACTGCCTCCCATGTGCCTTGCCCTGGGATGGATGCTGGGGAGACAGACACAAATCACTGCTCGCTCTAAGTCAGGGAACTTCCATGCTCACCTACTGTCTTGTGTTCATTCTCATAAGAACCCTTTGAGGTAGGAGCCATCAGTACTAGTTTAGATGGGCAAGCAAAGCCAGTGACCTAACCAGATCAAGCAGCTGTTGAGCCCAGGTTTTCCAGGTCCTGAATTGAGTTCACAGGGCTTCCTATTATTTCCCCTTTCCTTTTTCCTATTAAGCAAGTGATCACCTTTTATTCATTGGCTCAGGTGAGGGATGTAGCAGAGCATAATATAGAAATACAGTCAGGCGTTGCTTAATGACAGATACTAGCTTAATGATAGAGATACATTCTGAGAAATGCATTGTTAGGTAGTTTCATCGTGCAAACATCAGAGTGTAGTTACACAAACTTAGATGGTATAAACCTACCGCACACCTAGGCTATATGGTGCAGGCTATTGCCCCTAGGCCACAAACCTGCACAGCATGTTACTGTACTGAATACTGTAGGCAGCTGTGACACAAAGGTACGCATCTCTGTATCTAAACACATTTAGGCTGCAGGCAGTTGCCCACACCTGTAACACCAGCATTTTGGGAGGCCGAGGTAGGAGGATCCCTTGAGTTTAGGAGTTTGAGACCAGCCTGGGCAACACTGTGAGACACTGTCTCTAATTTTAAAAAAAAGAAAATTAGCCAGGTGTGGTAGCACACACCTGTAGTCCCACCTACTTGGGAGACTTAGGTGGGAGAATCGCTGAAGCCTAGAAAATGGAGCTGAAGTGAGCTCTGATCATGTCACCACACTCCAGCCTGCAACAGAGTAAGGCACTCTCAAAAAATAATAAAAATAAAAAGTAAACATATTTAAACATAGAAAAGGTACAGTAAAATTATGGTATTATATCTTATGGGACCACAGTCAGATATGAGGTTCACTGTTGACCACAACACTGTTGTGTGGCTAGATGCTCTAGCAACAAGAGAGTCTCAGGAAGGGACTAGATGCCTTAAATGGGATCAGTAGGCCATGCCCCTATGCTAGAAAGCCATTTCTCCTGGTTGGGAGAGGAAGACTGAGATGCACCTGTAAGTGGCTGGTGGGCAGCAAGACCCTGCCTAGTACCTCGGAGCAAACAGGACCCAAGACAGTCTTTTAAAGATCTCTGAGCTCTGAACATGGCACAGAAGCAGCCCAGCTGCAAGCCAGAGGTCCTTTGGGCTGAAATGGCCTTGTGGAATGAGAATGGGGACTGGAGGGACTTTCCTGATACCTTGGTATGTAGCTGATCTTAAGGACTATCTCTTTAAGTACAAATATTTGGTTCCCTGAAACTTATCCTGATAGAAACAACTAATTTTCCCTTATCTTTAAATTACAGAATACTGCATTTCTTTCACTTTATTATATTACAGGTTTAGCTATACTGTGTATATATATATATATTTTTTTGAGACGGAGTCTTGCTCTGTCGCCGGGGCTGGAGTGCAGTGGCCTGATCTCAGCTCACTGCAAGCTCCACCTCCCGGGTTCCCGCCATTCTCCTGCCTCAGCCTCCCGAGTAGCTGGGACTACAGGCGCCCGCCACCTTGCCCGGTTAGATTTTTGTATTTTTTAGTAGAGACGGGGTTTCACCGTGTTAGCCAGGATGGTCTCGATCTCCTGACCTCATGATCTGCCCGATCCGCCCGTCTCGGCCTCCCAAAGTGCTGGGATTACAGGCTTGAGCCACCGCGCCCGGCCTTACTGTGTATATTAAGTCAAAAGATAGTAAGGCTCCAACCAGCTGAGATCAACCAGCGGAGATCTCAAATTACTTGAGAGGTTTCCAGAGAACCTTAGACCATTAGAACTAAATCAATACAAACATCTACAAGTGTGTGTACTTAAAAGCTTCAGTTCTCAATACTCCGTAAAGTAGGCACTTCAGTTATCCTCATTTTATAGATGACACTGGTTCAGAGAGGTGAAGTAACTTGTCCAGTGCTAAACAGCTAGGATTCAAGTGATATTTTGGCTAAAGGCAGAATTTCTAGCCACCATGCTAGCGTTTGGTTTGGCACCATAGGCAGAGCGCCATCTCAATGCTGAGAAGGTTCTAAGCAGACCTTGGGCCTGTAAAGTCGACCCCTTATAATGTGAGCACTATATTGAAATCCTAACCAGGGCATAAAAAGAGAACTTGCTGGCTGGGCGCAGTGGCTCACGCCTGTCATCCCAGCACTTTGGGAGGCTGATGGGGGCAGGTCACCTGAGGTCGGGAGTTCAAGACCAGCCTGACCAACGTGGAGAAACCCCGTCTCTACTAAAAATACAAAATTAGCTGGGTGTGGTGGTGGGCGCCTGTAACCCCAGCTACTCAGGAGGCTGAGGCAGGAGAACCGCTTGAACCCGGAAGGCGGAGGTTGCAGTGAGCTGAGATTGTGCCACTACACTCCAGCCTCGGCAACAAGAGTGAAACTCCATCTCGAAAAAAAAAAAAAGAGAACTTGCCCCCAACAAACTCATGTGAGTTGGAGAGGTAAGGCCATACATATAGACAAGTCCAAGGCAATCCATAATAAAATGTCACAGAGGAATGATACAGGGAGGAGCTATGCCGCTGCCCCCAAAGGCCTATACCATGGAACCTTGACCAGTGGTCCATATGCTAGGATATTGAACATGCCTGTCTGAGTGAGTCCTGAGCAATGGCCTTTATATCTGTTCAGTGATGGAGTACACTTGATCTGAAAAGGCCCCTCCTGGCCATGCTAGTTAGCTTTTGTCTACTCTGTCTCGCTCATATTTCTGCCAGCCTGACCCCCTTGACTCGCTGGGACTCTGGACTCACTGCACACCCATTCACCCTTAGCTATCATTTCCTTGAATGAGAAAATATCATTGAAGATTCATGCGTGTCATCTTTTTAAACTGATCATTTTGTTCCAGGGTTATCAGATTTCTCAATTTTGTTTTAAAATGCAAAAGGAAACAAGTAAGGGCCAGGGTAGTGGCTCATGCCTGTAGTCCCAGCATTTTGGGAGGCCAAGGTGGGTGAACTGCTTGAGCTCAGGAGTTCAAGACCAGCCTGGGCAACATGGTGAAACCCCAATTCTTGGTGGGAGAGTGCAGGGTATGGGGAGCCAGCTAGGCTTTAAAATGCCAAAAAAAAAAAAAAAAAGTTTTAAAAAAGAAAACAAATAAAATGCATATCTATCTTTTTGTCCACAGATTTTAATTGGTATTTGTTTTCATGAAATGCCATCCTCACTTTAATTTCAAGACTGATGCAATTTAATAGGAAATACAGTACACATTTTGGTGGAATATACTTGTGAAAATAACATCTAACTTAAAAAGGTGTAAACAGGACGGTGAAGTATATTGCAATGTAAGGTCAGCAGTCAATTATTACATGTTAAAGAAACATGTATAAACTGGCATACTAAAAATGAAAGTGAGATTACACTTTCAGCTACACCTAGAGCCTCATTCAGATATTTTTCCCTCTCACCAAGGCTCCAATGTAACTACTTTCTGAACTTGTAGCTCCTCCTTTCCAATATTTTAATTCACTACTTATTTTTAAGAACTATGTGCTCATTTCTGGGAGTATATAAAATTAATAGACACATAGTCCCCTGCTCACAAGGGGCTTAAAAACTAGCAGTTTGGCGGGACAGCCACAGTTTCCTGTGGAAAGCCTAACATGAATTTACAGGACAACACTGCTCATAAGCCGAAGGTTGGTCACACAAGCCTCTAAGGAGCAAGATTATCGGAAGTAATATGCTTTGAGGGAACAAAGCACATGTCTACAGAAGTGTAGCCTAAGTTCATCACTGTTTGTTCTTTTCTTAAACATACGTCACTTTGTGAAAACTCAAGTTTTTATATGAAAGCCATAAAAAATGTATTTTGTGTTGAAAATAGTTGGATTTTATATAATTTTATACTTTCTTCACAGACACAGGAAGTTGTAATAGTAGGAAGATGGTAATTTTACAAAGCATATCTCTAATAGAACATTATAAAACATTTAAACATGAATTTTCATATACTAAAAAGCTCAGATATATTATCTTCAATGATTTAAAATTATTTTTACTCTCATTTGAATTCCATATCAACCTTGCTTTCATGTTTAGATAATAAAGCTTTCCAATGTCAAAGGTTTTTTAAAAAAATGAACATTTAACAAGGCTTATTTTTTATAACATAGAGGAGGGAAAAGATGACGAAAACACGGCCTATAATTTCTTAGCCTAGATTAACCCAGTACATTTTTTTAAAAAGTGATTCATGTATGTGGTCCGAAAATTCAAAATGCTTATAAATGTACAAATTGAAAAGTAAGAGCCTTCATTCTTTCCTCTCTCCACTCCCATACACTCTCCCCACGAAAGGCAATCACCTTTTCCCCACAGCTTTTTTCCCTACGTAGGCTGAAAATGTCTGCCTAGCTCAGGTTCTGCCATCTACAAGGGCTCATGGCAAATTGAAAGGGCGTTCCCTGCCAATGGCGAGGCACCCTGAAGCCTGCAGAGATGGTGTGCCAGTGCCTCTGCACTAGTGCCAGGACTACCTTCCTGGGGTCTGTCACGTGGATTATCCCTCTGGGGACTGTCGAGTGTTGGAAGCGGACAGGACAAGTGTTAGAAACAGTGCTTTCTCTGAGCTCCTGTGTCAATGCTTTTGTGAGATAAATTCTCAGAAAAATTTCTCAGCTAAAGGGAATACTGAAGTGAATTTTGCCAAATCAACTTCTAATAATGTACCAATTTGCATCCCAATTAATAATATATGAGTGCCTGTTTCTTATCATCCTTACAAATGCAATTTTCAGCCATTTAGAGTGAATGACAATTTCTCATATTTTGCATTTTATTTAGTTAGGAATGAACATCTCATGTATATGAGCCATTAAAATGTTTTAGTGGATTGTTCATGTCCTTTGCCAGTTTCTTTTGGTTTTCAATTTTTTATTTTTAAGAGTTTTTTGTACTTTAGGTAAAACAGTTTTATTCGTTCAGGTACTGTTCTAGACTGTGCAGTCAAACAGGAAACAAAGAAAATCCCTGCCCTTAAGGAGTTCAAATTCTAGTAGAAAGATAAAGAAAAAAAAGTGTATGTATACACGCACACACACAACACAGACACACGCACGAGGCGGTGACAGGTGCTATAGAAAAAAAATAAAGGAGGGTAAAAAGGGATAGAAAGTGATAGCAGTGTATGTGGGATGGGATGCTATTCTGTATAGGGTACAGAATGGTCAGGGACAGCCTCTCTGACAGAGTGGAGATTTGAGAAGACACCTACCTGAAAGGAAGAAAGGGAGTAATTTACCTGAAGATCAAGGAAAAAACTTTCAGGCAGAAATGTTTTTTCTGCCAAAAAACATCTGGCCTTTAAAGCCAAAAGGCTTTAAAGAGAGGGAGAGGGAAATTAGTTGGCACATTTGAGAAGCAGCAAGGAGGCTGACTACAGCAGTGTGTGTGAGGAAGAGGGGAGTCGGGGAGGAGGTCAGAGAAAGAGTGGGGTCAGATAGGGTAGGGTCTTAAAGGCCATGGTAAAGTCTTTGGAGGGTTCTGATTTGGCTGGAGGTGGGTACGAACAATAGAGATGAGTCATGAGACCAGATGAAAGTCGATGCAAGCCTGGACAACACAGCGAGACTTTGTCTCTACTAAAGATTAAAAAAATTAGCAAGGTGTGGTGGTGTGCACCGACACTCCCAGCTACTTGGGAGGCTCAAAATCAGGAGATTGATTTCACCACTGCATTGCAGCCTGAGCGACAGAGCAAGATCCCTGGGTCAAGGCAAAAAAAAGATGTAAATATTTGTTGCCAGTAAATGTTCCTAGTTTGAATTTATGGTGTTTTAATTTTTTTGGAGGGGAGGATAGGTGGCCATGCTATATTTAATTTTTTTTATCAACTATAGTAATAGCAATCTTCTTGTTTATATCTTGCTTTTATGTCACACAGGCAAAAGACTGCAAAACCATCTATTACATTGAATTTTGATTAAAATTTCTGATTTCTCCAAAATTATTTTAGGGATAAGCAGTGAAACAGGCAAGATCAATGCATAAGACTGCACAGTGTATTTGCTGCACAAAGGTACCAGGCTGAGGGCATAAGTGGGGACTGAAATTCAGTCAAGCTATGGTGCATTGGGAGGTACTGAATCCACGAGAGGAAGGGGCCTTTTCTAATTTGCACAAAGGTGCTATATGAACTAGTAGTGGCACTGGGGATAGAGTTCAAGCTTTACTCCATTGTGGGTTTCCTTTCTTTCTTTCTTTTTTTTGAGACAGTTTCACTCTTGTTGCCTAGGCTGGAGTACAATGGCATGATATTGGCTAACTGCAACCTCCACCTCCTGGGTTCAAGCAATTCTCCTGCCTCAGCCTCTCAAGTAGCTGGGATTATAGGCACGCGACACCACACATGGCTAATTTTGTATTTTTAGTAGAGATGGGGTTCCACCATGTTGGCCAGGCTGGTCACCAACTCCTGACCTCAGGTGATCCGCCCGCCTCGGCCTCCCAAAGTGTTGGGATTACAGGTGTGAGCCACCACACTCAGCCTAATCCACAGTTTTAACACCAGTTATTAAATAATCTTTTCACATACTGACTTAAAATGCCATCTTTGTCCTATTAAATATTCATAGCTTCTTATGTCTCTGGTAGAACCAAGGACCCCGTTAAGGTAGAAGTTTGCCATATTACAAAAAAAAATTTTTTTTTTTTGAGACAGAGTCTCGCTCAGTCGCCCAGGCTGGAGTGCAGTGGGGCGATCTCGGCTCACTGCAAGCCCCGCCTCCTGGGTTCATGCCATTCTCCTGCCTCAGCCTCCCAAGTAGCTGGGACTACAGGTGCCCGCCACCACGCCCAGGTAATTTTTTGCATTTTTAGTAGAGACGGGGTTTCACCGTGTTAGCCAGGATGGTCTCAATCTCCTGACCTCGTGATCCGCCTGCCTTGGCCTCCCAAAGTGCTGGGATTACAGGCTTGAGCCACCGCACCCGGCCACAAAAAAAATTTTTTTAAATGCATTTTCCTCACTAGGGAAACCTTAATTTTAGGAGCCAAATTAGAAGCTAATTTTGGCACATTAGAAAGAACTGGTGCAGTTGGAAGACTTTCTCATTTTCAGATGCAACAGAAAAGCACTTCTTTGCTGTCTTTGCTTAAAGGCTTCAGCTTAAAGACACCAATGAGTTATTTCAAACAACCTTGTGCTAACCTTCTCAAAGGCTTTCTTATCTACCTTGAGATAGTAAGCTCAACCAATAGTCTGAAATGCTACTGCTCCAGGAAAATCTTTTTATTTCCAGGTTCAGGTTTGGCATCAGTTAGAGCACTATTGGTGGGTGTACAAACACTGTGTGAATGGTGAGATGCTATATGTTACGTGGTCTCTTTTCAAACAAAAGTAAAACGCCTGCCTTTTCAGCTGTCCCTCACTACCTAACCAGGTCCATCACTACACTATTACTGCCTTAGTGAGACAAGAAATAAGAACCATCTGAAACTTCTGCCAAAAAGGAAATGCTTCCTTCTTCCAAGACAAATAAGCATAAAATACAAGGGAAATGGAAAGGATCTCAGTTTGTGGTTTTATGCTTAGGCAAACAGAAAACCTAAGACATTGTAAGTCCTAATTGGTCAGGTGCCTTTTCTCCTCTCTACAAAGAAGGGCTAGGGTTGGAGGAGATTGGAATGCAAGGAGGGTTGGCAAAACAGATGCAAGTTCTCTAACAAAGTAGCTTCCTCAGATTCTCCTCCCTTTCCTCACAGCCTACTTTCAGAAACAAAGCTTTACTTACACAGCACCCTGCTGTCAAGGTTGCTAAAGAATTCACTAGATAGTAGCTAAGCCTATATTAAGAATAAATCTAAATTTACTGTCCAGTCTCAAAGTAATAACTTCATGTGTCAACACAGTGAACTGAGAAATGAGGAGAGCAGAGAGGAGAGGGGCTTGATTATGTAAAAGATACAGATATATCATTTTACATCATCAGTATGGGAAGCAAATGTGAGAATGTTTGGAGAGCTGTATTTTGGTTAAGAGCAAATATTTCTAAGTTGATTATCTTTCGGATCCAAGTCATATTGCAATGCTTCAACTATATATGCTTAAATATTTTTAGTTGAGACATACATAGGATTTTTTGCTTTCCAGCAATCTTAGAGCAGTAACAGTGACAATTAAAGTAAAAAAAAAATAAGGCACTAGCATGGAGGAACATTAGATAATTTTCATATTTAGATACGAAATTATTAGATAATTTTCTTTCCTTTTTTTGTTAGAGGCAGGGTCTTGTTCTGTCGCCCAGAGCAAGAGTGCAATGGCGCAATCATACTCACTAAACCTTGAACTCCCAGGCTCAAGCAATCTTTTCACCTCAGTTTCCCAAGTAGCTAGGAATACAGGCATGTGCGACCGCATCCAACTAATTTATATTTATTTTTATTTTTTGTAGAGATGGGGCTCACTTTGTCACCCAGGCAGCTCTCAAACTCCTGGCCTCATGTGAATCTCCCTCCTTGGCCTCCCAAAGTGCTAGGATTACAGGCATGAGTCACGGTGCCCAGCTGATAGTTGGATAATTTTCATTGCCTTTTTCTACCAATTTTCTTCCCTATCCCTGAGGCCAGGTGTAATTCATGCTTCCTTTTGGGAGTCCAGTACTTTATCTAGGCCTATTCTCTTCCAAACTATTTCATACTTCAAAGTTATCATTTTATTCTGACCTCCTGCTTCGTCAAATCTTTCAAACAAAATTTCCTTTTATTCTTTCACTGACCCTTGCCCTCTCCAAGTCATTCTGCATGTAATAGAATGGTGATTTTTCCATTTCTGAAAGGTTGCTAAACCCTGTTTAACACATTTGCTTTTATTTTCTAACAGTCAGATTCCTAATCAAGAGACCCAGTAGCAGCGCCACTAGATCATATAAATAGACCAAGGGGCTTGGTGGATAAAAGTGAAAGCATTAGGGCTGGGCATGGTGGCTCACGTCTCTAATCTCAGCACTTTGGGAGGCCGAGGTGGGCAGATCACTTGAGCCCGGGAGTTCGAGACCAGCCTGGGCAATGTGGTGAAACCCCATCTCTACAAAAGTACAAAAAATTAGCCAGATGTGGTGGTGTGAGCCTGTGCTCCCAACTACTTGGAAGGCTGAGGTAGGAAAATTGCCAGAGTCTGGAAAGGCAAGGTGATAGCCTGGGCAACAGAGGACACCCTGTCTCCAAAAAAGTGAAAACATTAAAACATAAGCCACATATACAATCATGCCACTTGAAATTGAAGGAAATTTGGTCTTATGCATATCATCTTACCTACTTTTCAGTCTAGACCACTTATTTGAAGGTCAGATCCACCTAAAGAAGTAGTTGGCTATTCTGTCTCATCACAACCCTATTGCAACAATTCTAAGTCTAGGATATATAAATTTCCATGGCAAAATAGACCCTCTCTGCAAAATTAAGCCATTTGTTATTTTAGTTTGCAAAAACTACATGACATGTTAGAAGCACAAATTTAACAGATACTATTTTATTATTTACAAAATACATGGTGATCGTAAGAGAACGTTTTACAAATTACAAATGAAAAAAGTACAGGGAAAAGTAGAGACAAATGGGTTAAATAACAAGGTAACCATTTGTAATGAGCCTGTTTAGAATAAAATAGTTCTTCTTAAAAGTTAGACAAGGCCGTGAGTAAGCATATCACTGTGTAAAAAATGTCAGTTACTTGGAAATATACCTCTACCAAAAAGCAGAAAAGCAATGGTAGTGCATCTAAATGTGTCCTAAATTAAATTACAGCATATACAGTTTCAGTGTTCCACAATACAACCATTGCTCTGAGGCAGGAATCTGTGAGACTTGACTGCTTAGCTCACTGAAAGAGCAAAGCCCCAGGACTAGTTAACTTCCCTACCTTCCATAAGGCTTTGTTCAGGTGACTTTGGAATGTAGTGTCAAAAACCCCATTCATTTCTGCTGCAAGCTCCCTCAGAACAGACACTGTGGCCTCATCATTGGCATTCAGAATCCGCACAAAGAATTTATTCCACAATTCACCATCTTTTAGCCTAAAAATACATAAAACCATTTCCATCAAGATTAGGCATATGAAAATTATAATTCCTTTTAGTTTAACTCAGTGGTACATTTATGCCACTCAGTGGTACCAAAATGGTGTAAGGGAATACCTAGAACTCTAGGGTTAGAGATCATTCAAATAGTCCTTTGAAAGCCCAGGGAAGAACTACAAAAAAGGGCTACCATAGTGGGAAAAGCCAAGATACAATGCACATAAAGGGAAAGAAGTTCTCTCATCTAAATCTATAAATTTCCTCTGTGTACTAAGGCATAGCACTTTTCTTCTACAAATAGAAGAAAAAGGAATTTTATTTTTTCCAATTTTCCTAGAGTCTAGGTCATCAAAAAGGCTACAGCTCCTTTCTCCCACCCAAGTAGTGGATCATCTTTACAATTCTCTGAGAATTGTAAGCTTGACTAAAGTAACTACTGCTTAATATGTTTGTACCTTTGCTTATTATTATTTTCTTTTGATCAGAGAAACTTCCCTTATTAGATAAGGCAGGGCTGTTAGGAAACCCCAACTGACCCTACTTGTTTCTGCTCGTGTTAGCCAGACCTGTCTGGACCATAGCCAAGTGGACATGCCTATATCCATCTTATATGTCTTACATTGTATTTCACGCCTATTTTAAAAAGTACATGTAAGAGATAACACTGGCCAAATTCTGAATTAAATAAAGAGAAAACTACAATTCAATTATTCAAAGAGGAAAATAGAGAAGGGGCATTAAATCTTCAACACGGATTTTTTTTTTTTAACCAAAGAATATAACAGTAGGTGACAGACTAGCAAACTTATGCTGGGAACTTATTTGCTAAGCTAAGCTAAAATGGAACATAGATAATTAAGTTGTTTGTTTTTGTTTTTTTTTTTAGACAGAGATCTCACTCTGTTGACCAGGCTGGAGTGCAGTGGCACGATCTCAGCTCACTGCAACCTCTGCCTCCCGGGTTCTCAGGGTCAAGTGATTCTTGTGCCTGAGCTTCCCAAGTAGCTAAGATTACAGGGATGGGCCACCACACCCAGCTAATTTTCTTGTATTTTGAGTAGAGACGGGGTTTCACCATGTTGCCCAGGCTGCTCTCAAACTCCTGACCTCAGGTGATCTGCCTCAGCCTCCCAAAGTGCTGGAATTACAGGTGTGAGCCACCATGCTCGGCTGACTTAATAATTATGAGCAGGCTTGAGGGTACTAAGGTTCTGAGACCAAGCAGCGCTTATTAAGAGACCATTTACTTCTTCACCAGGAGATTCAGTTATCTGGTTTGGTTCTATCCACTTATTAAATAAATAATAGCCTAAAATTAGCATATAGTTTAGAAATGTAAGTCTTTTCAAGAGATGCTTATTAACTTTTGGTAATAATCGTTATTAAAAAGGAATTTAGGCCAGGCACAGTGGCTCACATCTGTAATCCTAGCACTTTGGGAGGCTGAAGCGGGTGGATCACGAGGTCAGGAGTTCGAGACCATCCTGGCCAACATGATGAAACCCCATCTCTACTAAAAATACAAAAATTAGCCAGGCATGGTGGCGCACGCCTGTAATCCCAGCTACACAGGAGGCTGAGGCAGGAGAATCGCTTGAACCTGGGAGGCAGAGGTTGCAGTGAGCTGAGATTGTGCCACTGCACTCCAGCCTGGGCGACACAGCGAGACTCTACCTCAATAAATAAATAAATAAATAAATAAATAAATAAATAGGAATTAAAGGCTAACACCAATTGGTTAGAAAATTATTCTCATGAAATGTTTATTTTCACATATCTAAACAGGGAAGCTTCCATACTATAGCTGTAGTCTGGAAGATACAGCTACATTCAGAATGAGGTCCTGAAGTCTGAATAGTTTTGAATCTTATTTTTAATGAGCAGTTCCTTTATCCTGCACTAGACGCTCTGCTGATGCTCTAATGAAAACTCGCTGAAACTACTGGAATCATGGCATTTGGATTAAAAAAACTAAGGCTGCCAAAGCAGAGATAGCACCCAAGAGAAACAGAAAATTACAGGGATGGGCAGAGACCCTGAAATTCATCAATACTTACTCAGAAATATTTTGGCTAAGTTTCCAGAAGGACCCATCCCAGAAGACCTGTAGGTGTTCCTTGAACAATAGTAAATGTGCTAAATCTGCTATACCAAACAGGTCTACCTGAAATCACAAAAAGCACCATCAGCTAAAATAATTCTCTGCCTCTACCATGGCAGCTTATTTCGGTAGGAAGTTGAAAGGTATTACAGTGCTTAACTAAGTTTATTTTATGACATACATTTTAGTAGACTGTTCCTCACCCTTACAGTAAAGGGAGAAGCTCTCCAAAGAAATGATCAATAGAGCCAACTCTAGGAGTTCTCCTTAAGAACAAAAGATGAAATATTTGGACTATCACATTCAAATCTGTAGACCTACTGAGTTTGCATGAACTCCAACTGTGATCTAAATGGGGTCCACATGATTAGTTCAGGTTTGTGCTACATATTCAATCAGCAAATGTCTTATGTCTAAAGCTAAGTTAGAAGGAATTTCTGCATGTAACGCCACCATACAAAAGACTTACGTTTGTGCTAATGTTCGTTTTATATACATTACTTCATTTACTCCTCACAACAATTCTGATAAACACACAGCAGAGACTGTTATCCCTTTTTTACAGAGAAGATCACAGAAAATGACTTATAAAAGATTACATGGGTGGTAGGCAGTAGCAATGGCCCTGGCACTTGGTGACCGTTAGTCATGTGTTTGCACGTGTATGTGTATATTCTTCAATGCTGTAACACAAAAATGTTACATTTTACTTGACTTGGTGATATTTGAAAACTAGGTCATCTATTCTGGGAGAGTCAATATCAGTAAACACTAGCTTTTATAGCTTATCTAGATAATAAAGAGATTAAGAAACCCTCTCCATATTTGCTCAGGCTTGTTTTACACTTACCTGGTAGGGAGAAGAACAATTAGCCAGGATCTTTTGTCCTTCCAGGATCTGTACAGTCCGAAAGCCGCTGAGGGTAAAAACATCTAGCTGTACCCTAAGGTCAACACTGTAGGAAAAGTCCACTATCTTCAAAGCTTGATTGTTCTCATCACAATCATAGGGATCGTGGATTCTGAGTCCAGATTTAAGAGAAGGAGATAATAAAAATAGGCCATGAAAGAAGCTGCATAGCTGGTCTTTAAAAAAAAAAAAAGTACCTTGAGTACATCTTAGCTATGCCGACAACTCCCTCCAGTGGTTAATTTTGAAAATGCACCTGTAAGACTCACAGTAGTGGCAGTGTCCACCCAATGAGGAAGGAATGTTACCAGTTTGGTGACACAAAGTATATTTCAATCACCATGCATGGCCACCATTAAACATTTATCAAGCTTCCATATTATATAAAGTAAGTATGGAAGCAGAGCACAGGCTTCTTCCCTGTACTGTACACATTAACACATACAATTGCAATGATTTATACACTGACAGGAATTATGATGGAGGAAATCAAAATTTTATAGGTGTCATAGCCTTTCTTGTTTACTATTCCAGATAGGCTTTCCAGGTATTGTTCAGATTCTTCCTTCCAGAGTTTAATGGAAAACAATGCAAGTCTGTTTTATAAAGTCCTACCTATATTGTAAAACACCATATTTTATCTTGCTCTTATTCTTAATTCCAGTTCTTATTTACTTAAAAAAACCTTTATAATACTAATTAATTATCAATTAATTTTGTTTTCCTTGGGTTTACTTATCCTAATAACGCTATTCTCCATGGAGACATAGGAACTGTTTATAAATGAAATGAGTGGGTTTTCATGTGTTCCTTTTGTCTCTGTTTTTCTCAATTAGTTCCCTCAAACTCCTGATATTGGTGCAATATTCCTAAATACAGGCTTTAACTACTCCAATTACGTACCTCCACAGCACAGAATGATCTATGTATTTTACTTTAAAATTGACAATTGCTCCCATTTTCCCTTGGCACAAGATCCAACCTTTTTTGGCCACCATTAAACTATACTATAATTAAAAAAAAAATATATATATATATATAGTTACAATCATAGGGACTGTGGATTCTGATATATAAAAAAATATATGTGTGTTTTATATATATATATAACATGTGTGTGCATGTGTGTGTTTTGTTTGGTTTCTTAGACAAGCTCTCACTCTGTCACTGAGGCTGGAGTACAGTGGTGCGATCTCAGCTCACTGCAGTCTCTGCCTCCTGGGTTCAAGCGATCCTCCCATCTCAGCCTTCTAAGTAGCTGGGACTACAGGTGTGTGCCACCACGCCTGGCTAATTTCTTAATTTTTTTGTAGAGATGAGGTCTCATTATATTGCCCAGGCTGGTCTTGAACGCCTAGGCTCAAGTGAGCCTCTGCCTTGGTCTCCCAAGGTGCTGGCATTACAGATGTGAGACACCATGCCCAGTGTAATTGTAAAATATTTATATAAATTTGGAGGCATAGGAAAAAAATGTTTCATAGATTAATAAAAAGAAGCATGCACGAAGGTGTCCTAGTCCTCTAATCAGCTACTAACTCACTATTACTTTGGGTAGGATATTCCATTTTTTTGGATCTCATTTTCCTCACAAAAAATATGTAGAAACTAAAGTAAGCAATTAACTAAGCAATTTCAAAAGGTTCTTTCTGGCTTTTATTTTTGTAGAGATGGGGTCTTGCTATGTTGACCAGGCTGGTCTTGAACCCCTGGCCTCAAGAGATCCTCCTGCCTTTGCCTCCCAAAGTGCTGGTACTGCAGATGTGAACCACCACATCCAGCCCTTTCTGGCTTTTGTTGTTTTGTTTTGAGATGGAGTCTTGCTCTGTCGCCCAGGCTGGAGGGCAGTGGTGCGATCTCGGCTCACTGCAAGCTCCATCTCCTGGGTTCACGCCATTCCCCTGCCTCAGCCTCCTGAGTAGCTGGGACTATAGGCACCTGCCACCAGGCCTGGCTAACGTTTTGTATTTTTAGTAGAGACGGGGTTTCACCTTGTTAGCCAGGATGTCTCGATCTCCTGACCTCATGATCTGCCCGCCTCAGCCTCCCAAAGTGCTGGGATTACAGGCGTGAGCCACCACTCCCGGCCTCTGGCTTTTTTTTTTGAGACGGAGTTTTGCTCTTGTTGCCCAAGCTGGAGTGCAATGGTACGATCTCGGCTCACTGCAATCTCTGCCTCCTGGGTTCAAGCAATTCTCCTGCCTCAGCCTCCCAAGTAGCTGGGATTACAGGTATGCACCACCACATCTGGCTAATTTTGTATTTTTAGTAGAGATGGGGTTTCTCCATGTTGTTCAGGCTGGTCTGACCTCAGGTGATCTGCCTGCCTCGGCCTCCAAAAGTGCTGGGATTACAGGCATGAGCCACTGTGCTCGGCCCCTTTCTAGCTTTAAATTCCTTATGAATCTAGGTGAAATTTCTGATTAAATTTGATAAGCAGTGATAAAGTAAAAAGCAATGCCTCTTTAATACTATGTACTTTCCTAGAGCCTCTGGTGGCTGAGAGAAGGGTTATCATACTCCATAGACCACAAATGCCTAATTCTAAAAGGCTTAGAAAATACCTCTGCTTCCAATTTCCATAGCCCTGGGAATTTCAGCACTGTCATTTTAATGTTGTTAAGTAGACTGAAAATATACCAGGGGTTCTCATATTTGGAAATTTTGGGGGATTTTTGGTGGTCACAACGGCTTAGGGGATTGTTACCTGCACTTAATTGGGTGGGTGGGGGGAATAGGAATATAAAACATCCTGCATTGCTTGGAACATACCTGCACAAAGAATTGTCTCATCCAAAATACTATGGTGCCCTGGATGAGAAATGCTGCTACATTATGTCTGGGAAAGACTTTGACTCTGCTATCTCAGTGGAGAAGGTGGGATTCTCTAGTTCTTTTGGTTACAATCACAGGAACACATTGAGGGTTGTTTTAATTTCCATGTTAACTATAATTTAGAGTCTAATTCAATCTCTTCTTATAGCTTAAGTAGTCAGAAGAAATGTAAAGAATAAGTCCAGCTATTAGTATATACCAGTGGTCTCAGAAACAAAGTTAACACCTCACCCAAGACATGTGGTTGGGCAAAGCATCTTTAAACCAGGTTGCTTTTACTCAAATACTATAACACCAATGATCACTAAAAGAACGTAGTAGCCCCCTAGTCCTTTTCACAAAGCAAAAATGTTGAACTGTTTTGCCTAATTAATGCCTGAATGTGATCTATATTTTCTCAGTTCTTAGTATTCATTTATTATTTCCTGCTCTGTGCTCACCCCTTGAACCTGATGGACACACTGGGTTTAATTTGAACACTAAGCCCCACTCCTTGGCATAGTTTGTATTTGAACTCTGGTTTTACCCACTTCTCTTGGCTAACATGTCAGTTAGGCCTGACTTAAGCTTTGGTCTATGAAACTGAGCAGTGCCTTGATTTTGCTGGCATCCTCGCTAGATTGGCACGGGTCCCACTCAAAGAATGACTAAACAATCCACTTTATATTCCTCAAAATATTCATATTTTGGCCGGGCGCGGTGGCTCAAGCCTGTAATCCCAGCACTTTGGGAGGCCGAGACGGGCGGATCACGAGGTCAGGAGATCGAGACCAGCCTGGCTAACATGGTGAAACCCCGTCTCTACTAAAAAAAAATACAAAAAACTAGCTGGGCGAGGTAGCGGGCGCCTGTAGTCCCAGGCAGGAGAATGGCATAAACCCGGGAGGTGGAGCTTCCAGTGAGCTGAGATCCGGCCACTGCACTCCAGCCTGGGCCACAGAGCGAGACTCCGTCTCAAAAAAAAAAAAAAAAAATTCATATTTTATATCTTGTCTTGATGTACATCATCACAATACTGATTATTTTATCTGATTTAGTCTATTTCCTCAATGTGTTTATTTCTTTGAATTATTCTAAACTATTCTCAATGATTTTTTACTTTTAGGTAAATATTCTCTTAACATAATGTGTTCCTCCATATGGCATTTATCAAAATGCTTCAATAACTGGCAACTTGGCCGGATGCAGTGGCTCACGCCTATAATCCCAGCACTTCGGGAGGCTGAGGTGGGCAGATCACTTGAGGTCAGGAGTTTGAGACCAGCCTGGGCAACATGGCAAAACCTCATCTCTACCGAAAAATACAAAAACTTAGCCACGCGTGGTGGTGCCCGCCTGTGGTCCCAGCTACTAGCAAGGTTAAGATGGGAGAATCGTTTGAACCTGGGAGGCGGAGGCTGCAGTGAGCCGAGATCATGCCACTGTACTCCAACCTAGGTGACAGAGTGAGACCCTCGCCTCAAAAAAGAAAAAAAAAAAAGTGGCAACTATCCATGTTTTAAGAGAAAGCTGATAGAATTATAACAATGAAAAGGACCAACCTGTTTCTGAGAATCAGACTCCTTGGACTCAAGTCACCATGGACTATTTCTGCTTTGTGTAGCTTCTCCACTATTGTCAAAAGGTTATAAATAATCAACACTGCTATTTCATGGGTAATATATTCACTGTGTTGGAGAAGATCCTGGAAATTGAAGGACAGAAAACTCACTATTTCTCAAGTTTGGCAGATTGTAGTTATACTCAATACCTTGGTAACTGATGGTTTGTAGTCTTCCTTGTTCTCTACTGGAACACAGGCACCTCTGTAGACTGAGTCTATGTCCCAGTTTTAATAATACTGCAATCTCCCATAAGATTGTTTGTAAGGATTTAATGACATAATGATGAATGGCATCAAGAGTGAGCTTGGCCCAAAATAGGTACTTAATAAATGTTTTAAAATATCCTCATTCCAACCGTTTTTGAGAATTTATATTATCATCAAAATCTGTAGCAAACCTTCTTAAGAAGAAACCAAAGAGTAAAATGACATATTGTGTCTGGGTTTAAAAAATTATCCAGTGGGGGTAGCATAGCTAAAAGAAGAGTGGCCATGAGCTAAGATTATCATAAATCACTAGTTCATGGGAGTTCATTGTACAATTCTACTTTTATTTATGCTTGACAACTGACCAAAAAAGTTAAAAAAAAAAACCAAAGAGATCTTTGGTCAAAATAACTTGAGAAAATGATCAGTGCTTTTAACTTATAATTGAATTGGTCTATTTCTAGAAGATTGATAGATTTTGTACTAAATTCCTATGAGAAATGGAGCACAAATCTCTCTACTTGAGGACTTTAAATTATGTTTTTAGTATTACAAACCTGAAGGGTGAAGCAGTTTATATATTGGTGCCAAACAATACAGCCATCTTGATATTGATAACAGCTGCACAAATGATCAAAGGCCTCATTTAAACGTTCCTTTAACTTGAGGGTGATATAAAAGTCCCATGGGACAGGTTGAGAAGCTACCTGTAAGATATTTTATTTTAAAAATTAAATTCAATTAAGTATATGGTTATGGCTGACAGGTTGAAACACATTCCTTCCAGCCCTTCTGATAGAGAAATAATAAAGAGTTATTTTTAAAAGCATAAATCTACTATAAAAGACACAATAGCAATAAATTCTGGAAAGAGAATAAGCTGGAAAGAGAAGAGGAGGTAACAATCCAGTTAGAATAAAAACTGATTTTGGCAGAGGAGAAAGCTGAGCTACATTTACACTACAAGGCTATTTCCCTATAGTATATAACTGCCAGCACCAATTACCCATGGAAGTGAGGCTGAGGGTGGAGCTAAGACAGGAGTGATTGAATCCCATTTAAGAGGAAGGTAGGCCTAGTGCAGTGGCTCATGCCTGTAATCCCAGCACTCTGGGTGGCCGAGGCATGTGGATCACCTGACATCAGGAGTTCAAGACCAGCCTGACCAACATGATGAAACCCTGTCTCTACTAAAAATACAAAAATTAGCTGGGTTTTTGGTGGCGGGTGCCTGTAATCCCAGCTACGCGGGAGGCCGAGGCAGGAGAATTGCTTGACCCTGGGAGGCAGAGGCTGCAGTGAGTCAAGATCGTGCCATTGCACTCCAGTCTGGGTGACAAGAGCAAGTCCGTCTCAAAAAAAAAGGAAGGTAGACCCCAGCTTCCCTCCTCTGCTCCCATAGCCCAGCCCAACAACTACCTCTCCCCTATTCTCGAAGACCAGAAGTTTATTACCTAGTGAGTATAAAACAGAAGGGCTCTGGACTACAGAGCACTAGGCACCACTGAGGGGCGTAGAAATAACATGGAAAACAGGGAAAAGTGTATATATCGGATGTTATATATGCAGCGGTTAAGATGTTAAGATGTACCTCCCTGCCCTTCCATGCTTCAGACCAATTTCCTTACTCAGCTTTCAGAAAGCTAGAAGCCAGGCTTATATGCTCCAGGCAGAAAATCAGAAGTCTTCTCTGAGGGAGAAGACTTCTCTGATCAGCTCAAGAGAAAAGATCTAAATATTGGAGGGTTTTCCAATAAAATGGCCAAGCTAGATCATCCTACGTTGAGGTCCACAGCTGTCAAGGTCTTTCCATATACATAACTACTTTCAATTAGCTTTCAGTGTCCCATACTTAAATATGAATAGAGAGTCAGAGACTTGAAGAAAGCCTGTAGTGTGAAAGAGATCAAAACAGACAAAAAAAAAAAAAAAAAAAAAAAACCAAGAAGAAACAGATGACAAAGGGAGAAAAAAATGTTAAAGTATCATTAGTATCTTCAGAAAGATAAGGAATATTCTCTTTGAAATAAAGAATAGAATGCTACAAAGAAAATTCTGAGAATAAAAAAAGAGCTCTTGAAAATTAAATATAGAAATAAAAACCTAGTAAAAAGACCAAAAATATTAAGCTGATAAAATACACAGAAAGTAAAAAGAAAAAGAGAAAACATAGGAGAAAAAAAGTTAAATTTTTAGAGGTTCTGTCCAAAAGATGCCATATGCACCTCTAATAAAAGGAATTAGAGAATAAGAGAACAGAGGAAACTGAGGGGAAAAAATAATTTTTCCAATGAAGAAAATTTCTCAGATCTGAGGGAATTGACAGATTGAAATGGCCATTGAGTATCTAACACATAAGTGACAACAAACTTATGAAAAGGCATGTAATTGTGACATTTCAGAATAGTGGGGACAAGAATAAGATCCTATAAGGATCCAGAAAGAGGGAAAAATAACTTTACAAAGCTTTGAGACTCAGAATGGCAAAAAAATTCAAAAGCAAAGTTAGATGCCTGTAATCCAGTTCTTTGGGAGGTCAAGGTGGGAGGATTGATTGAGTCATGAATTCAAGACCAGCCTAGGCAACACAGGGAGGCCCTCGTCTCTACAAAAAATAATTAGCTGGGAGTGGTGGCGTGCATCTACAGTCCCAGCTATTCCAGAGGCTGAGGTGGGAGGATTGCTTGAGCTCAAGAGGTTGAGGCTGCAGTGAGCTGTGATCATGCCACTGCACTCCAGCCTGGATGACAGAGAGAGACCCTGTACTTAAAAAAAAAAAAAAAAAAGAAAAGAAAAGGATAAAAAGAAACTAGGTATCCAGTATAAGCAAAAGGTAATGTGAATACCTAGGATGATAATAAATGGAAATTCCAAGGTGACTGTGGGTGGTGATTGTGTCAAAGTTAATGTATAACTTGTCCAGATTGGAGCAGGCCAGAAACTATCAGCAGAGATTTCCTCAAAAAAATGAAACTGAAAGGATACTTAATATATTTGGACATATTGAGAGAGATTATTAGAAAGATGTGATGGTACCATGAGGACAGTTATTGCTTCAATCCATATTATTTACAAAGTAACTGAAATTACAAAGAATCAGTCCCACCTTTATTATGGTTAATTCTGCAGAGTTTCTTGGTGCCACCCAGAATAACTTGTAATCTTCACATATTAGGTATTCTCGTTTAATGCAGTAATCCTCATTACCTGTTGATAAAGTTTGATTCCATTTAAAAATCACTGTGAACATATACAGCCCTCTAGCTTTTACCTCCTGGTTTAAGGAACAGAGGCACTGGTATATTTGCCAGTTAGTAGTATCTAGAATACTTTTAAAAATAATTTGTTAAAAATTGTAAGAGAAGAAGACATAATTCCTATTATTAAGACATGAAGTTACTGATGTGTCATCCTCTATATTGCTTTTTTAAAAACTACAGTCTAGGAATATTTACACTGCTCAAGCATCAAGCTTAAGTACAAATAATCACTTATTTGTATACTGTCATACACCAGAGGACATGCGTTCAATGGTACTTACCTAATTCAATTTCCTTCTCAATTTCCAACTTAGGCATTGGTCTGTCTTCTATACACAACTCTGCAGAGGCACTTAACTCTGGTAGGGACTTCAGTAGCTGTCTGCGATACTGTGAACACCATGGTGACTGAGTAGGGTTTTCTGCCAGTGGGAGGGAAAGGTGAAAATATATCACCAAAAAAAGAACCTAATGCTTAAACTGGACATTATAACAGAGTAGAAGAAAAAAAAAATCAAGGTTACACAGTCAGCACTGTTAATTTAACTACACTCACCTGTCTCAGGTGTTTATGAAACTGTGTTCACTTCGTACTAATCTATTCTAGAAATTTCACAATTTATGGCAACTTCTCTTTTTTGAGACGGAGTCTCGCTCTGTCGCCCAGGCTGGAGTGCAGTGGCGCCATCTCGGCTCACTGCAAGCTCCGCCTCCCCGGTTCACGCCATTCTCATGCCTCAGCCTCCCAAGTGGCTGGGACTACAGGCGCCCGCCACCATGCCCGACTAATTTTTTGTATTTTTAGTAGAAACGGGGTTTCACTGTGTTAGCCAGGATGGTCTTGATCTCCTGACCTCGTGATCCACCCGCCTCGGCCTCCAAAGTGCTGGGATTACAGGCGTGAGCCACCGCACCTGGTGGGCAACTTCTTTAAGAAAAACACCTAGGCTGGGCATGTGGCTCACACCTATAATCCCAGAGAGTGGGAGGCCGAGGCGGGAGGATCCTTTGAGGCCAGGAGTTTGAGACCACCCTGGGCAACACGGTGAAACCCCACCTCTACAAAAAATACAAAAATTTGCTGCGCATGGTGGTGGTGCAGTTGTGGTCCCAGCTACTCGGGAGGCTGAGGTAGGAGGATCACCTGAGCCCAGTAAGTTTGAGGCTGCAGTGAGCTATGATTGTGCCACTGCACTCCATCCTGGGTGACAGAGTGAGACCCTGTCTCAAAAAAGAAGGAAAGAAAAACATACAGCTCAGTTTGCTGAGATAAACAAGTGTTCGCTAGGCATGGATATAGTGGTATGTATGATCCTACCTGAAGTCTCATTAGTAAGTTCTAGTTTCTCAGGAATCTGAAGACATTTGATGGAGGAGGTGCTTGCAACCGAGGCAGAAGAACCAGAGAAGCCAGAGGAGTGTGTGGCTTCACGACTGTCTTCAATAATTGGGCTAAAAGAATCACAAATAAGTTAATTCTTAAAGGAATAATATATATTGGCGGCCGGGCGCAGTGGCTCACGCCTGTAATCCCAGCACTATGGAAGGCCGAGGTGGGTGGATCATGAGGTCAGGAGATCGAGATCATCTTGGCTAACACGGTGAAACCCCATCTCTACTAAAAATACAAAAAATTAGCCGGGCGTGGTGGCAGGTGCCTGTAGTCCCAGCTACTATGAAGGCTGAGGCAGGAGAAAGTGAACCCGGGAGGCAGAGCTTGCAGTGAGCCGAGATGGCGCCACCGCACTCCAGCCTGGGCGACAGAGTGAGACGCCGTCTCGGAAAAAAAAAAAAAAAAAGGAATAATATATATCAACTTTGTTATAATTTCATAAATTTTTAATGTATAACTTTTTTTTTTTTGAGATAGAGTTTTGCTCTTGTCACCCAGGTTGGAGTGCAACTGCACGATCTTGGCTCACTGCAACCTCTGCCTCCCAGGTTCAAGTGATTCTGTCTCAGCCTCCTGAGGAGCTGGGATTACAGGCACCTGCCACCACGCCCAGCTAATTTTTGTATTTTTAGTAGAGACAGGGTTTCACCATGTTAGTCAGGCTGGTCTTGAACTCTTGCCTTCATGTGATCCACCTGTCTCATCCTCCTAAAGTGCTGGGATTTTAGGCGTGAGCCACTGCACCTAGCCTTAATATATAAATTTTATAATTTTATGTTATACTTTTATTTTTTAATACAATTTAATAAAATTTAGGTTTAAATAATTTATAATTTGCTATCAATTTATTTGATAGTCTCATTTTTTTTTTTTTAACTTTTCATTTTATTTTTGAGACAGGATCTTACTCTGTCACCCAAGCTGGAGTGGAGTGGTGTGATCATGACTCACTGCAGCCTTGATTTCCTGGGCTCAAGTGATCCTCCCACCTTAGCCTCCCAAGTAGCTAAAAGGTTGTAGAACAAAAAAGCTAATTTCTGGGACTACTTGGGAGGCTGAGGTGGGAGAATCACTTAAGCCCAGGAAATGATAGCTGAGTGAGTGCTACCATGCCTAGCTGATTTTTTTTATTTTTATTAGACACAAGGCGTCACTTTGTTCCCCAGACTGGTCTTAAACTCCTGGCCTCAAGGGATCCTCCCACCTTAGCCTCCCAAAGTGCTGGGATTACAGGCAAGAGCCAATGCACTCAGCAATAATCTCATTTTTCAAGTCCATTATTGCCCCAAATCAGAATCTAGGTAACCTCCTCTAAATCTGGTGAACAAGCCATGTCCAGCATATATTTCTGGATTTACGCTTTATTTACCTATAGTAAATAAAGATATTACCTATAGTAAATATCTACTCTATATTCCATAATATTGAGAAACACTGACTAACATTGACACTTTCTTCCTCTTTATCCTTTCTCTGGACTTTTTTTTCTTCAATAAGGAAAGATTAGGCAAAGAAAAGAGAAACCCAAATCATGCAGTGTGAATACATCCTAGCAAATGTGCTTAAAAGCTTATAGGGAAAAAGTTTAAAAAAAAATGTTTTTTTGAGTAGAGCTCAAAAAAAATTTTTTTTTTTAGTTGACCAGGCTGGTCTTCAACTCCTGGCCTCAAGTTATCTGTCCCACTCAGTCTCCCAAAGTGCTGGGATTACAGAGGTGAGCCACTGCATCTGGTCTCTCAAAATGTAGCTTTAAAAGCAAAAATTGGCAAATTAAAAAGTATTCCTAAAACTGGAATTAGTTTAAATTAGCTGATCTAAAACAAGGCTCAGACCCTGGCTGTAAGCCATTCCCTCATATGTATTCCATAGTTCATTTTCACCTCTCTATCAAAAGATACTTTTTAAAAAAACACATCTCTAGTTGCCTATTTAAAATTCACATAAGCTGGCCGGGCGCAGAGGCTCACTCCTGTAATCCCAGTACTTTGAGAGGCTGAGGCGGGTGGATCACCTGACATCAGGAGTTTGAGACTAGCCTGGCCAACATGGTGAAACCCTGTCTCTACTAAAAATATAAAAATAAGCCAGTCATGGTGGTGCGCGCCTGCAGTCCCAGCTACTTGGGAGGCTGAGGCAGGAGAATCGCTTGAACCCAGGAGGCGGAGGTTGCAGTGAGCTAAGATAGCACCATTGCACTCCAGCCTGGGGGACAGAGACCCTGTTTCAGTAAATAAATAAATAAATAAAATTAACAAAAGCTATCTTACCACTATTTTAAACTCAATATTAAAGAAAAACTAAATGCCTCCTTTTTGTCAATCATGTACACTTTGCAAAGTTTCCTCAGTGGTACAATACTCCTCTCGGACCACTTAGTTTCTTCACCATCAAAGTTTACTTTTAACCCTCACATCCAAATCAATCACTAAATCCCATTGACACTTTATCTGGGGCAGCCCTACTCTCATGTAAAGCACTTAGCACAGTACCTGGCAGTTAGTAAGAACTTGATAACTGATTACTATAACTGACAAGCACACACAGAATAAGAGAGTAAACAATTTGGTTTGTAAAACCTGTAAATTCCCAATCACCTCAGCTTCTTGATGCTGAGAGTCTGACTGTAGATAGTGCCACAAGCTGCCTGCTGGTCCTCAGAGGTCTTTACATCTAGATCCTCTTCCTGTAACAGTCTCTCAGGATCAGAAGGGAGATCCTTCAAGGACATTATCTCATGAAAAGGAGTGGATACAAAACGAGCTGCTCTGGCGAAGTCACAAGTGTCTTCTGGGTTAGGACAAATTGTTACATTTCTGAAGCCTGTGATAATGGCATCCTCACTCAAGGGTTCAATTCCTGTAAAGTCATCCTGAAATGAAAACCATATAAAGTTTAGCTAAAATATTTCAATACATGAAGAACTTTTTTACTGAGAGAGACACGTTAGCTCAGTGACATAGGATATAGAAATAGCATATCAGAATATCTAGGCAAAGATAAAAAGGTTTTTATATCATGAACACAGTAAACTATACTTCATCCAAAAAATGTACCAGGAAGATTCTCCATATAAAGAAAAATATTGGGCAATGTTTCGTTCCTCAACAAATTTCACCTATGAACTAAAGCACAAATACTATCTTTCTTCTGGCTTTCGCTTAGTAAATATTCTAATAATCTGCTATCCTCCTAGTTTTTAGGTCTTCTTCCTCTATGCTACATACCTAATTTTTATTTCTTTCTTAAAGATAACTCATGTATGTCTGGTAGGATATATGCATAGCATATTTTATGCATTTAAAAAGGAGTTTTAAAACCAGTGAAAATGTAGCATTCATGATACTGTGTGTTGCTCTTTCTCATGCTTTTTGTATTTTTTCCTTCCTATGCTATTTAAAATTCTTTAAAAACATAATGGCCACACTGTGGGTCTATAAGAAATTAACCAACGTTCAGGTTATTCTGATTTTACTAGTTTAAAACTACTTTAAATGTACATAAATCTTTAGAAACACTTTAATTTTCTTAGGATTAATTCCTAAAAGTAGAATTATCAGGTCAAAAGGTTATAAACACTAAAGTTTATATATATTACTTAGCTGTCCTCAGAGAGATTACACCATTTTACATATTTACCTGTAGTATACAAATAGTGCCTATTTGATTTAACCCATATGGATACTAGAGATTAATTTTCTAGATCATTACCAATTTGACATATACTTTGAATTTCTGACTGAGTAACTAAAGGTGGGCGGTACATCTGGAAGAAACAAAGTATAGTTAAATAAAAATAATAGGCCAGGTGCAGTGGCTGTAATCCCAGCACTTTGGGAGGCTGAGGTGGGTGGATCACCTGAGGTCAGGCGCTCGAGACCAGCCTGGCCAACATGGCAAAACCCTGTCCCTACTAAAAATACAAAAATTAGCTGGGCATGGTGGCAGGCACCTGTAATCCCAGCTACTCGGGAGGCTGAGGCAGGAGAATTGCTTGAACCCAGGGGACAGAGGCTGCAGTGAGCTGAGATCATGCCACTTCACTCCAGCCTGAGTGAAAGAGTGAAACTCAATCTCAAAAAAAAAAAAGATTTGGCCAGGTGCGTTGGCTCACACCTGTAATCCCAACACTCTGGGAGGCAGGCTGAGGCGGGAGGATCACTTGAGCCCAGGAGTTTGAGACCAGCTTGGGCAACATGGTGAAACCGTGTCTCTCCAAAAAATAAAAAATTAGCCAGGCATGGTGGCTCACACCTGTAGTCCCACCTAATTGGGAGGCTAAGTGGGAGGAATGCTTGAGTCCAGGAGGTAGAGGCTGCAGTGAGCTGAGATCACGCCACTATACTCCAGCCTGGATGACAGACAGCCTATCTAAAAAAGAAAAAGAAAGAAAGTAAAAAAAAATATATATATATATATATATGTATTTATATATATGATTAAAGTAAAATAGATGTTTATAATCTATACATTTTATGCAAATACTACTTATAGCCCTAGTAGCTTAGACATTTTAGGTACCTAGTAACAAAATTCAAGTAAAAGATTGGTTAAAAAAAAAAGGTAGATGAAGTTGGACTCCTTTAACAAATAAGCGTATCCTTGAACAGCTGAATCTAGAACCACTGCATCCAAATCTAGCCTGTTAATCATGTTCTCTGGTGGTATACTCCAGAACACAGTATGTAATCAATTACTCTTACATTACTGTCTTTGCATAGCCGTCAGTAGACTAACTGTATCAGAATTATCTGAGAATTCCAGTATTCTGGAATTCTAATTCCAGAATACTTTCATCACTCCAAAAAGAAATCCCATACCCATTAGCAGTCACTCTCCACCACCCTCTCCCTAATCCCCTGGAAAACTTCAAACCATACCTTTGCCTATTCTGGATATTTCATGAAAATGAGATCATATAATATGTGGTCTTTGTATCTGGTTTCATTCACTTGACAAAATATTTTCAAGATTCACCTATGTTGTGACATGTATTAGTACTTCATTCCTTTTTATAGCCAAATAATATTTCATGGTATGGATATACAACATTTTGTTTATCCATTCATCAGTTGATGGACATTTGGGGTTGTTTCCACTATCATGAGTAATACAGCTATGAACATTTGTGTAACTTTTTGTGTCAACATGTGTTTTCTTTTTTTTTTTTTTTTTTTTTTGAGACGGAGTCTCCCTCTGTCGCCCAGGCTGGAGTGCAGTGGCCGGATCTCAGCTCACTGCAAGCTCCGCCTCCCGGGTTTACGCCATTCTCCTGCCTCAGCCTCCCGAGTAGCTGTGACTACAGGCGCCCGCCACCACGCCCGGCTAGTTTTTTGTATTTTTTAATAGAGATGGCATTTCACTGTGTTAGCCAGGATGGTCTCGATCTCCTGACCTCGTGATCCGCCCGTCTCGGCCTCCCAAATTCTGAGTATATACCTAGGCACAGAACTGCGGGATCATATGGTAACTGTGTTTAACATTTTAAAGAGCCGCCAAACTGTTTTCCAAAGTGGCTACACCATTTTACATTCCCACTAGTAACGTATGTTCTAATTTCTCCACAACTTTGCCAACACTTGTTATTGTGCATAATTTTTTATTATAGCTATCCTAGTGGATATAAAGTAGTATCTCACTGTGGTTTTGATTTGCATTTCCCTGTTGAGTAATAATGCTGAGCATCTTTTCATGTGCTTAATTCAAGTCAGTGGTTTCAATTTTAACCTTAAGCTTTTGTGGATTTGAATAAACAACCCACTAGCCCATTTACATTAACTTAAGGATACTGCTCCTTACACAAACATCTGGAGACACATCTTCATTTGAGGTGATGCTTTCTGAGGTTTTGAGAACTGCAAGGGGTCTTCGTTGAGTTAAAACTTGTGGGGGATCTGCAAGAGGACTAGAAAAAGACATACCTCACTTAGCAATTTTTTTCATAACAGTAGCCCCTAATTTATCCTCACTTATAATAACAGAAAATTCTTAAGTTAAAAAAAAACAAAAAACAAACAACGAACCTTTTATTCTTCTTTTCTGAAAGAAGAAACTCATCAAAAATGGAGAAAGGTACACTGCGACCTAGAGAAAGAGAGACTAGATACATACTCTAGGAGTAAATGCTTTACTCTTCAAGACAACCAGAAAAATTAATCAATATTTTGTGTTGTTTGAAAGCAGGAAGGCAATCTGTTTTTTTAATAACAAAAACTTCAAACATATAAAAGATCATTAAACAATTTAACAATTACCTAAACATAGATGATCTTGTTCCATTTAGATTCCCTACCACTGTCACTACTCCCCAAACCCAACCCAATAGGATTATTTTAAACCAAATTCCAGACATGTCATTTTATCTGCAAATATTTCCGTACATATTTCTAAAAGAGGCTTTTAAAAAATCCCAATCCCAAAACATGATACCTACCTATAAAATGAGAAATTTATGAATATCTAATGTCCAGTCAGAAGTTTCATATTTTACCAATTAAAAAAATGTTTTGGCCGGGCGCAGTGGCTCACGCCTGTAATCCTAGCACTTTGGGAGGCCGAGGTGGGCGGATCACGAGGTCAGGAGATCGAGACCATCCTGGCTAATATGATGAAACTCTGTCTCTACTAAAAATACAAAAAAAAAAAAAAAAAAAATCAGCCAGATGTGGTGGTGGGCGCTTGTAGTCCCAGCTAGTCAGGAGGCTGAGGCAGGAGAATGGCATGAACCCAGGAGGCAGAATTTGCAATGAGCTGAGATCGCACCACTGCACTCCAGCCTGGGTGACAGAGTGAGACTCAGTTTCAAAAAAATATAAATAAACAATTTTTTTAAAAAGTTTGTTTGAATTGGGAATGCAGAGTTAAGATCCGTATACTGTGATTGTTCAAATGCCTCTTAAATCTCTTTTATTCTATAGAGTTTTGGGGGGAATTTTTGTTCAACAAACTGGGTTGCTAGCCCCATAATGCTGGATTTTGCCAATTTCATCCCCCTATGTTGTTAACAATGTTCCTCCATGCTTTACATTTCCAATAAATTGTTGGTTAGAAACAGAGGTTTAATTAGATTTTTATGTTTTTTATTTTTATTTTTGCAAAGCCATTTACAAGTAGATATTCATGTTTCGCCACTTTTAACATGTTCTGAAGAAAAGAAAACCAATTTGAATATAAAATAGCTTCAAATTTTTTTTTTCCCTGAAAAGAAACACCTTCCTTGGTGTCTTTGCTATTTAGTGTACAGTAACTAAAGTATAAGATTTGGTGGTTAGTGTAAATTTAAAATTACAATTAAACCAAATATTTTGAAACACTGAGGAATCTTTAAAAAAAAAAACCTCTTTCAAATGTCTTTCCTATCATAAAGCATATGCCTACACTAAATTCCTAGCATCCTAGTCCCCCTCTTTCTTTCAATCCCTTTATCATAATAAAAATATTTACCATTTATTACATAATACATTTGTTATCAGCAAGTTCTTCTCAAAGTTGTCAAATACGACTCACCTTTAGAATGAGGTTGTTCCTGCCAAATGTTCTCCGCAAGTGAAGTTTCTCTGTGAAGAAACTTGTTTTAAATCATGTGCTCGATACCCACAGAAAGAACTGTTTAGTTTTTAAAAGTCCAAGAGGTTTTTCCATTACATATAATATTTACTCTAAGATAAATTATTACTGTCAATCCAAATTCTCTTAAAGAAGATGGAACCTTTGGTTGTCAAAAATGTTGCGGAAATATATTTGATAATAGATGTCAAGTTGCATTAATAGTATAAGCACATTACAAAATGGTAAGCTGACATTTTTATAAAACAAAACAAAAATACAACACAAAAGAAAAGACAGAACAGTGTTAATGGTAGTCATCTCTTGATGGTAGAAATGGGTGATTTTGATTTTTAAAAACATTATATGTATTTGTTTCTATAAGAAACATGTTTCTTCAGTGGAAAATAGTCAATGCTCTGTCCTCCCTAATCAGAATCAAAGCTTATGTTTTGACAGAGACTTATAAAAACCATGTCTCAATACTATAAAAGAGACTTCAAGGCACTAGAGAGTCAAGGGTTGTTTCTAAATGCCCTCCTATAGGCACTGTCCCTTCCACCAATGTAATCTTACTTGGCACAAGAGTTTACTTGACAAACAGAACTGGATAGAGTCATTCCTGGCATTTCCTGAGAGTCGGAAGCAATTCGCAGTTTAGTTGTCTCCTTTGTAGGCATCGTCTCTTCTTGCTGTTTGCATTAAATAAACAAAATCAATGTCCCTCCCACCCAGACAATACTATTTTCAAGCTCTAACATTAGCTTTACTTTACTCTTTCCCTAGACATCCACTAACAAGATAAGATGAGTATACCACAAAAGTCATTTCCAATAATTTATATTCCTACTCTAAACTGGTACAGTTGTACTCAACTGAGCAGTGCCAGGCATATACTAAATTTCTTTAGGCAATCCCATTTTAATGGAACATAGCTAGAATAAAAAGCTTGAGCCAGAATTAACAACATAATGATTTGGAGTATAACTAAGAAGTCAATAAACTGCACCACTTATTTCACATGCCAAAAATTCTATTTGAAGTCACCTGTTAAATTACTTTCCCGCTCAACTTTCCTGCTACTAACAGCTAGGAAGCTACCAGAAACTCTAAATGGGGGTTGGGAGGATTTTAACCTTCCATATTTTTACAACGTTTAAGTTTGTTTCAATAAATTTTAGTTTTGTGTTATTGAAAAAAGAAAAATTACCTGATCACCTGTTCTTTCTTGCTGAGTAGTTTGGATTTCTTTTAGCTTCTTCTCCATCTCTTCAATCTGTTTCTGCATTTCTGCTCTCTTCTCTGCACTGGTCAATAGCTCAGCTAGAAACAGTAAAGCCGCTTGAGGTATTATTCCTCATAGTAACTCATTCTGTCCAAAACTGCCTTTGGAGCTCATCTCCTCAACACATATGTTACTAATACAGATAAAAATGATTTAAGTGGAACAAGGTCCTCAATTTGTGGTCTAGGCCTCTATTATTTATCCATTCAATAAAAAAATAGAATACCTTTGAACAACACAGGTTTCTACTAAAAGGAAAAAAATACTGAATACCTACTATGTGCCAAGCACAACTCTGAGTACTTAGGTTTCAGTAGTACATAATACAAAGTCCTTGGTTATGTGATGCTAACAATCAAATTTGGGGGAAACACACACACAAGAAAATCAGTTTAGAAAAAGAATAAAATAGATGACGTGAGAATGTGTGACTGGGTAGACAGATGGAGGTCAAGGGAGGGCTACTTAAGACCAGTGATCAGGGAAGATCATTCTGATAAAGTGACATTATTAAGCTGTAACTTAAATGATAAGGGGCCAAAGTTCTGGGATAAGATTCTAGGCTAACCAACTAGGTGGCACAAAGGCCCTAATGCAGGAAAAGACCACTGTGTCTAAGAATCCAAAGGAAGTTCAGTGTGGCTGCAGCATAGTAAGAGGGTAAATAGAAAAAGATGGGGTTGGAGAGGTAGGCAAAGGCTAAGTCACATGGGGTTTTGTTTGTTTTTGGAGATGAGGTCTTGCTATATTGCTCAGGCTGGTCTCAAACTTCTGGGTTCAATCCTTCTGCCTCACCCTTCTGAGTAGCTGGGACTACAGGCACATGCTACCATGCTTGGCCATGCAGGGTTTTTTTGCAGGTTAGGGTAAAGAGGCATAGATAGTGAGCCATGTGCTTATTAGTCAATTAATGAATGATGGGGTGTAACTGAAAAGTCTGAGGTGAGTACACTAAGGAGGCTCAGGAAATAGAAAAGAATTAGAGGATAGAAATCTGAAAGACGCTAGAGTTTTTGAAAGAAGAGGGAAAAAATGATTTGGAAGTGCAATGCAAAGAAAAACAACCTTTGTGTAGGCCCTGATTGTGGCTTCTTCTTTTCTTGTATTCTTCCCTGAGAGTAAGTAGTTAGCAAGTCTTCAAAGCCAGTTTTTGACAGTAACTAGAAACCACATTTATTGAAATGAGGATTTATATAAGGGTACAAACTTATACACAGATGGGAATTTATACAAGCTCATGAAATAGATTCAGAGACCAGCTGAGAAATGAGTATTAAGGTCTGCACGGTAGCTCATGCCTATAATCCCAGCACTTTGAAAGGCCAAGGTGGGAGGATAACTTGAGCCCAGGAGTTTGAGACCAGCCTGGGCAACACAGGGAGACCCCGTCTATTTAAAAAAAACAAAAAACAAAACAAAACAAAAAAACACAACAGAAATGAGTATTAAAAAATTCTCAGAGGTCAGTGCCTTCTTATTCCTAATTAAATTTCACCTAATCTAGAGTAGGTCCTTCTTTGGCTAGTTGAAAACAAAATGTACTTTTTCTTTTTCCCACAGAAATGAAAATTCACCATGTTGCCCAGGCTGGTCTTTTTTTCCCCAAAGTGCTGGGATTACAGGTGTGAGTCACTATGCTCAGCCCTAAAATGGACTTTCATTTTCCTTCTATATACCTGGTACAGACTAAGCTTTTCCCTTAGGAAACAGTTTTTTATCTAGATACCTAGTTCCTTTTCTGGTTCATATTTGGCCACCCTTCTAGCCTATTTCTTTGCTGGAGTGGTTCTCCTTTTCTAAAACCCTTACTCAACTAACACCTTGCTTTGCAACTATCCCTCTCTCCTACCTAGACACACAGGTTCAATTTGAACCCAGAGCACTTTTGACAATCTTGGATGACACTAATTAGTGTAACAAATGAAAACAATTCCAAACTTACTAACAGTCTGCTTTACCAAAGTTGCCACCTGGAACTCAGAAAAGATTGCTCCTCAAAGTTTAAGTGATGGTTAAGTTTCCCAGCTAACCCCACAAACACTACATCCTCTTAAGAGAGCTGAGCTATATTAGTAGGTTATTCTGGATATCCATGTATAAAAGAAACATTACTTTCTCCTTATAGATCCTAATAAAAAAAAGTCTAAATGGAAGTGGAACCTCCCCTACCTCATTTTCTGTATCCTTCTTTACTCTCCTTCACCTTCTCATGCCTTAAGCCCCACATGCCTTACTTCCCTACTTTCCAGCCCATTCTGCCCTGCCTCTTGCCTTCAAGTACTCAAGGCTCCAGAATCAGAACTGTTTCCTGTTTCCCCAAAATTCCCATATCTCAATTTTTAAACCTTTTTCTTTAATTTATAATGTCTTTAAAAAATATGAATATCCATAATCTAAATCATTGCAGTGTGACCTAATAGGTTAATCTAAATAAGCTCTTGGAGAAATTTCAGACAAAATATCAAAGGTAAAGTGGAATATTTCAAGCAATAGCATTAGGAAAAGTACTTAATAGGGATGCATGGAATGCACATATATGCATGTCAGGGATCATAGCCGCCTGCTTATTGTATTGGGGAACATAAATTGTTCACACAGTTCAGAACTTCTTCCTTTACTTCTAAATATACTCATTACCCCCACACCTCAAGGAGTTTTCATGGAAGGGAGCAATGGGAGGTTGGCTGATACACAGAAAGAAACAGTGCAACCATAGAAATATCACATAAAGGTGCAAAGTATAAGGTTAGTTTTCTTCAGACGTAATAGATCAGCTCAACCTTCACACAACTAAGTCAAGTCCTTTTCACAAACTTGAATTACACACACCTTCCCTTTGCTCTTTTAATTTCTTCCGGAAAACTTCAGCCCGGATTTCTTCAAAGGAGAATTCCCCCACTCCTGCATAAATCTTCTCCTTACAATACATCATTTTCTCTTTCTTCTCCTCAGATGCTTGCTGATGGCTCTGAACCCTTTGTAGAGGATCTCCTTCTTCCTTTCCAGGCTTTCTGGTGCTGAGGATGTGGTTTATACTAGGTTCAATTTTACATGGTGTCCTAAAGAAGCAAAATTACTATTATTCATATGGGTAAAAATAAAAAAAAAATAAGATTGATAAAATAAACTAAAAATAATTCACAAGGGCCATCAATAATTATGTTCTGCAAATCTGGAGGCATTATATTACCTGACTTCAAACTATACTGTAAGGCCATAGTCACCAAAACATCATAATACTGGTATAAAAACAGGCATATAGACCAATGGAACAGAATTGAGAGCCCAGAAATCAAGTGAAATACTCACAGTCAACTGATCTTTGACAAAGCAAACAAAAATGTAAAGTGGGGAAAGATACCCTATTCAACAAATGGTGCTGGGATAATTGGCAAGCCACATGTAGGAGAATGAAACTGGATTCTCCTCCCTCACGTTATACAAAAAATCAACTCAAGGTGAATCAAAGACTTAATTAAATCTAAGATTTGAAACCATAAAAATTCTAGAAGATAACATTGGAAAAACCCTTCTAGACATTGGCTTGGGTAAAGACTTTATGACCAAGAACCCAAAAGCAAATGCAAGAAAAACAAAGATAATTAGATGGGACTAAACTCAACTAAAAAGCTTCTGCACAGCAAAAGGAATAATCAGCAGGGTAAACAGACCACCCAAGAGTGGGAGAAAATCTTCACAATCTATGCATCTGACAAACGACTAATATTCAGAATCTACAGGGAACTCAAGCAAATCAGCAAGAAAAAAACAAACAATCCCATCAAAAATTGGGCTAAGGGCATGAATAGATAATTTTCAAAAGATATACAAATGGCCAACAAGCATATGAAAAAAGTTCAACATCACTAATCATCAGGGAAATGCAAATCAAAACCACAATGTGATACCCCCTTACTCCTGTGAGAATGGCCATAATCAAAAAATCAAAAAATAATAGATACTGGCATGGATGTGGTGAAACGGGAACACATTTACACTGTTGGGCGGAATGTAAATTTGTACAACCACTATGGAAAACAGTGTGGAGACTCCTTAAGGAACTAAAAGTAGATCCACCATTCGATCCAGCAATCCCACTCCTGGGTATCCATCCAGAAGAAAAGAAGTCATTATATGAAAAAGATACTTGCACATGTATGTTTTAGCAGCACAATTCGCAACTGCAAAAATATGGAACCAGCCCAAATGCCCATCAATCAATGCGTGGATAAAGAAAATATGGTATATATCTACCATGAAATACTACTAAGCCATAAAAAGGAACAAAATAATGGCATTTGAAGCAACCTGGATGGAATTGGAGACCATTATTCTAAGTGAGGTAAATGAGGAATGGAAAACCAAACATCATATATTCTCACTCGTAAGTGGGAGCTAAGCTATAAGGACGTAAAGGCATAAAAATGATACAGTGGACTTTGGGGGATTCGGGGGAATAAGGGTTAAAAGATTACACATCGGGTACAGTGTACACTGCTCGGGTGACTGGTGCACCAAAATTTCAGAAATTACCACTAAGTAACTTATTTGTGTAACCAAACACCACCTGTTCTCCAAAACCTATTGAAATTTTAAAAAAAGGAAAATTAAATTATGCTCTGAGTACCACCTCTGCTATGACAAGGAAGGAAATTAGCCATAAGTGGGATCATCAAGTAGCTTACATTATTTATAGGTGAAAATAAATCTTAATACCATATCCTAATGATACCCAGTATATAAAAAATAAGTTAACCTATGCAATACAAACCATTTTTCATGGTTTAGTATTCAAATGAATTAGAGTTAAGAATATAGCATTAGGAACCCAATAATATTAAGTCCAAGGTGCTCAGTTGAGGGGGAAGAATCAGAGTGGTAGCATAGATTTTAAAAGAATGAAGTATAAGATACTTCAACCATGATACAGCAGATATTTTCAACCCTGTGGATCAGAATAACCTATATACCTTTTATTTTCTTATATACCTTTGTACAACTAAAGATAGCGGTCCTTCCCAGACTCAGTGAATCAAAAGCTGTAATGGTAGCGTCCAAGCATTTACATGCTTAAAAAGTTTCCCCAACTTGCTCAGCCTGCTAGAGGACATCTATGAGAAACCCATACTAACATCATACTTCCTGGTGAAAGGCTAGATGCTTTCCCCCTAAGATCAGGACAAGACAAGGATGTCCATTCTTGTCACTTTTATACAACATTGTACTAGAAGTTCTAGTCAAGGCTATTAGGCAAGAGAAACAAATAAAAGGAGTCCAGATGGGAAAGGAAGAAGCAAAACGATCTCTTTGCAGAAGATATGGTCTTAGATAACAAACGAGTTCATCAAAGTCAAAGAATACAAGATCAGTATACAAAAATCAATGTATTTTATCCATTTGCAATGAACAATCTGAAAATAAAATTAATCTCATCTCAAGGCAGCATGTAAAGAAAGGGAAAAAAGAAAATGAAATTAAGAAAACAATTCTATTTACTATAGCTTCAAAAACAGTAAAATATTTCACAATAAATTTAAAATAAGGAAGTGAGAGAAGACATACAGATGGAGGTTGGGCACAGTGACCTGTAATTCCAGCACTTCGCGAGGCTGAGGCAGGAGGATCACTTGAGGCCAGGAGTTCAAGACCAGCCTGGGCAATACAGTAAGAGCCTGTCTTTTTTTTTTTTTTTTTTTTCTTTTGAGACAGAATCTTGCTCTTGTCACCCAGGCTGGAGTGCAATGGCACGATCGCAGCTCACTGCAACCTCTGCCTCCCAGGTTCAAGCAATTCTCCTGCCTCAGCCTCCCGAGTAGCTGGGATTACAGGTGCCGGGGCCACCAGGCCTGGCTAATTTTTGTATTTTTAGTACAGATGGGCTTTTGCCATGTTGGCGAACTTCTGACGCCAACATGGCTGAGACCCTGTCTTTAAAAAAAAAAATTAGGGCTGGGCGCGGTGGCTCAAGCCTGTAATCCCAGCACTTTGGGAGGCCGAGACGGGCGGATCATGAGGTCAGGAGATCGAGACCATCCTGGCTAACACGGTGAAACCCCGTCTCTACTAAAAAATACAAAAAAACTAGCCGGGCGAGGTGGCTGGCGCCTGTAGTCCGGCTACTCGGGAGGCTGAGGCAGGAGAATGGCGTAAACCCGGGAGACGGAGCTTGCAGTGAGCTGAGATCCGGCCACTGCACTCCAGCCTGGGCGACAGAGCAAGACTCCGTCTCAAAAAATAAAAAAAAAAAAATTAGGGCCGGGCGCGGTGGCTCAAGCCTGTAATCCCAGCACTTTGGGAGGCCAAGATGGGCGGATCACGAGGTCAGGAGATTGAGACCATCCTGACTAACACGGTGAAACCCCGTCTCTACTAAAAAAAATACAAAAAACTAGCCGGTCGTGGTGGCGGGCGCTTGTAGTCCCAGCTACTCAGGAGGCTGAGGCGGGAGAATGGAGTAAACCCGGGAGACGGAGCTTGCAGTGAGCTGAGATCCCGCCACTGCACTCCAGCCTGGGCGACGGTCCGTCTCAAAAAAAAAAAAATTGGCCAGGCGTGGTGGCATGCACCTGTAGTCCCAGCTACCAGGGTGGATAAGGCAGGAGGATTACTTGAGCCCAGCCTGGGCAACAGAGTGAGACATTGTCTCTTAGGGGGAAAAATATATATATTTATATATATATATATTTTTATCCCAGCTATTTTATATATTATATATTCATATATATTTATATCCCAGCTATTTTATATTATATATTTATATATTTTTTATATATTATATATATTTTAGAGACACTGTCTCTAAAAAAAGTATACATATAGGTGGTATATATATAGATATATATAGATGATAATAAGCATATGAAAAGATGCTTCCCATGTCATTAAGGAATTGCAAATTAAAACAATAACATACTGCTGCACACACATTAGAATGGTTAAAATCTAAAATACTGATGACACTGAATGCTGCCAAGGATGTGGAACAATAGAAGCTCTCATTCATTTGTGGTAGGAATGCAAAACAGTATAGCTACTTTGAAAAATAACTTGGCACATTTCTACAAAGCTAAAATTAGTCTTATTATGCAATCCAGCCAAATGAGTTAAAAACTTATGTCTGCACAAAAACCTGGCTGGGTGTGGTGGCTCATGCCTGTAATCCCAGTGCTTTGGGAGGCTGAGGCAGGAGGATCACTTGATCCCAGGAGTTCAAGACCAGGCTGGGCAACACAGTGAGACTTTGTCTTAAAAAAAAAAAAAAAAAAAAAAAAGCCAGCCATGGTAGCATGCACTTGTAGTCCCAGTCACTAGGCAGGACAAGGTGGGAGGATCACTTGAGTCCAGGAGTCAGGACTGCAGTGAGCCAGAATCATGCTACTGTAGGTGAAAGAACAAGACTATTTAAAACAAACAAACAAGCAAACAAACCTGCACATGAATGTCTACAGCAACCTTACTCATAATTGCTAAAACTTGTAAGTCACCAGAATGACCTCCTGTGGGTGAATAGATAAACAAATCATAGCACATCTATACAATGGAATATCATTCAGCACTATAAATGAGGTACTGTGCCAGAAGAAGATGCAGAGAACCTTATTGTTAAGTGGAAGGAGCCAGATTGAAAAGGCTACAAATACTATGATTCCAACTACATGACTTTCTGGAAAGGGCAGAACTATAAAGACAATGAAAAGATCAATAGTTCCCAGGGATTTGGGGAGAGAGAGAAAGGGATGAACAAATAAATGGAGCATAGGGATTTCTGGGACAATGAAACTATTCTGAATGACACCGTAATGATGGATATATAACATTTATGCATTTGTTAAAACCCACAGAACTGTAAAACACATTAGAGTGAATCCCAATGTAGACAAAGAACTTTAACCAATAATAATGTATCAATATTGGTTCATCAATTATAACAAATGTACCATACTCATGCATGATGTTAGTAATAGGAAAAACTGTGCACAGGGTTGGGGGGGGGGAGGGAGTATATGGGAACTCTCTGTGTTTTCGACTGCATTTTTCTGCAAACCTAACACTGCCCTAAAAAATAAAGTCTATTAATTAAAGAAAAAGAAGTGCAAAACTTGTATTCTGAAACCTACAAAACATTGAAAGAATTTAAAGATATACATAACTGGAAAGACATCCCATGTTCATGGACCAGAAGACTTAATATTTTTAAGATGTCAATATTCATTAACTTAACCTACAGATTCAACAGAATCCCTATCAAAATTCCAGCTGGTTTTTCTGCAGAAATTGACAGGCTAATCTTAAAATTGATAAGGAATTACAAGGGAATCAGAACAGTCAAAACAATCTTCAAAAAGAGGAACGAAGTTGGATTCATCCTTCTCAATTTCAAGTTACTACAAATCTATAGTAATCAAGATTGTGTAGGGGGGAAAAAAAAAGATTGTGTGGTATTGACATAAGGATAGACAAATAGATAAATGGAATAGAATTAAGAGTCTAGAAATAAATTCATACATTTCGGTCAACTGATATTTCAACAAGAGTGCCAAGACCATTCAATGGCAAAAGAGTAGTCTTCAACAAGTGGTGCTGGGACCACTGGATATCTACATGGAGAAAAATGAATTTGGACTCCTTCCTTATACCATATACAAAAATTAGCTAAGAATGGATCACAGACCTAAATATAAGAGCTAAAACTATAAAGCTCCTAGAAGAAAATGTATAGAAGTAAATCTTCATGACTTCGGATTAGTCAGAGCCTTCTAAGATATGACACCGAAAGCTTAGAGACAAAATTTTAAAAAACAGATATATTGCATTTCATCAAAATTTTAAATAACTTTTGGTCTTCAAAAGAGATCATTGAGAAAATAAAATGACAACCCAGAATGGGAGAAAATATTTGCAAATCACATATCTGATAAGAACTTGTATCTAGAATACCTAAAGGACTCTAAAACTCAACAATAAAAAACCAAATAGAGTAGTTTCTCCTTACTCATGGATTCACCTTCAGCAGTTTCAGTTATCTATGGTCAATGGTGGTCCAAAAATATTAAGTAAAAAATTCCAGAAATAATTCATCAGTTTTAAATTACAAGTCATTCTGGCCAGGCACAGTGGTCCATGCCTGTAATCTCAGCACTTTGGGATGCTGAGTTGGTCGGGTGGATCATTGAGCCCAAGAGTTCGAGACCAGCCTGGGCAATATGGCAAAACTCCGTCTCTACTATAAACACAGAAATTAGCTAGATGTGATGGCACAAGCCTGTAATCTCAGCTACTTGGGAGGCTGAGGCACAAGAATTGGTTGAACCCAGGAGGCTGAGGTTGCAGTGAGCCATGATGGCACCACTGCACTCCAGCCTGGGCAACAGAGTGAGACTCGGTCTCAAAAAATAAAAATAAAAATTACGAGGTGTTCTGACTATCCTGATGAAATCCCATATACTCCCATTTTGTTCCACCTAGGATGTGAATCATCCTTTTGTTTAGCATCCACATATTAGTCACTTAGTAGCTGACTCTTATCAGATCAGCCGTCCCAGCATTGCAGTTCTTGTGCTCAAGTAACCCTTATTATACTTAATAATGGTCCCAAAGCACGAGAGTAGTGCTGCTGGTGATTTGGATATGCCAAAGGTGAAAGTTCTTAACTTTTATTTTATTATTTTATTTCATTTTTAGAGACAGGATCTGGATCTGTTGCCTAAGCTGGAGTACAGTGGTGTGACCCCGGCTCACTGCAGCCATGGACTCCTGGGTACAAAAAATCCTCCCACTTCATCCTCCATAGTAACGGAAATCAAAGGCATGTGCCACTGTGCCCAGCCAGTTTATTTTTATTTTTAGTAGAAATGGGGTCTCACTATGTTCCTCAGGCTGGTCTTGAACTCCCGGTCTCAAGCAATCCTCCTGCCCCAGTCTCCCAAAGTCAAAAAATCATACGCTGAAGTTGCTAAGATTTACAGTAAGAATGAATCTTCTATCGGTGAAATTGTGAAGAAGGAAAAAAAAAACTTAGTTAGTTTTGCTGTTATACCTCGAACTGCAAAAGTTATGGCCACAGTACATGTATAAGATAACACAGTATATAAACGGTTTAGTACTATGAAGTTTCGGGCATCCACTGGAGTCTTGGAACATATCCCCTACAGATAAGGAGGGACTACTGTAATCCAAAGGAAAAATAGGCAAAGTATTTAAACAGACATTTCTCCAAAGAAGATATACAAAAGGCCAATAAACCTATGAAAATAGGCTCAACATCATTAGTCACTGGGAAAATGCAAATCGAAACCAGCGAAATACCACTTTACATCCGCTAGAATGACAATAACCAAAAAAGGCATAATAACAAGTGTTGGGAAGGAATTGGAGTACTCGTACATTAGGGGAATGTGGGAGTGTAAAATGGTGCAGCTTCTTTGGAAAACAATTTGATAGTTCCTCAAAATATTGAACATGGAGTTATCACATGATCCAACAATTCCTCTCCTAGGTATACAGCCAAGAAAAATGAAAACACATGTCCACACAAAAATGTATATACAGTATTTACAGCAACATTATCCATAATAGCCAGAAAATGAAAACAATTAAAATTTCTATCTACTGATGAATGGTTAAATAAAATGTTGTGGATCCACACACATGGAATATTACCTGGCAATAAAAAAGAATGAAGTACTGATACATGTCAGAACGTGGATGAACCTTGAAAACATTACCCTAAGTGAAGGAAACCAGTTAGAAAAGACCATACACTGCCCAGACGCAGTGGCTCACGCCTATAATCCCAGCAGTGTGAGAAGCCGAGGTGGGCAGATCACTTGAGGTCAGGAGTTTGAGACCAGCCTGGCCAGTGTGGTTAAAGCCTGTCTTTACTGAAAATACAAAAGTTAGCCAGGAGTGGTGGCACATGCCTGTAGTCCCAGCTACTCAGGAGGCTGAGACCACAGAATTGCTTGAACCTGGGAGGAAAAGGTTGCAGTGAGCAGAGATTGTGCCAGTGCACTCCAGCCTGGGTGACAGAGCAAGACTCTGTCTAAAAACAAAAACAAAAACAAAAATAAAAACCACATATTATATTATTTACATGAGATGTCTAGTATTGGTAAATTATCTAGAGACAAAAACAGTTGGCCGGGCGCGCTGGCTCACGCCTGTAATCCCAACACTTTGGGAGGCCGAGGTGAATGGATCACGAGGTCAGGAAATCGAGACTATCCTGGCTAATACGATGAAACCCCGTCTCTACCAAAAACACAAAAAATTAGCAGGGCGTGGTGGTGGGTGCCTGTAGTCCCAGCTACTCAGGAGACTGAGGCAGGAGGGTGGCATGAACCCGGGAGGCAGAGCTTGTGGTGAGCAGAGATCACGCCACTGCACTCCAGCCTGGGTGACAGAGCGAGACTCCGTCTCAAAAAACAAAAACAAAAACAAACAAACAAAAAACAGTTGATTGCTAAGGTGGGGATTAGGGTAATGGTGGGGAATTGAGTCTTACAGGATTGGGTACAAGGTTCTTTCTGGAGTGATGAAAATGCTCTAAAATTGATTGTGGTAAGGGCTGCACAACTCTGTGAACATACTAAAAGCCACGGGATTATACTTCAATGAAGTTTAAAAAAAAAAAAAAAAAAGCTCTAAAAGGCTGGGTGAGGTGGCTAACGCCTGTAATCCCAGCACTTTGAGAGGCTAAGGCGGGCAAATCATGAGGTCAGGAGTTCAAGACCAGACTGGCCAACATGGTGAAACCCCGGCTTTACTAAAAATACAAAAATTAGTTGGGCGTGGTGGCAGGCATCTGTAATGCCAGCTACTCGGGAGGCTGAGGCAGGAGAATCGCTTGAACTCAGGAGGCAGAGGTTGCAGTGACCCAAGACTGCATCACTGCACTCCAGCCTGGGCAACAGAGTGAGACTGTCTCAAAAATAGTAAGTTTAATATTTCCTATACCATATTAATTTTAACATAAGTCATATTTCTACAAAATGACTTGAAACATTAGAAAAACCAGACATCTATAAATGTATATTATCAATTTCTATAAAGGCTCATAGGATTTTATTTTTTATTTTTGTTATTTATTTATTTTTGAGACAAGGTCGCACTCTGTACCCAAGCTGGAGTGCAGTGATGCAGTCACAGTTCACTGTAGCCTAAAACTCCTGGGCTCAAGTGATGCCTAGCCTCCTAAGTAGCTGGGACCACAGGTGCAAGCCACCACACTTGGCTAATTTTTAAATTTTTTGTGGAGATGGGGTCTCCCTGTGTTGCCCAGGCTGGTCTTGAACTCCTGGGCTCAAGCAATCCTTGCACCTCGGCCTCCCAAAGTGCTGAAATTGCAGGCATGAGCCACCATGCTAGGCTGATTTTTCTTTATTATTATAATTGATTTATTTTTTAGAGCTAGGTTCTTGCCCTGTTGCCCATGCTGGAGTGCTGTGGCATGATCATAGCTCACTGTAGCTTCAAACTCTTGGGCTCAAGTTATCCTCCTTCAGTCACTCGAGTAGGACTACAGGCACCCACCGCCATACCCAGATAATTAAAAAAAAATTGTTGGCGGGGTGCAGTGGCTCACACCTGTAATCCCAGCACTTTGGGAGGCTGAGGCGGGTGGATCATGAGGTCAGGAGATCGAGACCATCCTGGCTAGCACGGTGAAACCCCGTCTCTACTAAAAAATAGACAAAATTAGCCAGGCATGGTGGCAGGCGCCTGTGGTCCCAGCTACTCCAGAGGCTGAGTTAGGAGAATGGCGTGAACCTGAGAGGTGGAGCTTGGAGTGAGCTGAGACTGTGCCACTGCACTCCAGCCTGGGCAACAAAGCGAGACTCTGTCTCAAAAAAAAAAAAAAAAATTGTCTTGTAGGGTCAGGTTTTTGCTATGTTGCCCAGGCTAGTTTCGAACTTCTGGCCTCGAGTGATTCTCCTGCCTTGGCCTCCCAAAGTGCTGGGATGGCAAACGTGGGCTGCCATGCCTGTTGAACCAGGAGGTCGAGCTTGCAGTGAGCCAAGATGGTGCTACTGCACTCCAGCCTGCTGGGCAACAGAGCAAGACTCTGTTTAAAAACAACAGAAAAAAATAGCCTTCCCCTTGTCCTGAGCACTTAGGCAGAATTTTTGCTCAAAATCTTAATTATTATTTTTGCATTCCTAGCATGTAGTGGGAGTTATAAATTAGTTATGAGGTAACTCTTGCACTGGGACAGAATTCAACCTAGTGTTAGAACCAGGGCCGGGCACGGTGGCTCACACCTGTAATCCCAGCACTTTGGGAGGCCGAGGCGGGTGGATCATGAGGTCAAGAGATCGAGACCATCCTGGTTAACATGGTGAAACCCCGTCTCTACTAAAAATACAAAAAATTAGCCAGGCGTGGTAGTGGACGCCTGTAGTCCCAGCTACTTGGGAGGCTGAGGCAGGAGAATGGCATGAACCTGGGAGGTGGAGCTTGCAGTGAGCCGAGATCACGTCACTGCACTCCAGTCTGGGCGACAGAGTGAGACTCCATCTCAAAAAAAAAAAAAAAAAGAACTAGGCAATGTTAAGCATTAGACTAAATCTCAGGCTGGCTTGCTGACTTGTTTATTTAACCACCAGCTACTATACTTTTTCTTAAAAACAGAAATGCTAAGGATTAGGGAGAAAGGGGAAAAATATATCCAGAAGGAAAAAGCAGGATAAGAGGGAAAACTATCATCATTTCTCATTACTATCAATGACAAAATGAGAACGTCTCACTTAAATCACATTATCTTTTCCCTACATCCCCATTATCCCATCAGACAAATCTTCGAACTTACTGCTGAAGCCTCTCCCATCCATGCTCCCTTCTCCTTTCATTACCACTACCCTGCCCAAATACCGCTCCTAATATCCTTGCCTGAACCATTCCAATAGCTTATTTATCTGTGTTCAATCCATCTTCCAGAATAGCCACCATTAATTTTCCTAAAGCAATGTTCAGTAATGAAAATATAAACCTAATTAATAAGTTTATTCCTTAATAAAATATTAACAAACGGTCTTTTAACCCTAACATACTCAAAGGAATACAAACATAAAGGATATACAAAACTTTGGTTACTATTTTCTAATAAATAGAGACAGGGTCTCACTAGGCTGTCCAGGCTGGTCTTGAACACCTAGGCTCTACGGATCCTCCTGCTTCCACCTGTGTTGGGATTACAGGTGTGAGCTACTGCACCTGGCCTGGTTACTTTCATCTTCACAAAGAAGAAAATGCCTCTGGGAAGTAGAATAGGTGCCTCTGCCCACCCCTAATAATTCTCACTTCAAAATATCCAAAAACCACACTCACATAACTGGCTGTTGTGCAGTCTCTTCTACATATGGTGTAAAACTGGGAAGCACAGCGGGTACAGCCATCAGTGACGCTGTATTGCCACGAGGCTGGAGATGAAGAAGAAAACTAAAATTACCATAGTTTTATGTTCTGAGACAGCATATATAGACCATGCCTAAATATTCAAGAGGAATTAAAAGAGATGGTAAAAATACTTCTCTACTCTAAATGTGAAGTCTTTGTTGTGTCAGCAAAGCACTGGATCTATGAGTCCTTACCCTGTATTCCAAGGACCTGCCTGTGTTCCAAGGGCCTGCTTGCAGCTCATTCTCTTTGGCCCTGGGCACGGGGGGTGCTATCCATGGCTGGACTGTAGGCTTAGATAACTCTGCTATAGAAGCCTCATCAGCATTTTCATCAAAAACAGTAATTCTACTATTACTTTGTATCTGTTGAGGAAATGGATTTTGGAGTCCTCTGTTCTGGCTTGGAGCTAGGAGCAAAAATATTAAAACTTCATGTAAAACGTTTCATTATTAACTTAGATGACAGATAAAGTATACCTATTCTTCCCCAACTCAAGGAGAATATTTCCACTACAACAGAAAAAAAATTTTTTTTAATAAAAAAACTTAATAAATCAAAAATAGAATTGTTTTATCCATTCTTTGTTACTTATATTCTGCCTTCTTTTCCCTCCTCCAGTCACCCCCCATCTTTTATTCACAGATTTCCAAAAAAGACATTCTATATCTTCCTTCAGTCATCATTATAACATTATCTAGTTTTATCAGAAACTAACCTAAGTTTTATTCTTCAGTTTCAAACTTTCTCTCAATGGAGTATATCCAGAGATATACTGGAACTAGAGAATACAAAATTAACCCATTTATTAGGAGTTTTCTCTGTTGTGGGGCTGGTTATTAACCAAGCTTCATCACAATCTGGATGAAATAGCCTTTGGGACCATACACTTTCTATATCCTAATTCTAGAATCACCAAGCAACATTCTGATTATTGATAAATTGATACCAGGAAAGAAATAAGAGATTAAAAAAAAGTCTGGTTTACATGTCTAACTGCTATAAACATAATAAACAAAAGCTTATTATTCTCTGTACCTTCTGGTTGATTTTGCTATGAACCTAAAACTGCTCTAAAAAATAGTCAGTGTTGTCCAGATGCAGTGGCTCACACCTAAAATCCTAGCTACTTGGGAGGCTGAGGCAAGAGGACTGTTTGAGCCCAGGAGTTTGAAGCTATGGTGAGCTATGATTGCACCACCACGTTTCAGGCAACAGAGCGAGAACCTATCTCTTAAAAAAAAAAAAAAAAAAGTCAATGTTAATTAAAACAAAATTATTGCTGATCTTTGGGTATACAGAGAGTCTAATGTCTGGTCCCAAAGGGCTCTGAAGGCAGGGTTCTTAATCATATTAGTATCATTCTCTGAGGCTTTGGTATACATAAGTGTCACTTTAACAACACCTGCTATGTTACTACATATCTTCTTTCAACTTACAATTCAAACTCAGAAAATCTTGATGCTTCCTAAATATTAGGTCTTTCTTAATTAAGATACAAAATTACTGATGCATTTTGATTTTACTGCACACTGTAACATTAGCTCTCCTTTGACTTCCTTCTTTGTGCTACTCAGTATTCAGCAAACGAGAACAGTGTCCACAGGTATACTTATGTATTATCTGCTTACATGAGTTTACCACTTAATGTGATTTTACCACTAGAAACTAACAGTTTTCTGAAATAACATTTAACAAACTTACCCTTGAGAGCACCTCCTACACGGATGATTGGAGCTCTTGCTGTCTTTTTCCCTTTGCTCTTTAGTTCCGCTAGTGTGCTTCGTTGTGGTACAGAAGACTCAAAAACTTCCTCCTCTTCTTCTTTCTCAAGTGCCAACAGAGTTTGTCGAGACACTCGAGCTTGGAATTGTCTAAAGCGGCAGAATGGACAACTAACTTTTAGTGAGGTGACCACGACTTTACCAGACTCTAAATTTCCAATTTGTTAAAGTAAACAAATTAGAAGAATAGGCTGGGAGAAGAATGCAGAAATATCCCAAAGAACATATTTATTCTCTCGGAAGTAAAGAGAGTCACCTTAAGATCATGAAAAGTTTTGGCTAGAATGATTTAACTCTCCCTTTAAATGCCCAAGTTTGACCAATTTAAATTATTCTGAAAATCACCATTAAGTTGATCTGAGGATCAGGTTAGGGTTATTAAGACTAAGATCACAGAATTTATCAAGATTAGAGTTTCCCCACCAACTTTTTATTAGAAAACTGGACCCACCAATTGTTAACATTATGCCACATCTATTTTATCACTGAGTGTCTTTTTCTATACACGTGCATGCACACACACGTACATGCACACACACGTACATATACAGTTTCTCCTGACCTATATGAAATGAAGTTGCATATGACATGACATTTTACTTTAGCAAAGCTGGCAGAAGTTTGAAAAGTAAACTTCCTATGCTGCTGCCACAGTTTTAAGTATTATCAGAAGAGATTCTCCATTCCTACCACTGCTTTATTCAACCAGCCTTGAAAAGTATTATCAGAAGGGTAAAAAAACCCCAAAAAACCCAGAATAAATTGCAGGTGCTGGCCAAGATGGAGTATGCCCACTATACCTTTTCTCTCTCTCTCTCTCTCACTGATAGGATCAAAAACTGTAGACAATATACAAAAAAAAGCAACTAACTGAGGGCTCTGAAAAGTCAACAAAAGCAAACAGACTGTGGAGAGGGGTCAAAACTTGAAGAAACAACCCACGCAGGATTGTTTCCTGTTTTTTTATTCTTCTATTTTCTCTTGTGGTTTTGAACTGTTGCAATGGTGGTATGTGAATCTGAAACTCCTAAAGAAACCCCAATCTTACTGGCATGAAGACTGGGAAAAGAGGACTCTGAAGGCCAAAGAATATGGGAGGAGAACTGCAAAGGAATGAGCTGAACAAGAGGATCTCCTAATTCTGTATGTGAATTGGCACACATCTTAGGTTCCCTCTTGAGCTGTGCATGCGCAGGGTAGATTCAAAGCAGCACAGAAAAGGCTTTGGGAACTGAACTATGATTAAACCACTGCCCAAGCCCCAGATTAACCCTTAAGCAGGACGTGTATGGGACAGACCCAAAACAATATAGCAAAGGTCTTGAAAACTGAACTGACAATGGAACCAATAACCACACAAGATGACAAAGAACTTGTAATATCTGAAGTGTGGTTGTCTACTAAGACAAAAACATAGATATTCTCCAGAGAATATCAGCCAACAGGATCAGAGTCTTATAACATAGGGTCAGGATAAATGTCCAAGGTACAAGAATTACTTGACACACAAAGAACTAGGAAAATGTGACCAACTTTCAAAGGAAAAAACAATAAGCGAATGCAAACATAAAATGACCCAGATGGTATCGTTTTCAGATGGAGACTTTATTTTATTTTGTTTTTTGAGACAGAGTCTCATTCTGTCACCCAGGCTGGAATACAGTGGCACAATCTCGGCTCACTACAACCTCTGCCTCCTGGGTTTAAGCGATTCTCTTGCCTCAGCCTCCCGAGTGGCTAAGATTACAGGCACCCACAACCACGCCCAGCTAATTTTTGTATTTTTAGTAGAGATGGGGTTTCACCATATTGGCCAGGCTGGTCTCTCAAACTCCTGACCTCAAGTGATTTGCCCGCCTTGGCCTCCCAAAGTGTTGGGATTACAGGCGTGAGCCACCATGCCCAGCTTGGAGATTTTAAAGTACCTAATATAACTATGTTCCATAAGATAAAGGTAAAAACATTTGAAATGAATGGAAAGACAGAAATTCTCAACAGAGAGACAGAAATTATAAAAAAGAATGAAATAGAAATTTTAGAATTGAAAAATACAGTATCTGAAATAAAAAATTTACGTTGAATGGTTTCAATAGCAGGATGGAGATGGAAGAGAAAAGAATAAGTGAACCTGAAGACAGAGCAATAAAAATGGGCCAATCTAAAAAACAAAAAGAAAAATGGTTAAACATAGCTTCAGGGACCTATGGAATGATATCAAAAGGTTTAATTTGGACAGATTCTTGGTAGCAGAGTGGGGAGAAATGGTCTAAAATTTGTGCAACTGAAGTCCCAGAGAGAGAAAGAAGAAAGAGATGTAGGTATAAAGAAGCATTTTAAAAATAATGGCTGAAAACTTGTCAAATTTTGTGAAAGGCATACATTTGCAAATTCAAAAGGCCCAGTGAACCCCAAACAGATTAAATGTAAAGAAAATCACATCTAGGCAGGGTGTGGTGGCTCATGCCTGTAATCTCAGCACTTTGGAAGGCCAAGGCAGGTGGATCACCTGAGGTCAGGAGTTCGAGACCATGCTGACCAACATAGAGAAACCCTATCTCTACTAAAAATAGAAAATTAGCTGGGTGTCGTGGTGCATGCCTGTAATCCTAGCTACTTGAGAGGCTGAGGCAGGAGAATTGCTTGAACCCAGGAGGTGGAGGTTGCTGTGAGCTGAGATTGCGTCACTGAGCTCCAGCCTGGGTGACAGAGCTCGACTCTGCCTCAAAAAAAAAAAAAAAAATCTAGACACATCACAATCAAACTTCTGAAAACCCAAGCTAAACAAGAAAAAATCTTGGACAAGGCCAGAGAAAAATCAATACATTATGTTTATAGGTCAAGAACTACTAAATACAGATTTCTTATTAGAAACCACGGAGGGCCGGGCGCGGTGGCTCATGCCTGTAATCCCAGCACTTTGGGAGGCCGAGGCGTGCGGATCATGAGGTCAGGAGATTGAACCATCCTACCTAACACAGTGAAACCCTGTCTCTACTAAAAATACAAAAAGTAGCCAGTCGTGGTAGCAGGTGCCTGTAATCCCAGCTGCTCGGGAGGCTGAGGCAGGAGAATGGCGCGAACCCAGGAGGCAGAGCTTACAGAGAGCCAAGATTGCACCACTGCACTCCAGCCTGGGCGACAGAGCAAGACTCCGTCTCAAAAAAAAAAAGAAAAAAGAAAGAAAGAAACCACGGAGGCCAGAAGACAGTGGAATAACATCATTAAAGTGGTGAAAGAAAATAAATGTTGGCTGGGCATGGTGGCTCATGCCTGTAATCCCAGCACTTTGGGAGGCCAAGGTGGGCAGATCATTTGAGGTCAGGAGTTTGAGACCAGCCCGGCCAATGTAATGAAATCCCATATCTTCTAAAAATACAAAAATCAGCTGGGTGTGGTGGTGCATGCCTATAGTCCCAGCTACTCAGCTACTCAGGAGGCTGAGGCAACAGAATCACTTGAGCTTGGGAGGTGGAGGTTGCAGTGAGCCAAAATCATGCCATCCATTGCACTCCAGCCTGGGTTACAGAGCGAGACCCCGTCTCGAAAAGAGGAGAGGGGAAGGGAGGGGAGGGGAGGGGAGGAGAGGAGAGGAACGTTGACCCAGAATTCTATATCGAGGAGAGGGGAGGGGAGGGGAGGGGAGGGGAGGGGAGGGGAGGGACGTTGACCCAGAATTCTATATCCAGTAAAAATATCTTTCAGAGCCGGGTGCGGTGGCTCAAGCCTGTAATCCCAGCACTTTGGGAGGCTGAGACGGGCGGATCACGAGGTCAGGAGTTCGAGACCATCCTGGTCTACACGGTGAAACCCCGTCTCTACTAAAAATACAAAAAACTAGCCGGGCGAGGTGGCGGGTGCCTGTAGTCCCAGCTACTCGGGAGGCTGAGGCAGGAGAATGGCGTGAACCCCGGAGGCGGAGCTTGCAGTGAGCTGAGATCTGGCCACTGCACTCCAGCCCGGGCGACAGAGCAAGACTCCGTCTCAAAAAAAAATAAAATAAAATAAAATAAAATATCTTTCAGGAAAGAAGATGAAATGAAGTCATTCTCAGATGAAGAAAAACTAGGAGAGTTGACAACAGACCTGCTCTGAAAGAAAATGGCTATAAGAAGTTCTTCAGACTAAAGGGAAATGATACTAGAAGGGAACTTGGAGCTTCAGGAGTGAAGAAAGAATAAAAAAAAAAGGATAAACACAAAAGACTATTTTCCTAAGTTATTTAAGATATACATATGGCTTTTGAAAGCAAAACAAAATATTGTCTGGTGGGGTTTTTAATGCATATAGATGTAATACATATGGCAAGTATACCAAAAGAGTAGGGAATATACAGGAACCTTTATGGTTATAAAGCTTCTGTATTTTACTTTAAATGGTAAAATATTAACTCTAAGTAGAATGTGAAAGTTTAGGTATATTATATACCTTATAGCAACCACTTAAAAAGTTGTAATAGACAAAAAGCCAATAATACAATTTAAAATGAAATACTAAAAAATATTCAGATAATCCAAAAGAAGGTAGGAAAGAGGCCAAAGAGGAACAAAAGACATGGAACAAATAATAAAATAGTAGACCTAAACCCAACAATATTAAAAATTCTATTGAATGGTCTCAACATAACAAAAAAGATACTGTTAGAGTTCACGGAAAAAACACGACCCAACTATTTGCTGTGTATAAGAAACCCACTTAAAAAATATAAAGACATAGGTTAAAAGTTAAAGAAGTTAATTAACATAAGTGTCACTAAAGTTAGTATATAACCCTCCACTGCTAAATTTGACTGGCTTAACAAAAAGGTTAAAAAAAATGACACAAAAACCTGTTACACAAATGTTCACACAGTACTATTCTGTAATAGTCAAAAGGTGCAAACAACCTAAAGGTTCACTAACTGATGAATGGATAAATAAAATGGATAAATAATATTCATATGATGGAATATCATTCAGCAATAAACAGGAATAAAGTACTGATACATGTCGTAACTATGTTCATTTATGATGAACCTTGAAAATAGTATGCTGAAAATCCCCGTTCCACCCTCCCCTCCCTGGAAAAAAAAAAAAAGGAAATAGTATGCTAAGTAAAAGAAGCCAATCACAAAAGACCATGTATCGTAGGATTCCGTTTAACTGAAATGTCCAGAATAAGCAAATCCATAGACACGAAGAGCAAAGCAGTGGTTGCCTAGGAGCAAGGTAAGTAGGAATGGGGAGTGACTGCTAATGGGCATGGGGTTCATTTTAGGGTGTGAAAAATGTTCTAAAATTAGATTGTAATGATGATTACACAACTCTAAAAGTGTTTTTTGTTTTTTTTTTTTGTTTTTTAAAGAAAGGGAAAAGATGTATCATACAAACAAAAAGGAAGCTGGAGTAGCTGTACTAATATCAGACCAGGTAGACTTCTGAACAAGGAGTATTATCAGGAATAAAGGGAGACATTATATAATGATACAAGGGTCAATTCTAAATGTTTATGCATCTAACAACAGAACTTCAAAATATATTAAGCAAAACTGAGGGGACTAAAAGAAATAGACAAAATCACAAAGAGACTTCAAACCCTTCTTAGTAATTGATATAACAAGTAGACAGAAAGTCATCAATGATACAGAAGACCAGAACAGACTACCAGTCAACTTGCCCTAAATTATATTTACAGAATATTACACTCTAAAAAACAGAATACACGTATTTTTCAAGTGTACATGAAACATTCAACAAGATAAACCATAATCTGGGTGATAAAACAAACCTTAACAAATTTAAGACTTGAAACCATATACATTATGTTCTCTGACTACTATGGAATTAAACTAGATATCAGTAACAGATATCTGAAAAATCCAAAAACACTTACTAACTTAAGTAATACATTCTAAGTAACTTATGGGTCAAAAGGAAGACACAAGACAAGTTAGAAAATATTTTGAACTAAATTGAAATGAAAATACAGTATATCACAACTTGTGGGATACAACTAAAGCAGTGCTTAGAAAGGAATTTAGAGCATTAAATGCTTATATTAGAAAAAGAGAAAGGTCTAGAATCAGTGATCTAGACTTTCACCTTAAACTACAAAAAGAAGAGCAAGTTATACCCAAAGCAAACGGAAAGAAATAAAGTACAGAAATAAAATTAAGAACAGAAAGTCATTAAGAGAAAAAAAAAAAAAAAATCAATGAACCCTAAAGCTGGTTTTCTAAAACAATTAATAAAATTGATATCTTAGCTACACTGAGAAGACACAAATTACCAATATCAGGAGAAAGAGAGAGAATCACTACATAATCTGCAGACATTAAAAGCATAGTAAGGGAAAATTATGAACAAGTCTATGCCCACAAACTCATTAACTTGGATGAATGGATCAATTCCTTGAAAGACAAAAATCTACCAAAGTTTACTTAAAAAAAAAAAAAAGCCTAAATAAATGGAGAATTATACCATATTCCTGTATAATCCTAATCAAAATCCCAGAAAGCTGATTCTAAAACTTATATAGAAAGTCAAATAAACTACCAGAGTTAAATGTAAGAACAAAGTTAGAGGACTCATTTTATCTGCTTTCTAGACTTACTGTAAAGGTATAGTAATCTAGATAGCATGGTAAACACTAATGGATAGACACAGACATCGGTAGAAAAAACAGAATAATAGAAATAAACCTACATAAATATGATCAACTAATTTTTTTTAAATCAAGGTATAAAGGCAATTCAATGAAGAAAGATTAGTCTTCTCAACAAATGGCATTGGAACAAATGAACATTCAAATGCTAAAAAAAAAAAAAAACAAACAAAAACTTAATCTCTATCTTCTACAAAAATTAACTCAAAATGGATCAGAGATCTAAATGTAAAAAGTGAAATTATAAAACTTGAAGATGAAAATCTCTATGACAACCTTTGGCTAGATAAAAAATTCTTAGACACATCAAAAGCACGATCCATACAAGAAAAAACTTGTAAATTAGACTTCTTTAAAATTAAAAACTTCTGTTCTAAAAAAGACAGTTAAGAAAATGAACAGACCAGGCTTAAGCCGAGAGAAAATATTTTCAAATCACATATCTGACAAAGGCTTATATTTACAATCTATAAAGAACTTTTACAACTCAAATGCATTATGCTAAATCAAAGAAGCCAGACTCAAAACGCTGTATATTATACGATCCCATTTATATGGCACTCTGGAAAAGGCAAAACTATAGGGCTGAAGAATAAATCAGTGTTTGCCAGGGGTTTGGGTTAAGCATAGGCACTAACTACAAAGGGAATTCTTTTTTTTTAAATTATTATTATACTTTAAGTTCTAGGGTACATGTGCACAACATGCAGGTTTGTTACATATGTATACATGTGCCATGTTGGTGTGCTGCACCCATTAAATCATCATTTACATTAGGTCTATCTCCTAATGCTATCCCTCCCCTCCTCCCCCAACCCCACGACAGGCCCCGGTGTGTGATGTTCCCTACAAAGGGAATTATTTTAGGGAGTGTGAAATTATTCTGTATCTTGGTAATGTTGATGATTACAAGTCTTTTTACTCATAGTACTGTATACCAAAGAGTGGATTTTACTCTATGACAAATAAAATTTTTTAAATATATCTTTAAAAAAATTGAATAGTAACTAAGTAAACTTAACATGCCAATCCATCCGAAAGCACTTTATTCAGACGCAAAAAAGAGATAATTTATTTCTATTATTTTTAAGGAGTTAAGACAAGCTCCAAAGAAAGTTTACCGGTGCTGGGACTGTAGTCTTTCTAGTGGTTCAGCCTTCTGTTGAATCCCTTCCTGAAATATCGCATCTGCTTTCCTAAAGTTTTCTCTAGCTTCATATTCTTCTGCCCATGAGATATAGAACTGAGCAAGTGAAACACCAATCCCTTGGTTGTGCAAGTAACTGTACATATCCAAAGGCTCATTGCATAAACGCCCCTGTAACAAAAGTGTTAACAGTTAACCAATTTCTATTCACGTATTGAATGCCTATTAGATGCCAAACAATCACTGGAGATACTACATGCAATTCCTGTATTGAAAAAAAATCCATTATTACAATGTGATAAGGACCATACACTGGGAGGACCTAAAAAAGAGACAAAATTGAGAGATTTGTAAGAAGAAGAGTTGGAGAGTAAAGGCTTCAAGAAGGAGTAATAAGCCAGGTGCAGTGGCTCACACACTTTGGGAAGCCGAGGTAGGAGTAGGAGGATCGCTTGAGGTTCGGAGTTTGAGACAAGCTTGGGCAACATAACAAGACCCTACAACAAAATTTAAAAATTTAGCTGGGCATGGTGGAAGGCGCCTGTAGTCCCAGCTACCCAGGAGGCTGAGGCAGGAGAATCACTTGAGTCCCAGAGTTTGAGGCTGCAGTGAACTATGACAGTGCCACTGCACTCTAGCCTAGGTGACAGAGTGAGACCCTGTCTCTAAAGAAAAGAAAAAAAGGGGGGGAGGAAGGGGTTAACATTTGAGCTTAGTCCTGAAGGAGAAATGGACTTTCATCAGGTGGAAACTGGGAAGGGAAGGGCATTTCAGCCACAGAAAATAGCATAAGCAAAGATACAGAAAATTAAAAGTTATGCAGTGCTCCAGGTAAGGTAGCAGTCTGGAGAAAAAGGCTGTGATAGGCCTTGAATGTCAAGCTAATCAATTTTGAATCTGCCTAATAGTAATTGTTATATGTATTAAGGGTGGGTGAGCAATAAGCAAAGGAATGACATAGTCAAATCTGTGTTTTAGAAGGGACATTATGAGACCATATGTAGATAACTCTATTAGCAAGAGGGAGGAAAATATCACTATAAACCTCACATCATAAACATTTTGATAAATTTTTTCAGTCTTTTTTTCCTTAAGGATAAAAGGTTATATATTATCTTATAAAGTTTTGATCATAATAAAATTTGCTTTTATTCCACTATAATACTGCATCATTCACTTTTCCATGCTGCCTTACACTTAACCATTATTTTTAATTTTTATTTTTATTTCTAGAGACAAGGTCTTGCTCTGCTGCCCAGGCTAGACTGCAGTGGTGCAATCATAGTTCACTGCAGCCTCGAATTCTTTTCACTATTATTTTTAAACGAATGCATCATGTTTCATCTAATAGAGCTTCCATAATTTAACTGTTCATCTACTTCTGGATATTTAAACAACTTCTAATTTTGCCCAATTATAAATAATTCTAAAATAAATAACTTCACGCATACAACCTTTCACATTTTACATTATTCCGTTAAGAGAAATTCCTAGAACTATGTTAAAAGGTAACAAATTGCTTTCTGAGATGGTTGTAAAAATTGTTAATGCTACAATTTAATAATTTGCAAAAATACTCATTCCACCAGACTCTAATCAGTATTAGAAGCTATTAAAAACAATTCCTAATTTCACATAAAAATAGCATTTCTTTTTTTTCTTTTCAAGACGGAGTCTTACTCTGTCACCAGGCTGGAGTGCAGCAGCGCAATCTCATCTCACTGCTACATCTGCCTCTCGGGTTCAAGTGGTTCTCTTGCCTCAGCCTCCCAGCTAGGACTACAGGCACGCGCCACCATGCCTGGCTAATTTTTGTATTTTTAGTAGAGACGGGTTTTCACCATGTTGCCAGGATGGTCTCTATCTCTTGACCTCGTGATCTATCCGCCTCAGCCTCCCAAAGTGCTGGGATTACAGGCGTAAGCCACTGCTCCCGGCCAAAAATAGCATTTCAATGTTCTAGTTAGGAGTTCTTTTACTACTAGAGAAGCTACCATTTGTTACTTTACTAAATGTCTCCTATTTATCTGTTCCTAATTGTCTAGCCTAGGTTAAGTCCTTCTTGTATGTGTTCCTATAGAACTCATAATTTTCTTTTTGTTACAGTTACAATTAATGGCTTCACATTTGTCTTTCAGATAAACTAAGCTCTAAAAGTCAGAAGACATTGCTATCTATTATATGCTAGCCCTTAATCATGGACTAGTACAACAAATGCTTAAATAAATGAAATGTTTTATTTATATCTTTAACAAAAATGATTAGTATTTTATAGTTTAATTTTGCAGTAATTCAGTAAATGGACTTTTCTTGCTTATTTAAATTAGCAATGTTTTCTCATATGTGGTGGTGTTTCAAGAAAAGTTATAATTCTGAATGTGCTACCAGCATAAGATCCAATCTTTGATATCTGTCACTACATAAATATAGTTTAACATTGATTTCACTACTTTGAGAGCTTTCTGAATGGTTCTGGTGTTCCTGTGCATGGGACAGCCAGTAAAGATCAGGTTATTCAGAGCGCTGAATGAGATCACTTAAGAAATAACATAAACAGGCCGGGCGCGGTGGCTCAAGCCTGTAATCCCAGCACTTTGGGAGGCCGAGATGGGTGGATCATGAGGTCAGGAGATCGAGACCATCCTGGCTAACACGGTGAAACCCCGTCCCTACTAAAAAAAAATACAAAAAACTAGCTGGGCGAGGTGGCGGGTGCCTGTAGTCCCAGCTACTCGGGAGGCTGAGGCAGGAGAATGGCGTAAACCTGGGAGGCGGAGCTTGCAGTGAGCTGAGATCCGGCCACTGCACTCCAGCCTGGGTGACAGAGCGAGACCCCGTCTCAAAAAAAAAAAAAAAGAAATAACAAAAATAAAAGGACTATATGGTTAGATTAATAGATCTAAAAGTTAAATAAACCTTTTTTTTGGTAACCCTTAAATTGCCAAACTAAACGAATTTTATACCTTTAAATAAAAATACCAGATGTTTTCCAGAAACAATTTTTTCCTTAGCTAGACTGTAGGAGTCACGTAAAATAACCCACTGGAGAAATCCTTCTCCAAAGCAAAAGAAAGTAGTGTGAAGAATTCATCTGTTACTCCTCTTGACCAGACCCACAAAGAAAAAGCAATAGTTTAATATGTACCGAGTTAGCCATATACAAAGTTCAGATTATTTCTGATCATTCTAGTGCCGATCATTTGAATTTGATGGTTGTCTATACCACTGCTTCTCAAATAATCTGTGGCAAAGGGGCCAGTTTTATTGTGTGTATGTGTGTGTCCCATTATGGACTGATATGAAATACAATAAAAACAGAAGTTACTCGAAGAATGATGATGTGTTTGGATGTCCCGGCAACATCAAATTGTTACCAAAGTTTCTAAAGCTCACTTTCAATTTTTGTACTTATCTCACACAGTATGCAAACCCTTCTTTCAGGAGCACTGATCTAGATTATGCTTTTTATGATATTCTTCTTCTTCAGTACAAGCACCAGGTTAACAAAAATAAACAGATAAATTATTCTAATTAAGTGTTACTTTTAACAACTCCAATTAAATATAATCATAGAATCCTGGGATTAAAAGTCACTTTAGAGGTGCAGCTAGTCCACTCTTTTATTTTTTTATTATCTTTTTTTCTGAGACTGAGTCTCGCTCTGTTGCCCAGTGGGGAGTGCAGTGGCACAATCTCAGCTCATGCGCCCTCTGTCTCCCGGGTTCAAGCAATTCTCCTGCCTCAGCCTTCCGAGTAGCTGGGATTACAGGTGCGCACCACCATGTGTGGTTAATTTTTGTATTTTCTGTATTTTTAGTAGAGATGAGGTTTCACCATGTTGGTCAGGCTGGTCTCGAACTCCTGACCTCAGGTGATGGCCTCCCAAAGTGTTGGGATTACAGGCAGTAGCCACTGCACCCAGTCTCCAATCTTTTAATAAATTATGCGTAAAGATATTATTTAGGCTAGTGACAAATGAAGGACAAAATCCATTGTTACACCACAAGGGTCCACAGTCTCCAGGCTAACAAATCTGTTTAGCATTCTTTGGGTGCCATTCTTCATTATAAGTTTCTGTAACTAATATCTGTAAAGTAATTTCTCCAACCTTTCACTAAGGATGTAAAAATATTTGTCGGATGTCCTGAGGAAATCAAGATACCTTATGCCTTCAGGATTTACCTAATTTTCTATACTTGTAACTACAGTTGACCCTTGAACAACACAGGTCTGAACTGCACAGGTTCACATATACACAGATTTTCTTCCATCTCTGCTACCTGAGACAGCAAGACGAACCTCTTTTCTTCCTCCTCAGCCTACTCAATGTGAAGACAACGAGGATGAAGATCTTTATAAAGATCCACTTAATGACTATTAAATACACGTTCTCTTCCTTATAATTTTCTTAAAAACATTCTTTTCTCTAGCTAACATTGTTGTGGGAAAAAAAAAAAAGGATATAATACATTCAGCATACAAACTATGTGTTCATCAACTTTATGTTATTGGTAAGGCTTCTGGTCAACAGTAGGCTATTAATAGTTTTGGGGGCCAAAAGTTACACGCAGATTTTCAACTGGGTGAGGGGTGGGCACACCTAAGCCCTGTGTTGTTCCAGGGTCAACTGTATTGGAAGTTTAAAATCAGTCCTCCTCAAGACTTATTTTAGTAAGAAATTTATTTCTTACTTTATTTTAGTAAGAAATCTTATCACTTTTAATGTCGAGAGATTTGTTTTAGAAAGAAATCTTATCAGTTTTAATGTCAATATTTCATCATATTGCAGTAATTGTAAATAATTCCAAATATTTATTATTTTTTTCTATTTTAGAATAAAAGCAGTAATATTAATGTCTAAGAAACCGTGGTCATTTTTTTAATGAAAAATACGCTTTTCCTACATGTCAAGTGAGACAGTACAAAGTAGTGCTGGGATTACAGGCATGAGCCACCATGCCCAGCTGAGGCAGACATTTTTGGCTGTAGCAATACACTAGGTGAAAAAAGTCCAAAGACCAATAAAAAACTAAAATATCACTTCTTTATGTTGATGACTTTCATAAAGGGGTAAAAGGGATACCAGAATCACAGAGGGAAGTTTTTTCCCAAACAACCACACTGCTGCCAAATGTTAGTTCCTGCACCTTTTCATCCAGTACAGTTGAATGGCCCAATTATGTTTTTCTGCTTTGGTTTTTGTTTTTTTGAGACAGGATCTTGCTCTGTCACCTGGGCTGGTGTACAGTGGTGCAATCTCAGCTCACTGTAGTCTGGACTTCCCGGGCTCAAGTGACACTCCCACCTCAGCCTCCTGAGTAGATGGACTACAGGTGCTGTGCCACCACACCTGGCTAATTTTTGTACTTATTGTAGAGATGGGGTTTCACCATGTTGCCCTGACTAGTCTTGAACTCCTGGACTCAAGTGATCAGCCCACCTCAGCCTCCCAAAATGTTGGGACCAGAGACATGAATCACTACACCCAGTTATGTTTAGAATAAACAAGTAAGTAATCTGGGCTAGGGGTGTTGGCTCATGCCTACACCCAGCACTTTGGGAGGCCCAGCACTTTGGGAGGTCAAATAATCCCAGCACTTTGGGAGGAGGCCAAAGTGAGAGGATGGCTTGAGCTCAGGAGTTCGAGACCAGCCTGGGCAACAGAGAGAGAGGTCATCTCTATTAAAAATTAAAAAATTAGCTGGATGTAATGGTATAGCATGTGTAGTCCCAGCTACTCAGGAGGCTGAGGCGAGAGGATTGCTTGAGCCCAGGAGGTTTAGTCTGCAGTGAGCCATGATGGAGCCACTGCACTCCAGCCTGGGTGACAGAGTGAGACCCTGTTTCAAAAAATAAAATAAATTAATAATCCATACTCACTGAGAGATCTACAGACTTTGCGATCAATCTTAAAAGGGCGAAAATACCTTATTATACTATATTTAAGTCCACCTTTAAGTAGAACCAATTTAAGAAGTATTGCATATTTATTAAATGTTCCCAATCTACTAAATGGTTCAAAATGGCTCAGGTTTTACTTTTTTTTGGTATACCAGATACCTCTAGAGAAAATCTCTTAGTTTAATATTTAAAACTCAGATGGCACTTAAGAAAGACTTACTAATTTAAGCCAGAGATTGAGAAATCGAGGATCACTATAATATCGTTTTTCTCCTTGTAGTGCTTCTACAGCTCTTTCTAATAATGTTGACATATTACTCTCCTTCCCACCTTGAGGATAGTTCTGCTCTGTCCAGCTGATATACCTAAATGGGAAGAAAAAGATAAGAACACATTTTAAACTGAACATGTACTTTTGTTCCTGCTCCAAGACCCATTCTGGATTTAAGCAGAAGTAAAGCATGTTTCTTTTGAGGTCCTCAATGACATACCCTAAGCCTGTATCCCTCAAACTTCTCCAAAGTATCTCTAATACATGCTTCTGGGGAAAACTGAGGATAGGGATACAAGGGTGTAGTTCAAAGGCATACATCATAAACTCGAAATTTCCTGAATCTTAAACACCTCAAGAAAATATATTATGATTATTCTGGATCTCTGTGCCCCCAGGACACCACTGTCTACTCTGACACACACTCCATATACCCCAATTTGGAAACATGGCCATAAGGACTTATCTGTTAATGTTTATATTGTCCTTGTGAAATAAAAAGACTCACCTATCCCAAACATCCAGAGGGTCATGTCCAGTGTAAAATCGAATTTCAGATTCAAATGCCCTGAAATTTAAACAGAAAAAGTTAGCATATGCAATAGTGACAACAGCCAACGAACAAGTATCACTTCCATTTTTATTCATGTAATAAGTAGGTCATATTGATCTAAATTATTGCACTAGAGTTTATGGGTTTGTTAAATAATAGAAAAAGGCCAGGCATGGTGGCGAATGCCTGTAATCCCAACACTTTGGGAGGCCAAGGGGGGTGGATCACCTGAGGTCAGGAGTTTGAGACCAGCCTGGGCAACATGGTGAAACCCCATCTCTACTAAAAATACAAAAATTAGCTGGGCATGGTGCCAAGCACCTGTAATCCCAGCTATTCGGGCGGCTGAGGTGGGAGGAGCACTTCAACCCAGAAGTAGAGGTTACAGTGAGCAGAGATGGCGGCACTGCACTCCAGCCTGAGCAACAGGGCGAGACTCTGTCTCAAAAAAAAAAAAGAATAGAAATAAGATTCTACTTAACATAAGAAGAGAGAGAAAATATATAGGAATTAGATAAATAAATTTCAAGACAACATACAGAAAAGTAGTATTAATATTACACAGCAGTTAAAAACTCTGGAACAAGACAACCTAGATTCAAATTCAGCTCCACCAATCACAAGCTGAGTAACATGGACAAGCTACTTAAAACTCTGTTTTCAGTTTCCTCATTTGTAAAATGGGGATAATAATAGTACTTTCTTGTTAGGTTGACCAGTCTTAAATGTAAAGGGTTTACACACATGAACAAATATATAAATAAGAATTTTAAAGTTCAAAAAAAAGTTCCATGGGTAACATTAGTCAGAGAAGAATAATACCATAGATAATTTGGAGAATACCTCGAAGAAAGGGTAACATATGACTATAAAAAGCTGGCAAAGGCAGGGAGGGCTAAGACCAAATTAAGACTGACCAGTTAGAATAGAGGGGAAGAATTAGGTAATAAGCCATAATTTGGATAAGTGATTAATAAAAATTGGATAAGAAGTTATGTTTGATCTAAAAATAATAAATTAGTTCCTGACACATGGGAATCTATACTCTAATAAGGAAAACAAAGTACACAAATGAAAAATGAACTAGTAATAAAAAGCGGTATGCGAAATTATAGTTGCCAAGAATGGATAGTAAAGACTTTAAGAAGTCAAAAGGAGGTATCAAAGAAGCAGCCTCAGAAGGTGAGACTCTGAAGGAACCATGGAATTTGAAAGAAAAACAGTTTTTTCAAGACAGAGGGAAACTAATATTGAATAAAATTACTAAGGTGGAAGAGTTCATCCAAAGGAAGATGAGTGGACCCTAAGCTATAACATAAAGTCAGTACCGAGAACAAATGGAGACCCCTGGAGAAGTAAGAAGCACATGCTTTAAATGTAAATTTAAAGACTTTGGATTCCATCTACTCCAGCCACTATTGGAGGGCATCTTAAATATAAGATTTCAAAAAGATTAATCAAGAACTTTATAAGGATAGCCAGGCATAAGAAGAAGGGACCACAATTATGAGGCTAATATGGCAATTAAAGTGTGAAATAATGAGATTATCTGCAGAAATAGTGAAAAAATAAAATCTAAGATGCTACTGATAAAAATCAGCAATGTTATCAATTGATCTATAGAATCAAACCAACATAACCAAAATCCCAGTAGGTTCTTTTCTTCCCCCCCCGCCTTTTATTTTTCTTTGAGACAGAATTTCGCTCTTGTTGCCCAGGCTGGAGTGCAGTGGCGCGATCTCGGCTCACCGCAACCTCTGCCTCCTGGGTTCGAGCGATTCTCCTGTCTCAGCCTCCCGAGTAGCTGGGATTACAGGCATGTGCCACCATGCCCGGCTAATTTTGTATTTCTAGTAGAGATAGGGTTTCTCCATGTTGGTCGTGCTGGTCTCAAACTCCTCACCTCAGGTGATCCGCCGCCTCGGCCTCCTAAAGTGCTGGGATTACAGGCATGAGCCACCACGCTCAGCCTTTTTTTTTTCCTTTTCAGTAGGCTCTTTTCTAGAAATTGCCAAGATGATTTCAAAAGTTGTTTGCAAAGGCAAAGGACCAAGAATAACTAAAGCAATTCTGAAAAAGAACAAAAGCTGTAGCACTCACTCTGCTGGACTTGCTATGTAAAACTAATCAAGACAGTGTATTATCGGTGAAAGGATAAACAATTTGATCAATAGAACAGAATACAGAGTCCAGAAATAACTCACACATATGTGGTCAAATGATTTTTGAAAAGGGCCCCAATGCAATTCAATGAGGAAAGGAAAAAAAATCTAACAAATGGCGGCAGAAGAACTAGAAAGATAACCCATATGGGGGGAAAAAAACTTTTTTACTCCAACCCCACACCATATATAAGGATAAATTTAAGATTAATTTAAGATAAATCATACACCTAAACGTAAAAGCTAAAACAATGCTTGGCCGGGCGCAGTGACTCATGCCTGTAATCCCAGCACTCAGGGAGGCCAAGGCCAGCAGATTACCTGAGGTCAGAAGTTCCAGACCAGCCTGGCCATGGTGAAACCCTGTCTCTACTAAAAATACAAAAAATTAGCCAGGCATGGTGGTGCGCGCCTGTAATCCCAGCTACTCAGGAGGCTGAGGCAGGAGAATCGCTTGAACCTGGGAGGCGGAGGTTGCAGTGAGCTGAGATCGTGCCATTATGCTCCAGCCTCGGCAACAAGAGCAAAACATCATCTCAAAAAAAAGCTGAAATAATGAAACTAGTAAAAAAAAATAAGAGAGTATCTTTGTGACTTTGGGGTAGGCAAAAGTCTCCTGAAGAGGACACAAAAAGTACTAACCATAAAAGAAAAACACTAATTAATTGAACTTCATCAAAATTTAAAACTTAGCAGTTAAAAAAAAAAAAACACCCAGAAAATAAACAGCCATGGGTGAGGGAAAAAAATATTTGTAACACATATATTTGATGAAAGACTAATACAGAGACTACAGAGACTAAAGAACACTTACTGGGGAGCATAGATTCAGGGAATCTTGAATCTATGTTCCTGAAACTTGAATCAGGGAAAACTTGAATCTATGCTCCTGAGGAAAGTAAATAAAGAACCCCTGCAACACAATTTGAAAACTAGGCAAAATATCTAAACAGATACACCACAAAAGAAGATATCCAAAAGGCCAAAAAGCATGTGAAAAAACGTTCACCATTATTAGTCACCAGGGAAATGCAAAGTAATGAGACACAACTCCACAAAACTAGAATGGCTAAAATGAAAAAGATTGACAACGCCAAATACTGGAGTGGATTTGGCACAAATGAACTCTCACGAGTTGCTGGTAGGAATGTAAAATGTTACAACCACTTTGGCAAACCAGTTTCTTCAACAGTTAAACATACATCTATTCTATGGTCCAACAATTCCATTCCAAGGGAAATGAAAATTATGTCTACTGCCGGGCGCGGTGGCTCACGCCTGTAATCCCAGCACTTTTGGGAGGCTGAGGCGGGCGGATCACAAGGTCAGGAGATGGAGACCACCCTGGCTAACACGGTGAAACCCCGTTTCTACTAAAAAATAGAATAAATTAGCCGGGCGTGGTGGCAGGCGCCTATAGTCCTAGCTACCCGGGAGGCTGAGGCAGGAGACTGGCATGAACCCAGGAGGTGGAGCTTCCAGTGAGCCAAGATTATGCCACTGCACTCCAGCCTGGGCGACAGTGCGAGACTCCATCTCTAAAAAAAACAAAAAAGAAAAAGAGAATTATGTCTACAAAAAGCCTTGTACAAGAATGTCCATAGCAACATTATTCATAAAGCACAAAACTGGAAGAATCTAAATATTCATCAATTGGTGAATAAATAAATGAAATCCTACTCAGCAATAAAAAGAGTAATCTACTGATGCATGTAACATGAAAAAATATGATGAATGAGGCTGGGTGTGGTGGCTCACGCCTGTAATCCTAGCACTTTGGGATGCCAAGGTGGGTGGATTGCTTGAGCTCAGGAGTTCAAGACCAGCACAGCCAACATGGCAAGGCTCCATCTCTACTAAAAATACAAAAATTACCCGGGCGTGGAGGTGCATGCCTGTAATCCCAGCTATTTGGGAGGCTGAGGTGGGAGAATCACTCGAACCCGGGAGGCAGAGGTTGCAGTGAGCTGAGATCAGGCCACTGTACTCCAACCTGGGTAATAGAGGGAGACCCTGTCATATTAAAAAAAAAAAAAAATCCAAAGAGATTAATAAGAATAGTCATTACATTATAATCCCAAATTATGATAATTTGCCTGTAATGGCAGTATTTCTTTTTGTCAGAGATTGAAGGTAGAAACTGATATTTTGATTTACCTTTTTAAAAAAGCATATTTATCAAAACATGTATTAAAGGAGAACAAGATCCACAGGTCTATTTGAATAACATAAGAGTATTTTTCAGCTTTTATTTATCCAGAGTTTGTTAAATCATTATTGAGAACTTTCTAGTATAAATTCAATTGTTCTAAGGTTTACATGTCTTTGGAGACCACTATTTTTTTTGTAATACTCTCAAAAATAACTTCCTAACATAATACTTTTGGGAAGCATTGCAATGTAATACTTGCTTTCCTATGTTTATCACTGTCCCCTGTATAAATTGCATTTCTATTGATAAAAAGAGTTTGGCTGCACCACAATGAAATGAAATCCTATAGCCTTTGTTCTTAATTATACTTGAGGATATCTTCAGATGCCTGTCATGTGATATGAAGGCAGATAGAGAACAGATTTTCATACTACCAATTTTTGAAGAGTGCTCATTATGCCATCCCTCATAGATCCACACCCACGTTATCTACAACATTTGGGATGAATGATGACAGGTTGAGACTCAGCCATTCTACACACCGTTTCTGCTGCTGAAGAGTATTGTTACAGGCAGATTCCTGTGCCAATGCTCCCTGAAGTGTGGACATGATCCGCCCTTGCCTTAAAGGTTGTACATTTTCTTTACTCAGTTCCCATTCATCTCCCTCCAGGGACATGGCTTCACTGTGAAGAAGGAAACAAATGTAAATCTCATACCAACATTGACTATTATAGCACTAGATTATTGTAAATGTCTTCCGATAGGTGATTATTCACGGTCTTGGGTTGAATATAGTGGACTGACACAGTATTATTATTATTATTATTATTATTATTATTATATGCCTAAGCTTGTTAGCTGTTTTTCAAGTTTATGGCTACAGTATTGCCCAATGGAAGACAACTTGGCAAGGATATTGTAGACAGTACTATAAGAATAGGGCATTGCCATGTGTGGTGGCTCACACCTGTAATCCCACCACTTTGTGAGGCCAAAGTGGGAGGATTTCTTGAGCCCGGAGTTTGATACCAGCCTGGGCAACATAGCGAGACCCCACCTCTTTCTTTAAAGAAAAGAAAAATGAATAGGGCTTAATGCAGAAAGAAAAGAAGGGAACAAAAGTGTTATAAATTTGGCAAAGTAGACAAAAAGGCAATAAGTAATTCTATGCCTACCACTGAGTGCATCATCTAGTTTAATTTAAAATTAGTGCCGGACGTGGTAGCTCATGCCTATAATCCTACCACTTTGGGAGGCTGAGGCAGGAGGAGTGCTTGAGCCCAGGAGTTCAAAACCACCCTGGGCAACATAGGAAGACCCCCATCTCTACAAAAAGTGAAAAATTAGCCAGGTGTGATGGTACACGCCTGTGGTCACGGCTACTTAGAAGACTGAGGTGGGAGCATTGCTTGGGTTCAGGAGGTCGAAGCTGCAGTGACCCATGATCACACCACTGCACTGCAGCCTGGGCAACAGAGCAAGACCCTGTCTCAAAAAGAAAAAATTAAAATTAGCAACGTGTGGGTGTGACTAATGTCCCACGTTTCAGTGATGACTCAAAACTGAAGTTTGTACATATAGGTAGCCAAAAGCAGAAGCAAACAAACACAGTTTACTAGTCACAATCCCCTGTATCCCCACACCCAATTCTATTAAGCCTACTGAGAGAATCCCCACAACGTTTTGGAGGTAATTTCCATTATGTATTCTGCACTTCAGAGGCTTGCAATTGTTAGATAGAAGACTACTTCTAAGAGACATCATTTCTGGACTTAAAAAGAGAGACACATTGGCACTAATCTTTGAAATAGAGTGAAAGTTATATGGGACTTCAGTCTAGATAAGCGCTGAAAACTTAAAGTAACTGTGATTAATAATTCGAGTTGTAGCCGGGCGCGGTGGCTCAAGCCTGTAATCCCAGCACTTTGGGAGGCCGAGACAGGCGGATCACGAGGTCAGGAGATCGAGACCATCCTGGCTAACACAGTGAAACCCCGTCTCTACTAAAAAAATACAAAAAACTAGCCGGGCGAGGTGGCTGGCGCCTGTAGTCCCAGCTACTCGGGAGGCTGAGGCAGGAGAATGGCATGAACCCGAGAGGCGGAGCTTGCAGTGAGCTGAGATCCAGCCACTGCACTCCAGCCTGGGTGACAGAGCAAGACTCCATCTCAAAAAAAATAATAATAATAATAATAATTCGAGTTGTAATCAGTCACATCTTTTTAACTACAATAAGTTCTCACTTAACATTGGAGACAGCTTCTTGGAAACTATGACTTTAATCAAAATGACATGTAACAAAACCAATTTTACCACAGGCTGATCGACATAAACAAGAGTTATGTTCCTATGGCATATTTCTGGTCACAAAAACATCAACAAACTTCTAAATAAAGACTCGAAACGCTTTTAATATTAAACACTGAAATAAATGTGAGCTATTCCTACACTTAAGAACAATTAATGAAAACAAAAAATAATCATTTACCCAATTTTTCGTGAATCCGTGAGTGACTGCAGTCATAGTGTTGGTGGGTTAACTCAAGGAATAAACGTTTGAGAGTGAAAATTTCAAGAAGTACCTCCTACCACCACAAAGTTCAAAAACAAACAGTAACATTATAGTGGGCATGCTGGGCACTTTCATAAGGCATTGTTTACTGTCATGCATTTGTATGATTATCATACACACTTTATATAAACTTTTTAAATAGAGACACGTCTTACTATGTTGCCCAGGCTGGTCTTGAACCGCTGAGCTCAAGCAATCCTGCTGCCTCAGCCTCCCGAAGTGCTGGGATTACAGGTGTGAACCACTGCGCCCAGCCTTTACAGATTTTTATTTTACAATAATTTGTATTCATTCCTTCATTCATTTTCCAACTCACTTATTCTAGTTTGGGGTCGAGGGTGGCCAGAGCCCATCTCAGCAACTCAGAGAGGAACCAACCCTGGACAGGACACCATTCCATCACAGGGAGCACTCACATTCACACCCATTCAGACTGGGATCATTTAGACACGCCTATTAACAGGTACATCTTTGGGATGTAGAAGGAAACTGGAGTACCTAAGGAAACCCATGCAGACATGTGGAAAACATGCAAACTTCACATACACAGCAGCCCCGCAATGAATTATTTTTTTTCTCATCAACATTATAACAAAACAACGTTATACCAGGACCTGCTCTATATTGTGTGAACCCTGTAAAGGTAAGGGCTATGCCATTTATTTTTGTATGCCCACGATCTAATACAAAATATAACACTATTATGCCCTGAATGTTTGTTGAATTCATCTGAACTTTCTTCTCTTGCTCTTAAAAATAGTGATTACATTATCTCAGTTAAATATCCCAAATTGAGCTAAGACTGCCCCCACTTCCTCCCAGACCTGCTTCTCCCACAGTCTTCCTCTTTCTCAAATAAATGGCAATCCCATTCTTCAGTTGCCCAAGCCAAAAATCTTAGTGCCAACTTTGATGCCCTTCTCATATCCCTCAGTCAGTCAGCAAATCCTACTGGTTCTACCTTCAAAATATATACAGAAATCAGCCACTTCTCATCATCTCCACTGTTTTCCACCTGGCTCAACTCGCTTTTGGGCTGAATTATTTCAACAACCTCTTAACTGGTGTCCCTTGCTTCTATCCTTTGCTGCCTTTAGTGTATTCAACACTACAGCCCCACTTAAACATAAGTCAGATTATGTCCTTCCTTTGCTCAAAACCTTCCAGTGACTTTTGATTACAACTAGAGTAAAAGCTAAGTCCTTACAATGTCTGCATCTTCACCATTTTTATGTAATATCCTTTTACTCTTCTAGTTAATTCTGCTCCAGTGACAATGGCCTTGGACATGCCAGGTGCAACTTCCTTCCCCAGCTCTCACCCTCAGCCTTTGTACTTCCCTCAGATATAGAATCGCTAGCTTTTGAGATTCCTTCAAATCTGGACCAAAATGACATGTCAGTGAGGCTCCAGTGTTCAAGCTAAAATCGCACCAGTCTCCACCCCCAATATTCCCTACCCACACTTGCTTTATTTTTTTTTAATACTGACCACCATCTCCACCTAACAGTTTCTTTATTTTCTGACTCCCCTACCCTCATCCAACCCAGAATTTAAGCTTCATGAGGGTTGAGATTTGGGTGTCTGTATATTTGCTGCATTCAGAGCTTAGCCAAAAAAATACTCGTTACACTGAATGAAAGAGCCCATGACATAGCACTGATCTAGGTATTGTGGGCACCATGGTGAAAACACATACAGATTTCCAACCCAGAACTGCAATATATATATATATTGTATTACAATATATATACAATATATATACTATATATATATATATTTTAATACAAGGAAAAGCCGCAAACATGCAGAGAGAGGCTTTTTAGATCTCTGTGCTATTGGCATAATTTAGACCTCTATGATATCGGCTAAAGGCTTTTTAGATCTCTGCGCTATTGGCATAGCACCTGCCTTTTGTTGATGGCTTATTTGGAAGCAGTTACTTAACAAACACTTTGAATTCCCCCAGAACCACGTAAGGCAGCATTAACATCAGCATTTTCCATACATACGATTTGCCCAAGGTCAAACAAGTAGCGGGTGGCTGAGCTGAGTTACAAACAAGACCACATTACAACTTCCAAAGTCCTTGTTCCGCTGGGGTCCCGCAGCCTTCTTCGCTCTGAAGCTGGATGAGGCAGGATTCGCACGTGCTCTCGGTCCACTGCCTTTTCCCCTCCATCTCTGGCATTCGACTCCAAAAGGAAGGAGGCTCCGGCGGGGCCTGTTCTGACAGTGCCGATCTCCCCCTCGACTACTCCGAGCGGAACCTTCTATTACCTACCAGGCACCTTCGGGTCCTCTCAGGCCCAGCCCCCAGCAGCTCTTCTCCCGTATCTACCTCAGAGCACCCCCTTCCTTCTTCACCGCCGCCATCCTGCATTCCTGGCTCAGGTCCTCGTCCTGCTGCAGGTCTTTCCTCCGGGCCGCAGGCCGCCTGGGCTTTCTTCCGCAACTTGCCCTCGGAGCTACAGAAGCGACCAAGGCACGCACTCGACTCCCTTACAAACAAGGCACCTCAAGCCCGCACCTCTAGCCGCCAAGTTTCAAATTTAACGGTCCCGCGCGGTCGACGTGGCCACGCCCCTTCGCTCCTCCGTGCTCTAGCCTCTCGCCCAAGGCATTCTGGGGCTTGTAGTTTATACGGGTTTAGTCCGCGAAGTCGCGGTGCATAATGGGAATTGTAGTTTCCCGGAGTCAATGGCCGCGGAAGTGCAGCAGGCTTAGGCGAAACAAATTCTCCGCAGGTGCTGTCTTGAGTCATGGCTGGAAGGCGAGTCTCTGAGCCGAGCGAGTACAGCACCAGAATTTCTTTGCTGTTTTGAGTGCTGGGAGATATCTCTGAGTGCTTGCATTTGGCCTGACTCTTCTAGAGTGATTACCCCTGCTGTCTGCCCCAAATATCACCTGTGCAGGGTTCTTAGGCCGCAGACCTAGCTGTTTCCTGCCCCACCCTTGAGTTCAAAAAAGCTGAATTCTAGTTCTGGAAAATCATACCAAATGTGCAACTTTAGGCAAGCTATATAATCTCTCTGACCGTCAGCTTTCCTCATCTAGAAAGTGATGATATTGTCTTGCTTTCTCTTCTGCTCAGTCCACAAGCAATAAACACAGCCATGCTACGGTTCCCAAGGTTTCACCTCTTTTCCCCTTCAGGAGACTAGCCTTGACTGACATTAAACTGTTCGTCGCAATTTCAATTTTCTGAGGAAGAAACTGTGATAGATCAGATGTGATCAGGGGAGTAGGGTCTTTTTGTTTGGTTGGTTTTGTTTTAGAGACAGGGTCTTCTTCTTGCTCCGTCGCCCAGACTGGAGTGCAGTAGCCTGATCATGGCTCACTCCAGCCTCCAACTCCCGGGGTCAAGTGATCCTCCCGCCTGAGCCTCCCCAGTAGCTGCGATTACAGGCACTAGCCACCTTGAGGCAAGAACAGGGTCGTTTAAGAAAGCACAGGTACAGGAGATTTCTCCTTTATGACTGTGGGGATGGTCGGAGAGGCGGCAGTGCCCAGAGGCAGGTGCTGAGGATACTGTCCACTACTCCCTGTTTCTTAGTTCCCAGCTTTCTGTCTTCGTTCACATTATGTAAGTCATTCTTTCCTCTGAATCATCAGGACTCTTGATTGCAAAGAAATAGAAACCCAACTTAAACCGGCCTACTCGGAAAAGGGAATTTACTGTCTTTTATATATAAAAGACTTCAGATAAAGCTTAACCCAGGAGTCATGTGGACTGGGCCTCTCTCCATCTCGCCTGTACTCTTGTTGTTGGTTTATTGTCATTCTCCACTGGGCAACAGATTCAGGACTTTATCCTTACAGGTTCAAATTCGGACTTGGGAGTCACCCTGCTTAACCCCTTCCTCCCAAACAGTCACTGGGGATAGTAGATTCAGGGCTTTGATTGTTCAAAACCAAGTCATGTGTTTCACCTTGGGACTGAGAGAGGGGAAGGGGTGATTCCTCATAGGAAATTTTGGTTACTCTTTACATCCTAGTCTTCCACATCCAGGAAGCTTTCCTGGATCATGTGAGATATGGTGCATGGGATTCTCTCACTGGCTCATTTTATCTCTTACCTTATGCCAGTACTGGCCTAGCACTTCATTTCCTTTCAGCAGGGTGTCCTGTTCATATCTACGGCTTCTCAGTTTTGACTATTTCCTACAAACGATCTTGGAAATGTAGCATTTGGTCTTTTGATCTCAGTCTTTCCTATAATCTAGTTGGATTTCCCATAAACTGTGGTACAATGTAGAACTCATTCAGGCTAAACCCCTTGCTTGTTTCACTACGAGGAAAGAAGGAGGTAGGTAAAACAAAACAAAACAAAACTCCAAAATGTATGACAGGAGGTGCTCTGTGGTTTAATTTGGAAAATGAGTTCTTAGGCTGGACTGTAGCTTGGCAGCCAACATAGGGCCTGGGTGGGGATAGGCTTTAACTGCACCTGCCAATTCTAAGAAAGTCAGGATTAAGCTCGTACACATTTATGGTCTAATGAGGATGAGACAAAGGCTAACCCCAATGTGCTGAACCAGGATGGGACACAGAAGATGAGAACAGTGAACTTGCCCTCTAGAAACTTCAGGCCAAGGCCGGGCACCGTGGCTCAAGCCTGTAATCCCAGCACTTTGGGAGGCTGAGACGGGTGGATCACGAGGCCAGGAGATCGAGACCATCCTGGCTAACACGGTGAAACCCTGTCTCTACTAAAAAATACAAAAAACTAGCCAGGCGAGGTGGCGGGCGCCTGTAGTCCCAGCTACTCCGGAGGCTGAGGCAGGAGAATGGCGTGAACCCAGGAGGCAGAGCTTGCAGTGAGCTGAGATCCAGCCATTACACTCCAGCCTGGGTGACAGAGCGAGACTCCGTCTCAAAAAAAAAAAAAAGAAAAGAAAAGAAACTTTAGGTCAGTAGGAGAGGCAAAAACAGGCAATTTCAGCTGGAGATAAATAAACTCAGGAGGCCATGGAAGCATGAGAGAGGCTTCCAACCTAGTCCTGGGGAGAGGTCAGCCTGAAGGGCAAGGAGGCCTTGGCACAAACTATTGAGCACAACAACACAAGTTGTGTAGCAGCCAAAGTTCATAGCATGTGCCCACCTATCTATTCACCGCTCTCCCATGAGTTTTCCAACCCCGGCCTCACCTCTTTAGACCTCCATGCTGGGCCATCAAAACTTACCTGTCCTGTGTCCCATTCTTTCACTTATCACATTGGAAATATCGGAACTAAATCACACTCAGGTATTAAAAATAGTTAATGCTGAACTGCAGTATTTTTCACATCATGTTCTAAGATGCTAATATATGTTACAGGGGATTAAGAGTTTGGTGTTCAATTAAGTCTCTAAAGTGCTGGGTTAAATGAAAAGCTTTGTGGAGCCCTTAATATGCCAAAGTGCACCTGAATTTCCAAGGATGGGGGTGTGTTTGTTTCCTAATGATACTGTAATGCATTACCACAAACTTAATAGCTTAAAACAATACACATTTATTATTATATTACAGTTTGATAGGTCAGAAATTTGACATGGGTCTCATTGTGCTAAATAAAATATTGGCAGGGCCGGGTATCTATCAGAAGGCTCTTTGGGAGAATTTGTTTCATTTTTCCCAGTTTCTAGAGGCATATACTGGCACTCCTTAACTCACGGTTGCCTTCCTCCATCTTCAAGGCTGGAAATAGAGCATCTCTCTCACGTGGTTTCCATTGCCACATCTCTTTCTCTGAGCACAGTCAGGAACGTTTCTCTGTGTGTGTGATGAAATTGGGCTCACCTGGATGATCCAAGCTAAACTTTCCATCTTAAGGTCTTGAACCTTAATCACATCTGCCGGATCCCTTTTGCCACTTAAAGTAACATCTTCACAGGTTCTGTGCATTAGGACACAGACGTCTTTGAGGGCCGTTATTCCGCCTACCACAGGGGGTATTAAAATATATTTGCATCTCTAAACTTACTTGACCATAAAGAAACCTTTCCACACTCCTTCTTTCAGAACAGAGTTTTGGGATGTGCTACTCAATCTATTGCTTCTCCAGGGCTCCTTGTATTTTAACAGGAGGCTCCAGGAGAAGAAAATTTATGAAGGAATAAATCTTTTTATTTTTCTCTTTTCTTTTTTTTTCTTTTTTTTTCCAAGACAAGGTCTCACTCTGCCACTTGGGCTGGAGTGCAGTGATGCAATCTCGGCTCTGCAACCTCTACCTTCCAGGCTCAAGAGATCCTCCCACCTCAGCCTCCTGAGTGGCTGGGACTACAGGTGTGTGCCACCATGCCCAGCTAATTTTTGTATTTTTTGTAGAGATGGGGTTTCCCTATGTTGCACAGGCTCGTCTTGAACTTCTGGGCTCAAATGATCTGCCTGCCTCGGCCTCCCAAAGTGCTGGGACTACAGGAGTAAGTTATCACGCCCGGCCAGGAATAAATCTTAATGGTGGAATTTCAGGCACAGTGGCAACTAGTAGCATTATGGGACTGTTCTAGGAAGCTCCTCGATTTTATGTATTTACTTTACATCAAAGCCAACCCTACCTTCATCAGTGGTTTTTAGATGGATTAGTTGTTCAAAAGTCTATGATCTGTTGCCTGGGCTTGTGGATATGTGTGTGTTCTTAATTGTGTGAAGCCTGATTTCCCCAACTTTGCCTTGCCTTCATAGGTAATACAAAATTCAGCTTTAGCAGGCCAAACACTCCAAAGATGAAAATCTCTGGGTCTCCAGGGAACCCTTGGGCTGACTGCTTGTTTACTGCATAACCACAGAAGGAAGGAGGGACTATCTGGGGTGGGAGGAGGGTCAAGGGGGACAGAATTGAAGGAGAGGGGTGGTGTTCAGGGCCAGAAATATGCCACATCTGGGAAAGCAACATCACCATGCTGTTCTTTTACCTTAGCGGTTAACAGATCTGCCAATCAGAACAGCAACTGCATCTTCAATTTACCCATGATTAGGTGTCTTGAGGTGAAAGAACCAATGAGAAGGGGGCACAATAAGCCAAACCAATTTGTGTTGCCAGGAGGAAGGGAGATGAAAGGTGAAAAGATGCCTTGGCCCAAGGCTGGGGGCTGCTGACTGCTGCCCAGTTGCATCTCACAGTAGCTGTTGTTAACAGGGTTCTAGGGAACTCTCCGAGGAGCTGAGTTTCTCTCTTCATTTCCATGAAAACTCCTTTCTGGACTATGCTTCTGCTTTTAGGTGGAAGTACCTGACTTTTCATGGTCTTCTCAAAACATTGGAAATTGCCTAACCGAGAATTTCCACACTGATACATGCAATAAATGGAGAGATACCAGGTATCAACTGTTCTGCATCTGGCAAAAAAGAACCAAAAGGTCAGAAGTGACCACAAACTCAGAATAGAAGCAGTCATATGGCAGGGCTGTTAAGAAACAAGGGCCAGGCACGATGACTCGCACCTGTAATCCCAGTACTTTGGGAGGCCGAGGCAGGTGGATCACCTGAGGTCAGCAGTTTGAGACCAGCCTGGCCAACATGGTGAGACCCCCGTCTCTACTAAAAATATAAAAGTTAGCTGGGCATGGTGGTGGGCA